>NW_022436943.1:52123278-52160778 GCF_009761245.1 Sapajus apella | reverse complement strand
GTTAGATTTGGGGCATTATTTTAGGCTCTCTTCGGACTCTCCTCTTGATGGAGCCGAGATCCCTTCCCTCTGAACTGTCTACATTCTTTAAGCGTAGATTAGGTTTTCTAATCTTCTTGGGTTGTGATTTAGCTTTTCCCTAACATGCTGCTTCTATGAGAGTCCTCTAAGTTTGAGAGCATATATCCCACATGCAAATGACACCCATTCCTGGTCATGCTTGGGGTCAGAGAAATTGTTCTTTGCCTAGACATAGTGGCTTGAGGGTCTAGATTTCTAGAAGGTGGTATTGGGCATAGACACGTAATCATACATTAGGTAATCTACAAGTATTAATTCTCTTTTTCACTTGCTCAAAATTAGGAGAACAATATGGCAGCACTTTATTTCAGAATTGCTCTGTGTGGATCTAGATTCCATGGTCATTTAGCAATGCCATTATTTTCTTCCCGTATAATTAAAAAGACGTTGCAAGATACAGCTTCAATTCTTAAAGCATCACAACTGATTGGTGGGGTAGAGCTACATCCATGTCAAAAATTGATGCATGATCTAATTCCATCAGTGTGAAATGCTTAATTAGAGACACAGGTTCTTAAGGTGACTGGAGTCAGAAGATCCAGGTGACACTGGATATTGAGTGGATCAGAAAAGACTCCATAGAGGGCCTCCAATGTTTAACTGGGCCCTGAAGAAATGGGACTCTGGGTTACCAAGGGGAAATTGGATAATTTAGTCAATTGTTCTTCTCCTCTTAAAAAATGTCCACATATTGAAAAAAATATTTCAGGGATAAACCTCCGCTTCTACCACCACAGTTATGCATCATTTTTAAGTTCTCTCGTTCATGTTTCAAGTTTGTCCTGGTTAGGACATAATCTCACAACGTCCATCTAACTATATTGTCTCTAGCAAACATTTTATTTCTAAATTATATGGAAACAGTCATTCTTCCTGGACCATAGAGTGGAATTACAACCAAGTGAAACTTGCTGTTCTTGGCCTTTCCCCCACCTCCTGAATACATCATACATGACCCTGCTCTTAAAGCTTTCAATGTATTCACTCAGCCTTAGCCTTAAATCGCTGCAAAAACGTCTGTCTTCAAGTCAGTCCAGTGCTCTCAGAATCAGTGTTCCCACAACCTAATCCCTGTGGGCACTTTCTGACATCCCTTTTGGGCTGTACAAGTCATGAATCATCTTTGAGACTTCTGGGATCTGACTTCTCCTCCTCCAAGGCTCCTTGCAGACTTTCCTTTCCATTTGCCAAAGCCTCTGATAACTTAGAAAATTTAGTAAGGCACCCATTCATTCCAAGGAAAAGTTTTTCCTATGTATTTCCCTTATGGAACTGTGCTTTTCTTCTTTCTCCCTTTTCATGGCATATATTTCTGCAGTTCCAGGAAACGCCTACACATAGGCATTATTTGAAGCCATGGAGTTTCTCTGGTGAGTCACAACATGTCTTCAGTTCTCCCTTTCCTCTATAAAGTTATAGAGAGTTGGACTAAGGAGGCGGTGGAACACAGCTGTCAAAAGCCCTCACTATAGTCACTGAGCCTTGATTTAAATTTCTGTCCGATATTAACTAACCTACACTAAGTTATTTCGCATCTTTGTTTCCACTTTTGATCTGTAAAATGGAAGAATAATCATAGAAAGAATTAAATAAGAAACCACATGTAAAATGCTTAGCCCAGTGCCTTACCCACTGAACATATATACTACCTAAGTGTTGACTAGTTGACTACTTTTATCATCAAGTATTTATTAAGGTCTCTCTCCACATCCCTTATGCCTGGTACTAGGCCAGACGCTAAATATAAAGTGGTGAGCAAGACTGATGTAGTCCCTGCTCACTAGGTCATTAGGGTTCCTTTAGTTGGTTGGGGACATGGACAAACCACAATCTTCCTCTCTGTCTTGTCACTTCCACCTCCTTGCCTCTTGTTCTCATGGCTACTGCCCATTGGTGAGGGGAAGATAAAGCAGAGGACATAGGTACATCCATTAGATACTTATTATTGGCCAATGCCCATTGTATACGTTTTTCAAAAGAATAAATGCAGCATGAAGTGACTGAGGGTGAGAAAGCAATGATACAGAGATGCACTCACCTACCCAGCATCAGCAAGGGACCTCTTCAGTGTGCAAACAGCAGGCCAGCGTTTTCACAGTAGCATATCTTATAGTGGCATCACATTGTGCAGCTACAGAAATGGTGATATATGTAAGTGACAGTAGCCCTCTCAGTTTAAAATCCTATATCCCACATGCAAATGACACACATTCTAGTCCTCAGAGAAGAGAAAAAGTAGAGGGGGATATTGTGATGTTGCTACACAATTCCAGTCTTGGCTCGGCAAGAGAGCTGTAGGAATCATAATAAGAGTAATGCTATGAATACCGATACAATAATGATGAAGTAGCTTTGTATTTGTGTAACATAACTGGTGTTACCGACAACCGGAAGTGACAGGCAAATTATGTATTATTGCCATTATATAGATGAAAAAATGGTCCTAAAAAACTAAAAGAATTTTCAAGAGTCACTCCCTTTAGAATGTAATGGAGTTAAAACCTTTCCCCCACTAGATCGAACTGCCCTTGAGGTCAGGGGCTATGATCACTCAGAGCAATACTTAGAAGAGGTTAGCATGAGAGGATCTGGGGGTCAACGTATCCTTGTTTTAAGTTTCAAATCCTAGCTCTGCACTCACTTGCTGGCTGTCTTTGGACAAATCACATACACTCCCAATCAAGTTTTGTAATTCACTGAACAGGGCTTAATGTGACTACTTCTCAGTGCTCTTGTGAGGATTCAATGGAATCACACACATAAAGGGTTTAGCCCCGTGCATGCAGAAAGCACTCATAAATTATAGTCATAGTTTCTTTTCCTCATTTTACTCCCCCTTATCTGCTTCTCCTCCTCATCTTCTCATTATTATTTCTATTTATTTATTTATTTATTTTTTTTTTGAGAGGGAGTTTTGCTCTTGTTGCCCAGGCTGGAGTGCAATGGCACGATCTCGGCTCACTGCAAACTTCACCTACCTAGTTCAAGCGATTCTCCTGCCTCACCTTCCCAAGTAGCTGGGATTGCAGGCATGCACCACCACACCGGCTAATTTTGTATTTTTAGTAGAGACCAGGTTTCGCCATGTTGGTCAGGCTGGTCTTGAACTCCCTACCTCAGGTAATTCACCCTCCTCGGTCTCCCAGCGTGCTGGGATTACAAGCATGAGCCACAGTGCCCGACCTTATTATTGTTATTTTTATTGTTGTTATTAAGTTACAACAGTATACAGCAGTACTGTTACTGCTATACAGCGATCTAGTGAAATACATACTGGGTTTGGAATTCTAGTTCCAACTGTACCACTTTCTAGTCATCTTGATTTTGCTGAAATAAGAGTCAGAATATATATATCTATTTCTAGGTTATTTCCAATATTATACCATCTTGAAAGTGGCAAGGGTGCTATATAGACAGACACAGATACCCCACTTTCTCATTCATTAATTACTCTTGAATGCAACCAACCTGCCTCTCATTCGTATATCTCTAAATCTGTGTTAGACAAACAAAGCTTCTATTTAGTTATCATTAACACAAAGGGCTTGCTGTCTGGTTGGCTGATTTAGTGAGGAATCTGGCCTGTAAGTCACATCTTTGACAAACAAGAAATATCAGTCATTGGTTTATCCAGACCACTCTTTCATTTCCAGTGTTACAGGCCAAAGCAAACAGACTTCCCAGCATCAAATAGTCTCACAAGTTAAAATGCCATTCCTTGCTTGTAGGCATGTGGCAATAACACTCCTGGGTGATAGAACTGAATCAAGGGTGACAACGGCAGCCAGGAAATGTCTATGATGCATGAGGTATTTCCCCAAGTAGTTCATTATCATCTGCTTCTAGCTGACATATCATACTGGAAAGGGTGAGCATTCAAGACACATTGCCTCTGTATTCGAGTTCCAGTCATATGATGGGTAAAGAGTTAGATCTCCCTAAGTTGTGGTTTCCTTATCTTTAAAATTGGATGGACAACACTTGAGCTGTTTGTTGTGAGAATTAGAAATGCCTTATAAATGCTTCATATGGAGTGCTTGACATGATATTTGCCCTAAAGCACATGCTCAATAAAACATAGCTGTGATTACAATAGCATTTAGATAAAATTATTTAATTTTGTTTTCCACAAAGGTGAAAAGGTGGCATTTATCTTCTAACCAGATTGAGGTGATTCTGGCATCAGAATGTGAAGTGTGTGCTCCTGTTCTTTGCCAGGCTCTGGGACTTAGCATTGCCTTTTCTTCTTAGATGCTGATGTAGCGACTGTCTCCGTCATCCTCTGTCCTGAGGAGCTCACTTAGCTAGTGACAGCATCAACTGGTCTGCAGAAATTTCCACCCAAGCAGAGGCAGATTTCTATTTCTCACCTTGGCCTCTCTGCTCCTCATTTCTCAATCAGCCTCCCTGCAGAGTGGGAAGGGACAAGTTCCCACCCTCTGTTATGGCCATGGTGGGTGCATTGCCCAAATATTAATGTATGTAGTGGCATACCCTGCATACCCACATCAGGCAGGGCTCTCCAGAGAAACAGAAGGAATAGGAGATTATATGTCTATACACATATTTATTGAGATGATTTAGCTTATGTGATTATGGAGGGTAAGAAATCCATTGATTTGCTGTCTGCTACCTAGAGACCTAGGAAAACCAGTGGTGTATTTCACTCTGAGACTGAAGAATGAGGGCCCGGAGAGCTGATGGTGTAAATTCCAGTCAGAGGTCAGGAGAATGTGAGATGAGATGACTGAGTTCAAGCAGTTCTTTTGTCCTACTCACTTCCTCAAGGGATTTGATGATGCCCACCCTCATTGAAGAGGGCAATTTACATTACTGAATCTCCAATTTAAATGCTAATCTCATTCAAAACACCCTCATAGACACACACAGAAATAATGTTTAATCTGGGCACCCCATGGCCCAGCCAAGTTGACATAAAATTAACCATCACACCTCGTTCTTTAACTACTTACAAACACCACTAGGTTAGCTGAGTCAATCCATATTCCAGTGCTAGCTGTTATGCTATTCCCTGTTTCACACCTCCCCTTTGCTCCCATCCAGTCTTCAGGCTCTGTTGGTGAATTGATAAGGTTCTAGCAGGCTCACTTTCTTTTATGATAGATCTTCTGTCCCTGTTAGTCCCAATTTTGAAGTTGGCAGATATTAAAAAATTTGAACTCTGAAAGCTGAATATAGTTCAAGTCATTATCCCATATCCCTGACCTCATGAGATTCTTCATCTTATGTGCCAATCAGTGGATGCATTGCCAATGGATACACTGAGGGGGGTAGAGTGTGGGCTCAGTCACCACCAGACTCACTTTTTGGTCATATCAATTAATTGATATGAATTAGTTCCAAGGAGATGTGTGGTGTGAAGAGGGAAGAGGGTAGAAAGGGAACTAGATCTGGCAGAAATCTCTGTGCCAACATGATGATAATCTTCAATGTGTATGTTGGCATGGGTCTGGCACTTGGTCGGTTCCACTGGTTTCTTCCAGCGTGCAGTAACAGAATACAGCATAGCTCTATGTAGATGCTAGTGTCTGGTGAGCAAAAGCATACGAACTAGTTTCATTTAGTGAGCACCTACAATGTGGGCATTCCGTGATAATCCATAAGCCTCACAACAACTGCAAGGTGGCTAGTATTTAATCTATTTTTACCAAAACAGGAACTAAGGTTCAGGTAAGTTACACAAGATCCTTAAGGTCACACAATGTGTTAGAGATAGGGCAAGAAAGAAGTCTCAGGTTCATAATGAATCCAAAACTCATGCTCCTTTTTCTTCTCCTCAGTGGCATTGAGTCACCTCACACTAGGGATGGTTCCGATTACTCTAGTCTAAATCTGAATACATACTTGCTTTATTTAATCACCCTACACAGAGGTTTCTTTTCAGCACAAAGAAGAGCCATTTGAAAACATCCAAAAATAGTTCGTTTTTCTTTTGAGAATTAAGTTATTGGATCACCCTAATAAAAGCAAAACAACAAAACAGAAAGAGGTTCAGATTTTTCTCTTTTAAAACTAGGATCAAGCAGCATAAATAATCCATGCAAGATGCAGGATCCAACTAACCTAATGTCTTCCAAGTTGATCTTCTCTCTTTCTAAACTGGTTCACTTTGTCATGTTAATTATATTTGGCATATATAACAAAGGCCAAGGACAAAAGCTGTAGTATACAGAGCTAGGAAAAGACTCCAACTCTCCTATGAAAGTAGGCTCTCTGACACGGCAAAGAAACCCACGGAACTTTACTTAGATTGCCTTGTTGTCACTTTTCATTTTATTTTCGTTATGCACTGTGCAAGTTCAGCAAACTGATGCAAAACATAATGTGAGAACATATTTATTTAATCTTTGTGAGCAAGACTTACATCACAGTTGGGAAAGTTTGCTAAATTAACTATCTCAGACTCCAGAAATAGCCAGTAATTTATTTTACTCCCTACGTTGTATTTTAGTGATTCATTTATTAGGCCTGAACTCTGAGTTCTGTAGAACTTAGTAAGTATCAAATCTAGCAAACATGAGCAAGGTTTTTCTCATTTCCTATTGATTAAATTGGTAAGAACATATCATGGCTATTATCCACTCCAGAACTGACTACTTAATATACAAAGGCAACATGAAATATGTACTTTTGGCTGTTTCAGAGGTGGGTAGCACCAAAATCTCATCAACTGGGCAAGCATTTGCACTCGACCTCCTGGCATTTACAAGACAATGACAAGAATAAAAAGCAGAAAAAGAAAAGCCACATTTCTTCAGGAATTTACAGATACAATTAGCCTTATATGAGATGGTAATCATTTATTAAAAGAACTTACTGTGTGTCAAACATTATGGTAGCTTATTTATACCCAGAGTCAATAGAATATAGAGATTTCTTTGGATTGGCAAGAGGGCAAATCAGAAATTTCTTCATTTTTGATCGGTGATTTCAGGCAAATATTTTAACCTTTCCTGACATCTTAAAATCATTAAAAATAGAATTTTAATTACATATGCCTCATAGAACTTACCTCATAAGGTAAAGTTTCTGAAGTATTGATCACAGCATCTAGCACATGGTAAGGGCTTTGAAACTCAGTACTTGTGGCTGTTACAACTCAGCCTCTAATTAAGACTGGGATGTGTCATTGGTTAAGGGATCAGAAGACATCAGTCCTATAAGCCCCCTTTAGCACTCAAATTCTATGACTTTAGAAATTCATACAACAGGGATCCTGGCTGGGTCAGAACCCAAAGTTTAATATGACCAAAAAGTGAGTCTGGTGGTGACTAAACTCACATTCTGCCTCCCTCAATGTATCTGGGCACTCCATGGCCCAGCCAATTTGACATAAATTAACCATCACGCCTTGTTCTTTAACTGCTTATAAACACCACTAGGTTAGCTGAGTCAATCCATATTCCAGTGCTAGCTGTTATGCTATTCCCTGTTTCACACCTCCCCTTTGCTCCCATCCAGTCTTCAGGCTCTGTTGGTGAATTGATAAGGTTCTAGCAGGCTCACTTTCTTTTATGATAGATCTGTCCCTGTTAGTCCCAATTTTGAGGTTGGCAGATTTAAAAAAGTTTGAACTCTGAAAGCTGAATATAGTTCAAGTCATTATCCCACATCCCTGACCTCATGAGACTCTACATCTTATGTGACAATCAGTGGATGCACTGCCAATGGATACATTGAGGGAGACAGTGCCAAATATAATTAATGTGAGAAAGTGAACCAGTTCAGAAAGAGAGAAGATCAGCTTAGAAGGCATTAGGTTAGTTGGATCCTGCATCTTCCATGGATTATTTATGCTGCTTAATCCTAGTTTTAAAAGAGAAAAATCTGAACCTCTTTCTGTTTTGTTGTTTTGCTTTTATTAGGGTGATCCAATAACTTAATTCTCAAAAGAAAAATGAACTATTTTTGGATGTTTTCAAATGGCTCTTCTTTGTGCTGAAAAGAAACCTCTGTGTAGGGTGATTAAATAAAGCAAGTATGTATTCAGATTTAGACTAGAGTAATCAGAACCATCCCTAGTGTGAGGTGACTCAACGCCACTGAGGAGAAGAAAAAGGAGCATGAGTTTTGGATTCATTATGAACCTGAGACTTCTTTCTTGCCCTATCTCTAACCCACTGTGTGACCTTAAGGATCTTGTGTAACTTACCTGAACCTTAGTTCCTGTTTTGGTAAAAATAGATTAAATACTAGCCACCTTGCAGTTGTTGTGAGGCTTATGGATTATCACGGAATGCCCACATTGTAGGTGCTCACTAAATGAAACTAGTTCGTATGCTTTTGCTCACCAGACACTAGCATCTACATAGAGTTATGCTGTATTCTGTTACTGCACGCTGGAAGAAACCAGTGGAACCGACCAAGTGCCAGACCCATGCCAACATACACATTGAAGATTATCATCATGTTGGCACAGAGATTTCTGCCAGGTCTAGTTCCCTTTCTATTCTTTTCTCTCTTTATACCACACATCTCCTTGGAACTAATTTATAACAACAAGCTTATGCGTCATAGGATTTTCCATGTTTTCCTTTTTTTCCTTCCCTTTCACCATGGGTAGAACAGCCCTCCTTTCTTGGTTTTCCAAACACAACTCTCCTTTGTATTTCAAGACCCCTCTTGAGCATCAGCTGTTCATGGATATAGCTGACCTTCATTTCTCCTTCTAAACTGAATGATGGAGGGACCCTTCTCCACATTCCATCTCTTCCCTCCCTTATCTATAGAACTTACATCCATAGTACCCTCATCAACTGCTATGATTATGATTAATTTACTCTTATATGGCAAGAGTGAACTGTGAGTTCCCAAATATGGAAAGCAAGTCTTTTAATTTTGGTATTTCTAACAGCCCAATATTAAGCCTGACACTGTAACTTACAAAAAAAAAAAATGTTGAATGACAGAGTGGCTGAGTAAATAAACCTTCTTGAAATAACTCTCATTAATGTCCCTCATACAGAAATGTTGTCTTTAAAGACAAATACACAGAATAAAAATTACTGCAAAACATATGACTTTATAAATATTTTGTGACTGGGTCTATCATTGATCTATCTACTTACATACTTGCAGTTATTTTTTTTTATTTTAAAAATAAAAGCAATAAATTTGCTGTGAGACACAATTTGCTATTGCTTGAAAGAAAATTTATTCAAGCACACATATTAATTGATTTAATTACTCTTTCACTCAATCTGCTCTGTCACCCAGGCTGGATGACAGTGACATATGTCGTATTCTCATCTCACTGCAACCTCAGCATCCTGAGTTCAAATGATTCTCCTGTCGCAGCCTCCTGAGTAGCTGGTATAACAGGGGGGCAGCACCATGCCTGGCTAATTTTTGTTTTTTAGTAGAGATGGGGTTTTACCACGTTGGCCAGACTGGCCTCAAACTCCTGACCTTAAGTGATCCACCTGCCTCAGACTCCCAAATTGCTGGGATTACAGGCATGAGCCACCATGCCCGGCCCTATCTGAAACTACTTCTACTCCTATAACTGAGCTAAGGGCTCTCTAGTATTGTACTAGAGAGATGCAGTCTGCTTCCTCCCACAGATTGTAATCTTGGGGAAACAAATGGGAACATTAATTTCCATATATAGCTATTACATAAAAATCAAAAAATGAAGCAAGTCTATTGAAGGAAAATGGGAGGGTCTGAAAGGAAGTTCAGCCCTACTCAAAGAGGGTCAGGGAGGCTTCCTTGAAGTAGTAACAATTAAGACATGTTTTGAATATTGAAAGAGATCTAGGCAGATAAATGAGTTGGGGAGAGAGCAAGTGGAATAAGAGATGGGGACACATTATTACTTTATAGCAGGAAGCAGCCTTAGAGAGATCAAGGTGGCTTTCTGAACATTACCTCTACTGAAATCCAAACCCAAAGGAAACAAAACCAATTCATTTGTTTTAAAACGGCTTCCTGATTTCCATTAGTTTTCCTGCCTGCTTTTCATTAGATAAACTACCTGATTATTGGATATAATCAGTTTTGTTTGGAGCTCTGGGCATTTATAGAAAATCTGCATTGAGTATAGTCTGACGAAAGTGCCTTTATATGCTAAACAGGAGAAGAAGAATTTCTTTTTTATTTTTTCTTTTTTTTTTAGACAGAGTCTTGCTCTGTCACCCAGACTGGAGTGCAGGGGTGCAATCTTTGGCTCACTGCAACCTCTGCCTCCCAGGTTCAAACTATTCTCTTGTCTTAGCCTCTCAAGTAGCTGGGACTACAGGCACTTGTCGCCATGCCCTGATAAGTTTTTGTGTTTTTAGTAGAGATGCGGTTTCACCATGTTAGCCTCCATGGTTTCCATCTCCTGATCTCATGATCCGCCCGCCTCGGCCTTCAAAAGTGCTGGGATTACAGGAATGAGCCACTACACCCAGCCCAAGAAGAATTTCTATAATATAATCAAGAAATCTGGTATGTTGACTTCTGCTTGCTTAATCTGTGAAGTCAGTCACATATACAGGTTTGGTTGTATTCAGAAAAAGCAGTAACCAGGGAGTTGGCTGTATATTCAAGGCAGAGGATGTTGCTGAAAGAGCCAAGTAATAGAAACAGCACTGAATTTCAAGTTACATCAAAATTCTAGCCTCTGTTTCCACAGTGGTCAGGAGACAACTTCTCCTAGACTTTCTATTTTCTCAGAAAACACAGGGTTGGATGAAATCCTTTTCTGGTTCTCTTCTCCTTCTAAATATATGTGGATTATCCCTCAACACTGGCAGGAAGGCAGCTGAAGCTTCACAGTGAGAACCAGTTTGATCATCTCAGGTGGTTGAAGACCAACTGTAACCTCCAAGGAAATGCAGCAAATCAGAGTTCTCCAGGGTTGAATTTATACTTACGGTACGTTCTTAACGTGTGTTGTTCTTCCTAACAGAGAAGTTAGGAAGAGCCTTAGAGAGATCAAGGTGGCTTTCTGAACATTACCGCTACTGAAATCCAAACCCAAAGGAAACAAAACCAATTCATTTATTTTAAAACGGCTTCCTGATTTCCATTAGTTTTCCTTGAGAATAAGAGCTCTCATTCCAGTCTAGGTACTTGGCTGGAAATCATGCTTTAAAGAGATAAAGTGCTATGACATCAGAAAGGTGTTATTTTTCAAATCATTTAAGGGACCTAACTGTAGCTAATTAAGAGGACTCCCAAAAGGGTGGTAGACTCTTTCTTCCTTACCTGTGGACATTTGTTTTCTTTAGTTGAATGCCCAGTTTAAGTTAGTTTTGTGATAGCGATATTACTCTATGTGTGCAGATGGAGCTTGGATTTCTCTAAGAGCCCAAACTGGAAGATCTCATCGTAGGATGTTACTGAGAATGCTGCTTTATGCTTCCTTTTAATAGTTGGCTCTTTTTTTTTTTTTTTTTGAGGATGTTGAAGTCATTGGGTGTCTGATTATTCCATTCAGTATATAAATGGCCTCTTCTAGCATTTTGCCATATGCACATTGAGCATGTCCAGTTTTGTTCCTGGTTCCAAACCACTGATTTATAATGTTAACCTTTGGCATGTATGTGAGTTAACCCGTGATATGCAGTCCCTTAGGGCTGTAAATTTCCTTAAGTTAGACACAGCCTGTTTCTGCTGGCTGCCACCCAAGGAACTCAGTCTTAAAATTCTACTGCGTTGATTCACTCTAACTCTTCCCAATTTGATATCTGACTTCCCTGTCCCTGCAATTCAGCAGGACATGACTTGTTCCTTAATACAGAATTGAATTGAGTTGGTTTTTGACCAGTGTGGCCTGCCTTCCAGTTAGTACCCAGTAACTATGAAAAATGGGTAATTCTCTTTGATCATTAAAACATTTTGGGGCTTGGTGGAGACCTTTTTCATGGTCTCTGGACAAAAAGATGATTGCAAAGGGAAAAGCCTACAATAGAGAAACTATTGGTTTTGACCAATTCTGCCAACTCTATTCTGGATGATAATTAGCAAGTCACTCATAGTCACCAAATATCAATTTCTTCATTAAAAAAAGTAATAATATTGATGTCGGGCATTCACCAAAGACTAAATGCTTCTCTTTTCAGTGGCTTTCTTCCTCGTTATTCTTTTCTACTCTTCTAGCTATTTTCTGTCATTTCTCTTTTTGTCTTCTTGGTTTTCTCTTTATACTTCATCTTGTCCTTTTATGTTTTGCTTTTATTTCTTGCCTCATTTGCTATACTAAGTACCATATCGTCCATTCCTCTAATGATCATGATGTGGTCTCTGTTTCTACCTGGCAGCCTTTACCACGTTTCCTTATTAAATGGATTGTGTGTTGCTTGAGGGATTCTCCCTACACTGGGATTTCCAATCGTTTTATTATCCTGGGCCACATTGGAAGAATAATTGTCTTAAGCCACACGTAAAATACACCAACACTAACACTAACTGATGAGCTGAAAAAAAATACAAAAAAAATCTCATAGTATCTTAAGAAAGCTTACAAATTTGTGTTCGGCCACATTCAAAGCCGTCCTGGGCTGCACACAGCCCACAGACCATGATGGACAAGTTTTCCCTCTACCACCGTAGCATGAAATACAATCAAGTTGCCCTGACCTCTTCCAGAAAATGGGTGGGCTGGATGTCCAAGCTACCTCAGTAACATGCTTTCTCCTTAAATGGAGTGGTACAAATGCTGAAATCCCATTGTACATTTATCTCACACATGGTGTCCTGAAATAACTGTTCATTGGATCCTTCCAACTAGATCCCTAGACCTATTCTGGAGCTCTTCTTGACAGCTGGTTATTTAACTTTTTTTTGTTTCAGCAAGTCAGAGAACTATTTTGTTTCATCTTCTCTGTCTCTGTCTCACTCACTCTTCTCTCTCTCTCATATATATATGTTGTTGTTGGTTGCATAACTTACCTCTGAAATTCCCCAAATAATTCATTCTTCTTTTTTATTCACCAGCGGTGTCTCCCCTATCCCAACAGCAGATACTAAACCACAGCAACATATACTAAAAATATACACACAGGGGCACTCTACATAGAAAAAAGCAGATGTCAAATGGTATTTGCAAGCCCTCAGCTAGTGTGGGGCCCAACATAGCGTTACCCTGGACACCTCTCCTCTGATGCCATAAAAGCGGGCTCTACTTGCTCAAGTAATGGCGAGAGCATGTATAGGGGGAATCAAGTCACTGCTAAGCGTTCTCAGAGTTCAGGCACCAGACATGGGTTCTCTGGCTCATGGAGCATTAAAATGTCTTACCAGACTGCTCCTTTATTCAGATTCACTTTTTCACAAAAGCAGATGTGATTGTTTTTCAGGGTCCCTTGAGGTTCCTTTTCTCAAAGGTGTCAGTTGCCACCTCCACATTCTACTGAAGCTTTATTCTGTCAACTTGGTTCTTCCACTTCACACACACACACACACACACACAAACACACACACACACACACACACACACGCACACGCACGCACACACACGCACACACACGTACATGTACCTTTAACATTTATTTTTCTCCTAACCCAATAAAAATATAAAGAATTCTAGGATCATGGAACTTCTCACTGAAATTCAAACTCATGAAGATCTAGCTATCAATACTCACATTTTCCTTTGGGAATAAGCAAAAACCCACTTAACTCTGGTTTCTCTATGCAAGACTGGCTATCTCAGTATCGGGCAGTATGGGCTTTAGTCACTTTACTTAATTTCTCTGAGCTATATTATATACCTGTATACTTGTAATGGATAATTTAAATGGATTGTAAACCTAAAGAACAGAACAGGTTGATTTGGGAAACTCTCCTTTATCATGGCAAGAGCTCTTCATCTCTGCTGTTTTCTTTTCCCCATTTAAGGAGGGTAACATTTTCTGGTACAAAAGAATGAAACAGCATCTTTTCGTTGGTGACAACCATGCAAAAAAAAGTATGATGGCCTATTGCACATAGCAATAATGTGGCTGCTTTGTAAACTCATTGCCCAAAATGGCCTAGGAAAATTGAACAATAAATATATCATAGTGATGGTATTACCATCACATCAGGATCTTATTTATCTAGGGAAACTGTTAATAGCTTTATGCTTAGGACACAAGTTCAAAAGAATTCGCCTAAAAAAGACCAAGGCTTTAAATATTCCCTCTGAAATGTGGGCTGCTGAAGCAGATTGTAACAGTCATTTGTCTGCTTATTAGTTTAAAGCATTTGTTGCACTGTAATTGCAGGGAGAAAAAGCGTGTGATCATGTGGCTCATTTTACCAGTCACTGATGGGCATATTTTTCTCCAGGGAACAAATCGTTGTTGTTGTTTTTTTCCCTCTTGGAAAAGCTCACAGTGCGATGGGCTATAACCCCTAATAGATACAATACATCTTCTCTGGAGAACTTACAAAAGAAATCAATGATTTGTTTTATACTCATTGTCTCCTCAAATTCCCTTATACGTTTGCCTTGCCTGGGTGGAGAACTTAAGAACAACCACATTCTTAACAAAAAATTGTCTCGTAAACATGGACTTGGGCTGAAAACATTGGTGGGGCTTGTTTATTTATAGCATTAATTGTAATCCTAGCTCAAAATAGTCTGGAAGAACATCCAAAAAAGGAAAGAAAAAAGAGTAAAACTGATAAAGTACACATCCACACACACAGTTACTCTGTAAAAGGTACACTAGACTCATTGAGTGTGTTCCCAAGGAGTGGAGTGTGGAAAAATGAGATTTAGATGCAGTAGTAATAAAGAACTTTATTACAGTTCGAATTGCCCAGTGATGGCACGGGATGCTTTATAACACTCTAAGTAAGTTTTCCTCAAAATAAAAAGATGGAAGACAAATTTTTTTTGAACTTGAAGGTAGAAGGACAAATGAGACCATGGGGCCAACATTAAGTAAAAATGTGGACCTGGATGAATTGCTTAGCCTCTTTGAGTCTGTATTGTTTTCTACAAAATGATGAAGATAAACAACAGGATTTTAAAGATTGAATAAACTTGTGTGTACAAGGTGCTAACATAATACTTCAAATATATCTGGTATTCAATAAAACTTAGTTGCATCTTTTCCAATAAGACTGAAAGGTTAGGTATTTCTCAGGATTTGAACAGCTGACACTTTGGATTCATTCTCACCATCTGCTAAGGTATCATCCTATGCTGCTGAATGTAGAAGGCTGGAATATACCTTTCCAACATTCTCTTCAAACTCAGATTCACACGGAAGTTAATTCTCACTTATTGAATCCACTTATGTAAGTTTTTAAGGCAAAATTACAGTGGAGGGCATATTCCTAGAGCTTTGGAATATTTCTTACTGGTAAGCAAGGCTGTGGAGGAATTGCTGTCCACTCTCCAGCTTCATGATTATGAAACTCAGCTGTGGTGGCAGTGGAGGAAGGACTCTGAGTTCCAGGCAGAGGTGCTGGCATTGGCGTTGGCTTCTTGATTGCAGCTTCCCGATCTTGATCAGAGCCATGGCAGTTTGGTCTTGACCTCAGTGGCAGTGGGCTGCCATTTCCCCCATCCTGTGTCACTTTAGAATGCTTACCATAGCAGGTCGCTTCACTGTTGAGACTATCCTTTGAGTCTTTCCAGGAAGTTTACAACAGTTATTTCTGTTTTAAATATCTTTCTTCTTTTCTATACTTTTCTCACAGTGCAGGGTAGCAAGCAGAAACCAGGGTAGCAAGCAGAACAACACAGTTCTGCCTGCTACCCTGAACTATGAGAAAAGTATTAAAAGGGACCAGGCACGGTGGCTCATGCCTGTAAACCCAGCATTTTGGGAAGCCGAGGTGAGTGGATCACCTGAGGTCGGGAGTTTGAGACCAGCCTGACCAACATGGAGAAGCCCTGTCTCTATTAAAAATACAAAATTAGGTGGGTGTGGTGGCACATGCCTGTAATCTCAGCTACTTGGGAGGCTGAGGTGGGAGAATCGCCTGAACTTGGGAGGCGGAGGTTGCTGTGAGCCGAGATCCCACCATTGCACTCCAGCCTGGGCAACAGGTGTGAAACTCCATCTCAAAAAAAACAAGCAAAAAAAAAGCTTCCCTAAGAATGTGCAATTTTAAAAATCATAAAATTATCTACAATTCAAAAGAATTAGGGGAACTTGAGGATAGGACGCAGCCTCTTAAAGATTTTAAAATGTCATAGATTATCATGAAGAAGATATTTTGTAGTAATTGCAAACTTGTAATTAGTTTGTTTTACAGACAAACATATGAAGTATGTTACAAAGTAATTACTAATTTGTAAAAATAATTTTTAAACAAATTATTTATATAATAAATGATATTTGAGGAGTAAAAGAAATAGAAAAGTTTATTCTTCAATAGAAAACTGTAACTCCAGATGGATTAAAGATTTAAACATAAGACCTAACACCATAAAAACCCTAGAAGAAAATCTAGGCAAAACCATTCAGGACATAGCTGTAGGCAAGGACTTCATGACAAAAACACCAAAAGCATTGACAACAAAAGCCAAAATAGACAAATGGGACCTAATCAAACTCCACAGCTTCTGCACAGCAAAAGAAACAGTCGTTAGAGTGAATCGGCAACCAACAGAATGGGAAAAAATTTTTGCAGTTTACCCATCTGACAAAGGGCTGATATCCAGAATTTACAAAGAACTAAAACAGATTTACAAGAAAAAAACAAACAAGCCCATTCAAAAGTGGGCAAAGGATATGAACAGGCACTTTACAAAAGAAGATATACATGAGGCCAACAAACATATGAAAAAATGCGCATCATCACTGGTCGTTAGAGAAATGCAAATCAAAACAACATTGAGATACCATTTCACACCAGTTAGAATGGCGATCATTAAAAAATCTAGAGACAACAGATGCTGGAGAGGGTGTGAAGAAATAGGAACACTTTTACACTGTTGGTGGGAGTGTAAATTAGTTCAGCCATTGTGGAAGACAGTGTGGCGATTCCTCAAGGACCTAGAAATAGAAATTCCATTTGACCCAGCAATCCCATTACTGGGTATATATCCAAAGGATTATAAATCGTTCTACTATAAGGACACATGCACACAAATGTTCATTGCAGCACAGTTTACAATAGCAAAGACCTGGAACCAACCCAAATGCCCATCGATGACAGACTGGACAGGGAAAATGTGGCACATATACACCATGGACTATTACACAGCCATCAAAAACGATGAGTTCATATCCTTTGTAGGGACATGGATGAACCTGGAAACCATCATTCTCAGCAAACTGACACAGGAGCAGAAAATCAAACACCGCATGTTCTCACTCATAGGCGGGTGTTGGACAATGAGAACACATGGACACAGGGAGGGGAGCACTACACACTGGAGTCTGTTGGGAGCAAATAGGGGAGGGACAGCAGGGGGTGGGGTTTGGGGGGGATGGCATGGGGAGAAATGCCAGATATAGGTGAGGGGGAAGAAGGCAGCAAATCACACTGCCATGTGTATACCTATGCAAGAATCTTGCATGTCCTTCACATGTACCCCAAAACCTAAAATGCAAAAAATAAATAAATAAATAAAAATAAAAATAAAGAAAAAAAAAAGAAAACTGTGAAAAGCCATTGCATAAAATATGGAGAAGAAGTTATGTTCCTTCTGAATAGATAACTACAGTCACTAAGTGAGGGCTAGAAACAGATAGATTTGGTTCAATGTGAGCAATAACTTTCGAACGCCCTGTAGTGAAAAGGCAGCCTTTGAGAAGGATAAACATGTTATTTAAATAGTAAACAAATAGCCATTTTACCAGTATACATTACAAGACATTCTCCAGTAAGGAGCTGAATTAGGGATACCTCATTGTCTCTTCCAATTTTTATATCCTATGATTTTACTTTTATGTCTGTTGTAACTTCACCTTTTTCATTTAAAACTGATGTGTGGAGGCAGTTTAAGCTAAACTTTTCAGAAACATAACAATCATATAAATGGAAGCATAAAGTAGCTCACTGATATTAGTTGCACTTTTTAAATTCTACTTTTAAGTGTAAGCTTACACATCATATGCAAATATATGTATATATAATATACATATAGAGGAATATGTATATGTTGACAACAAGCACAAATGCTATGCACAAGTTTGTTTGTCATTCATTCAACCATTAAGCTATTCATTTATTCCTCTTTTTATCATTTGACTAATAATCTAGGTCTGTGTTATCTGGAAGATCTAACAATATACATAGATACTTACAGTTGTTCATTAGCTACTAAAATAAGTGAACAGAGCAAATTGGATGAATGAGTCAGAGCAGAAGTGTGATCTATCTAGATATATGTTAGAAAGTCTATCAGAAGATGATTCAAAGCTGAGCTGCTGTTTCTGAAACCTAAGGTTTTTTCTTAATCCTCTGATGACCTGCCTTGAAGCTTATATGTTTCTTTGCTGTGTTGAAAACAAAATAAAAAATTGTAATGTATTTTGACTATTTTGTGACTTCTAAGCTTTTTATAAATACCCTTTTTCTTAGCCAGGAAACTCCGAAATTAATATTATCTTAGAAGTTCACTTCATACCAAAAGGAAGTATTTAAAAATATAATTTTCAGTTGGATAAGGTCTAACTTTCTGACTTGAAAGTCAAGAAACTTTTATGGATTGCCTTCTATGCGCATGGCACACTACTAGATAAGAGGTCATGAAGTAACAGATATGGTTAATATGTATTTTGGTTTCTTCCTGACTAATTCACTGGTAGGATCAATGCAACTATGGATTCATAAGTGGTTTAAGAATTCTAACTTGCTATGTAGGTGTACGTCGCCATTTATATCATGGTTATGAACTTGGATTTCAGTGACGTGGATATAAATTCTGATTCTGACATTACTTAACTGTGATTTCTGGCAATCTTTCTGTGCTTCAGTTTTGTTTTTTTTTTTTAATCACAAATAGGTGTTATGAAAGCAGCCTCAAAAGACAGTTGTAAAGGTTAAGGAACATGTGAATGTGTTTGGAAATCATAGTTTATTACATGTGTGCTGAATCTGTTTGAATTATAGGAATACAGTGGAGTATGAGGAAGGAAGGAATAAAAACCCAATATGTTTATACTTGACTGGATTGAGCCTGGAATGACGATTTCCCCCTTTGTAAACAGAAGACCTAGATTTAATGCTACTGTTCTTTAGTTCTTGCTGTCCATCTCCTGCTCCACCCACCTCTGAGAACTCCATAATCTGCGATAGACCAACTCCCATCCAGAGCATGAGCTAATGCACACCAGGCCTTGCTGTACAAGAGCCTTGTACCTAGAAGCCATATAGGAATTGAGAATTGGTTCTTCAGTGCTGTGGCCTGTATCCAAGATACCACCACATCTAATAAATTGAAGCATACCCTGTGTTTGTAGAACCCACTTTTCAAACCAGACAGATTTCCATGGAATTGTGAATCTTTCTATCTACCTAAATATGTCACTGCTGGAGACCTCTAACTATCAACACCAACCCAGACCTAGCCCTTCAAATGATAGGCCATGAGTTGGAAGACTGGATATTTCCTTCAAGTAGCAGAATTGCATTAATTTTCTAGCATTTACCTCACTAGTCTGGGGGTCTTGACATCTTAATCATGTGGGTGGCCAACATTTTGTAGGTTATAAAAATAAAACCTTTCTAGAGCTACCAAGTATAATATAAAATCCTATGAGTAGGAAGCAGGAAGGGGCTTTAAAAGTCCTATATCATTGTACAAATGGACAGTTATTTTATCTGAATGTGTGTGCTTTCTCTATCTAGTACAGGAAGCAGATTGTGGGGAAAATGGATGGTAAGTATGGGTTCACTTTGTGGTGGCATAAATCATGTTTAGAATATTGTTAGAGTTCTGGGAGGCTCTGGGAGACTCCAGATCATTTACTCCCTGTAATTACATTTCATCATATTTGCTTTTGGGTTTGTCTGTTAATAGAGTCTCTTGATCTGCTTAACTGCCTCCTCTGTAATTAAACAGTCGAGGGAAGCATATGGATAATACCATGCTAATGATATAGTTTTAAAATTTAGGATGATTTAAAAGGAAATTTTAATCTACTAAGTTCAGTCTCAAACTGCTCTGGTTATAATGGTGATGTTTTCAAACTTATCATTCCTAAGAAAGCTTCACATTTCAATATGCTTGTTTTGCAGCCAAGAAGCCTTAATTAACATTTGTTAAGAACTAGAAGATGCATCCCAGTCTCTACTTTTTATTCCTAATTCTAGTCCGTAACTAAAAAGGTTAACATTTCAAATGGGAATAAAGAATAGCGATGTCGCTTTCCTATATTCATATACCAGGTCAATGTTTAAAAATAGCTTGTGTTTCACGTTTATCATATAGTTTGAAATCTGCTTGGTCTATGAGAAGTAGGCTGTGTAAGTCAATTTTGCTGCTTAACAGCAATCCTGAAATTTTCATGGCTTATAACAACAAACTTGCCATTTTGTTTGTTTCTTTTGTTTTGTTTTTTTTTTGAGTTAGGCCAGCTATGTTGCCCAGGCTGGCCTTGAACACTTAGCCTCACACTATTCTCCTCCCATCTCTGCTACCCTAAGTAGGTGGGATTATAGGCATGACCCAACATACTTGGCAACAAAGTTTTTCTCTTTTTTCGGATCAGATTACATGTCAGTAACTGCTCCAATTCTGCTTGCTAATGCTTCTCATGTCTTTGGAGTCCTACTTGAGGGAGGAGCCCACATCTGGTACATGCCACATTTGTGGCAAAAGACATAAGGTCGGACAAAGCTTCACAGTCACATTTAAAACTGAAACTAAATGTAAAATGTTGATTAACTTTCTGATGGCTAGAACAAGTCAAACGGCCAGGCTCAACATCAGTGGAATAGGAAATACCTTCCTTCTACAAGGAGAGGGGAGTGAATATTTGAAAATTATAAAATAATTTATCACCATAGCACCTAATGATAATTCTAGTTACATCCATGTCTAAATGGCCCATATAATATTACAAATCTCCTGAGACCTACAATTGGGCTCCCCTACTTGTATTTAACCAAAAATCTTCTCAAAGCCAAGTATGTATCTTCTCAGTTATTGTTCTTCCATAAGAGAGTATAGAACAACAGAGAAAAGATGGAACTTCAAACTTCTCACCAGAAGACTTGACTTGGAGCTTCAGCTCTACAAGAATCTAGTGTTTGATTATGTTTGAATCAATTCACTTCCTTAGACCTTGGATTCCTTGTCTATAAAATTGTGCTAAAAATAGTAACACCTGCTGCAAATGTTGTTGTATGGCTCCTCTGAGGTGTATCCTTGGAGAATAAGTACATGTGTCACCTGCAAAGCATGTCTTTTATTTTCCTGAGTTTTTATTTATGTTTCCTCAAAAAATGACAAAAGACCTGAAAGTCCTAAACAGTGTCAAAAGGAAAGGGATAAAAAGAATACTTTCCTTTGGATAAAATTTTTAAATTGAGGTCAGTGACCAACTGAAAGTCTAATACTTATTGACTGCCTTCTATAGGCAAATCAACATGCAAAATATTAAAAGGTGATTCAAATTATTGACTCATTCATTCATGCCACTTATTGTGAGCACTTATGCACCTGACACCATAGAGTTTTAACATTTGAAAATGTCCAGGTATGGTGGCTCACACCTGTAATCCCAGCACTTTGGGAGGCCAAGGCAGGTGGATAACCTGAGGTCAGGAGTTCCAGACCGACCAGCCTGGCCAGCATGATGAAACCCCATCTCTACTAAAAACACAAATTAGCTGGGTGTGGCAGCACAGTTTGTAATCCCAGCTACTCAGGAGGCTGAGACAGAAGAAGTGCTTGAACCAGGGAGACGGAGGTTGCAGTGAGCCAACACCATGCCGCTATACTCCAGCTTGGAGACAAGAATGAAGCACCATCTCAAAAAAGAAACATACAAAAACAAATGAAACACCATCCCTGTCTTTGGAGTGTCAATAGCAGTACCATTCGATACAAGTATCTGGAGAGTCATATATATAATTTTTGAATTTTCTAGTAGTCACATTAAAAAAGATAGAATTAAAAACTATTTTCATAATGTATTGTATTTCACTCAATATGTCCAAAATATTAGCATTTGAACATGTCATCATTATAACAAATTAAGATATTTTGCATTTTTTTCTAAGTTTAGGAAATCCCTATATATTTTATACTTACAGGACGTTTCAATTCAGATGCTAAATTTGCAACATTTAAAATGAAATAATAAAGTTGTGGCTGATGAAAATACACTGCTTCAGTTTTTAAATTTAAATTTAACTTAATCAATATAGAATCTAGAAAGGTAAGCAAAACTCACGATGGTAGTCTTTTATACCTGTTCAATCTAATATTCTCACATCTTGTCTTTAAACTAGGACTGAGATAAGCTTTTTACAATACATAGAAATTTTTAGTTGGAAGAGCTTTATCATTTGTAGTTTTGCAAAAGTGACAAGAAAAATTAAATGATTTTTCCTTATTCATACTACTAGTTACTGGCAAAGCTAAGACTAACACTACAGTCTTCTGATTTTTCAGTCACAAGATATTATAATCTGTATCTCGTGGTGTACTGGTAAATATTTACATGTGGTTTTCTGAAAAAGAAATACACACACACACACACACACACAAGTTGTTCTGATATAAGAATGTGTAGATAGAATTAACAAATACTAATAAAATATATAATACTTTTTATTATAAATGTTATATAGTAGATTGATTCACACAGAATATTTTGTTGATTTTTTTTCTAAATTCTTATATCTGTAGGCAAGTCACATTGCAATTTATACATGACTTATGACTTAACAAAAAAAAACTGAAGAAATTTTAATAAAATTAAAATCCAGTTCTGTAGTCATACAGCCATGTTACAATTAATTGAGAGTCATGGGTAGCTAGTCTCTATCCTTGAACAACATAAACTAAAGACTAACTGGGAAAGAAAGAGAGATTGACAAGTGATTATAGTGATGTAATAGGGGAAGTAGAAGGCAGGTGGGGAGCACAGAGAAAGATGCAATTAATGTTTCTTGGTGAGTTGCAAGGATTTCAGAGACCACACCATCTTACTAAATGCTGCAGGAAAGCCAAGCACACAAGAAAAAGGGAGAAGGGGATTCATGGAGAAGGCTCAGTGCTGAGAAAGAAAAGTGGTAGAGACAGCACAGTGTCCACTCTCAAGATTTACCACCAAACTGGGTAGACTGGTAAAATAATAATAGTAATAATAAGTTAGATGTTGAAATGCAATATAAATCTAAGTGTGAGCTAGAGAGAACATCAAAGGTATTTAGGTTGGTGCAAAAGTGATTGTGGTTTTTGCTATTAAAAGTAATGACAAAAACAGCAATTACTTTTGCACCGACCTAACATTATACAACACCTGCATTTATAACTCATTTCTGCAGCTTACTACCTGTGTAATGCTGAGCAATCATCTGGGTATTTACTCATCTGTAAAACTGGAAAGAATAATACCAACCTTAAAGGACTATTGTGAGCAATAAATGAGATAATATGCATTAAAGAGCCCAATGCAGGTTTGTGAAATCAGAACTCAAATGGGAAAAGTCATGAATGACTAACAGCCATACCCAGTGAAGGGAAGGCAAGCACTCAGCTGAGATTTAGAGGAGAAGACTTCAGGCTTAGGGGCAAAGAGGAATTCCCTCTCAGAGGCAGTGATAACAGGACTTCTGTTACAGGTGAGATCCACAAACACTTGGGAAGAGGAAGAACGCCTTTCAGTTATTGCCCTCATTATTACTATATTATAATATAGTAATATATATTAATCATTAATTGATTAATAACTTACAATTATTCAATGTGTAGAATGGAGAGGGAAAGAAATTAGTGCAAATCCCTGCCAAGAAAGGAGATATAAAGAAAGGCCATGAGGGAAAGAAGGAAAATAAAAGGTAAATAAAAGCCAAATACAAAAGTTTCATCTTGAGAAAAACTAAATAATATAAGGAAAGAGAAAGAAATGAGACAGAATCTCAGTGCTGGTTTTCCCAGAGTCAGCCAAACCCTGTGTGCATTGCACTGCTCTATCCCTCTCTTTGCTACTGGTGCCAGCTTCTCATCCCTCCACACGTTCCAATCCACGCATGTTGCTGGCTCTCCTTGGGTGTGGCGTGTATTTATTTCTGCCTCAAAGACCTGCACTTGCCCTTCCCTCCCTAGAGTGATTTTACCTCTGTTCTGGTTTATTCTCATCTTTGAAGTCTCACTTAAAAGTCTCCACATCTGATCCACCCATCTAGAGCACCCCCAACCTAAACCCAGTCACTCCCTGTCATCTTAACCTCTATTGCCTTCAGGGATCTGATCTCCATATAAATACTCTATTTTACTGTCCTCCATTGGTTGCCATCCCCTTCTCAGAATATCAGCTCCATTAAGACAGAAAGATAATGCCTCTAGCTCATCATCATAACCTTAGGACCTAATAGGGGCTCACTGAATATGTGTTGAATGAATGAATAAATAGCACATCATCCACAACATTTGAATTTTCACCAATGCTGACCCACTCAAAACTCAAGCATCTAGAGACCAATAAAACAAATATTAGAAACTCTGTGTCTGTTAGAGTAATTGCTAGGGTCCTCTATTTACCCCTGTTCCTGATATTCCTTTCCTCTCATTGTCAGTATTTTTATTTCATTCTCATCCTCTGAACTTTTGGGACTAATGCCTAAACTTAACTCTTGGCATCTTTCATACTCACCCTCTGGCTCCAAACTATTTTAGATACAGTGCCTTGAAGTCTATTTCTGGATTCTGGAGGACTAACTTGTGACTCAGTGAGAAAGAAAGAAGAAAGACTGAGAGAAGGAGAGGCAAGTGAGGATTGGATGGGGAAACAACAATCTAGAACGCGAAAGAAAATGTAATATAAAACTGTAATATCTGCTAGGGAATAAAACTTTATAAAAGCATAGGTTCAGGTGTTTATTAAATAAGTCCTGAATAAAGGAAAACAAAAGCAGGCATTGCTTGAAAGTCTTGGAAGATGGGCTATTTAGGGTAGAGAAATTTCTTGCAAGAAATGTGTAAATACCTCTTGAAGATGTGAACTAGATGTTTGAGAGACATGCAACTTCTTTAGCTCTGTTGTCGTTCTGACAGTTTTCCTTATTGACCAATCATGCTATTCCCTAGGTTTTCATTTCAATACAAATAAACAGGACACATATCTGAGTCAACAAAATGGGTCCCTGTGGCCAATTATTTCCTCAGCCCTTACACTTGGCAAAGTCCGTGTAATGGCATCAGCTGTATCAGAACAGGGCTGTGCCTTGGCTTAAGGAGAAGCAAAAGGGAGCTAAGAAATGATTGAGTCCAGAGGGACTTTTTTTTTTTTTTTTTTTGAGACTGAGTCTTGCTCTGTCACCCAGGCTGTAGTGCAGTGGCATGATCTCGGCTCACTGGAACCTCCGCCTCCCAGGTTCAAGCAATTCTTCTGCCTCAGCCTCCCAAGTAGCTGGGACAGAGGGTCTATTTTATAGATGGGGTGTCTGAGGACCAGAGGTAGGGACACATGTTCAGTCCTATAATCCCTACTTATCTTAATCTCTCAGATGCTTCTTTCAAATTCACAGTGGTTTCTCATAGCCTACTATGACTCTACCTGAAATTTCAACTGTCATTCCTTAGGGTTATTGATTTTGATGTTACATGCCTACCTATTAGACTGAGGAAGTGTTTCCAGGGCAGAGGAACTCATCTGTGTTTATTATTCTAGTGCAGAGTAGGAGAATAAAAGATGGACTGGCCAGTGTTGATGAGACAATAAAACATCTAGCATAAATAGCACTTACCAGTAAAATTATAGTTCACATTATTGTGCACTTATGATGTGTCATGAGTGGTTCCAAGTGCTCAATATAAAGCTAGTTTAATCTTCACAAAAACCCAATCTGATAGGTGTTATTATCTGCATTTACAGACAAGGAATTGGAAGTACAGAAATACAAAATAACTAGTTCAAGACACACCTCTGGAGAGAACAAGCTAGGATTTGAACCAAAGTCGTCCTTGAGCCAAGATAATCTATTCATTATGTTCTCCTTTGTCTCCAGGAGAATACATTCACATTGGAAGTTATATCGGAAGAAAACCCAGAGAATTGGAAATATGGAATTATGGACTACGACTTGAAGACTCATAAAATCAAATGTTCTTAGAATCAGAGGGTCTCCTGACTGAAGGACACATTGGCTGACTTGAAAGTCCTCATTCACTGTCCACATTTGATCCACAATATTTGTACTAAACGGCCATCCAACCTCACTACATCTTCGAGACAGTTGATGATAAGGAACTCACTGTTTTCTAAAGGTACTGTCTTTACCTTTGCACACTTTGCCAAATAGAACAAATATATTTCATATAATAAACTAAAGCCTGACTTCTTAAATATTCTATTCACTGGTCCCAATTCTGCTTCTTAGGAGCACAGAGACAAAGGCTAATGTGTTTTGCATTTGAAAATAATAACTCTTTTACCCTATTTCTATTACGCCTTACCCAGTATTAGTATTGCTCTTTCCTCAAATATTTCTTTTATAAAATTTGTTGAAGTTACCTTCCAGGTACTGCAGAGTTTGATGAGAGAAAGCATCTTATTTCCCATTTCTGAGGGAAAAACAAGAGAAAACCAAGAGAACAAAATTGAAAATTAGATCGATATTGGAGGTCAAAATATACAAAAGATAAGAACATCTGATCACTAACTTTGACTCAAAGATAGAAGCTATAATGTATTTAAATTTACATTGGGCAGTGTGTTGATTCCAATAACATTTTTTTCTTGTTTGGATAACAGTCCAAAGTGAGTATTTCTAGTTGGCATGTGTTTTTCCATCATGACATGATTCAATTACCCATGTTTCTTTCACATTGTCATCTACTGTCCCCTAGCACTGTTTTGCGTTGATATTCAACATATAGACTCAGAAAAAAATTCCTGGAGGAGGCATATATCTTCCTTAAAGCCTTGATGTTAGTGGAACAGCCCATTTCTACTTAAAACCCACTCATAAGAAAGCTTATATGGCTATACGTAATTGAAAAAAAAATGCTGGGAAAGGTAGCTTTGTTATGTGCTCAGGAAGATATAAAAATGGATTTCGATGAACAAGTAATCATCTGCCACAAGGACTCCTTACAATGTTAAGAAATTCAGACCTGGAATGGAATCCTGGTCCCTCTTTTTTATGAGGCATATAAACATGGGTAGCACTTAGTGGCTCTAATTTTCAGTCTCTCAGATATTAATAGGATGTCTCTGGCCAGGGTTGTTGTAAGGATGAAATGAGTAAGCACAGTCGATGTTCTCGGTCTTGTCCAGCAAGTTGAAAGTGCTAACTAATTATTATCTTCATCTATTCTTACACTATTACCACCAGATCCCAGCAGATAATGGTGCTCAATAAATGTCTGCTGAACTGAACTGAACTAAACTAAACCTCATAGTCATTCCCAAGGTCAGCCATACCGTTACAAGGAAGTACAAGGGGAGTAAGTCTGGTCCATGTTCGCTCTGATGCTGACACGCTCACAGTCTGCTTTCTTTGTGTTCCCACGCCTCTGTGCTGCATTCATCTGTGGGGCTGATTTATACCTTCTCCAGGGACACACTTTCACTAATTAAGGACTGAAATAAAAAACGAAGAGCTGAATTGAAGAAGTCAGAGAGTCTAATAAGTGCCAGTGGTCTCATTTCTCCAGCTCCCAGTGACTCGTGGTAACTACAATACTGGGACACATGTAATCCTGGCTGTTCACCCAGTGAGCGTGGTGGTTCACATAAAGAGCTTTCCAGTGGATCTTCTGTTTTGTACACAGAAGCCCTATGCAAAATCCACCAGTCATCTGACTCAGAGACCCTGTAAGCTATTTTGCTTCAAAAGGCAATGAGGAGCCCAATCAGCCCCACTCAAAATGCTGTGTGGAAAATTTGCTTTCTCTTAAATAAGACTGTTGAAAAAAAGTCATTATTTCCAGGATTAGCAAGAGCCAGTGTGCACAGTTCTCCCAAGGGCTGCCATGACAAAGGCTGGATTATTCATTACAATCTGTTCCTTCCACTAATATCTTCTCCATGGGTTCCAACACAATTGTTATTCCTTCTAATTGTTCAAACAGTGAATTAGTGGCCAAGTTGCCAGGTGAAATGAGGATGTGTTAGATAAAATACATCTTTCTTCACTTTCGTGTCTCTGGGGCACTTTGACCTGATGAAGCTGGGTGGCAGAGGGGTCCTATCAAGAGGTCAGCCTGTCTGTGAGTAGCAGACTGAATGTGAAGTTGAAGCTCCTAGTATTTCAGTAACCCCTGATTCAACTTCTGCTCAGATTTTTCTCCCCGCATTTTCATCAGTGCTGAAAAAAATATATTCCCTTGAAAAACTCATTAGAACTAATTATTTAGTACTGGGGAAAATAGCTCAAGCATAAATAATTGTCTCATCAGCTGAACTCTCTTTTTTCCCCAAAGGTTACCAGGGCAAGGATATCAGAATTTCCCTTGTTATCTTTTATGGTCCTGAATGCCGAGCAGTTTCTCCTCAATTTGGTCTCTTTCCTACTTTCAGCAGTTTCATTTCTTCCTCTCCCTGGTGAGGATAGGATAGATCTGGAGAGCTGAAGCCTGTAACTGTCTTCCTGTGTGATTTACCATTCAGTCGGCATACAACTTTTCTCATCTTTCCTCTTGCAAGAAACAGAAAAATAAGACCTGAATAAAACCCAGGACAAACAATTTAAAACTATTCTCAAAACCAAGAGGCCAACTGGAGGTATAGTGGCTGTAATTGCTCCTTCAAAATATCTTTCTTAGCTTCAACTTTTCTGTAGCTTGAAACTTATACTCTTGTCAGGGAGAGGGAGAGAGAGGGATGAAGGGCTCAGTGTTGAAAACTCACCTGCTTTCTGGGGCCAGATCAGTCATTTAGATGAGTCTGTGATGCCTGCTGTAGGTCAATTGTAAGGTAGCTATAATCAGAGGGCCAGGGTGGGTTAAAAAGAGCAATACTCTCAAGTTCAAGTCCTGCCTGTCCATTTGTGAACCATTGATCTTGGACAAAATTATCAGCTTTCTGAGGCTCCATGTTTTCATCTACACAATGCAGCTTAACTACTTCATGGGCTGCTTGTGCATATGGAATGTGCTAGGATGTGGAAAGGGCCTTGTGAACTACAAAAGAAGTCTGTAAATAACAACTGTATGTTCAAGGCAAACAGTAGGAAAAGCAGCCTCAGATCAGTGAGACCGAGTGTAAAGGGAGGACAGAGGGCGGGGAGTGAACAGCCCCTGCACAGAAAAGCCACTCTCTATCCACCCTCCCCATGGGCTGCAGGCTACAGATCTTCCACCTGGGGTCTTCAGCTCAAACCATCTCTACTGGCCGGTATGGCGGTGAGTCCAGGGTAGAGGAGTTAATTAACAAGAGAAATGAAAAGGAGGATAAAAGAAGGGGTAAATTTTTTCATCATCATCACCATCTTTTAAAAATATTTATTTTAGAGGTCCCAGTCAAAAGCTGCCCTAGGCAGAGCTCTAATATAGTGCATCAAATGGAGGGGATCATTATTACATTTGTAAGCAGCATGGTGCTCCGCTAAACACAGGCACAGTAGGGGCCATGGTAAATGTTTTTGTCAATAGAGAAGAGACATACAGGTCTGTGCAAAAGGCGTGGGAAAAGACAAATTTCCTGTCTTTATGGATGTGAGGAATACAGACTATGGTTAATAACTGATTTTGTCTATTGAAGTGCTTTTACTTTCTTTAATTATCTATATTTTTATGTTTTAATGATCAATTCATCAATTTACCATCTAGTGTTTTAGAATGTTGCTTGCTAGGTCACTTAACCTTCTGCACATTTAGTTTCCTTAATTTTATAAAATAGGCATCATTTAAATTTCGTAGTAATTAACTGAAAGACTAAGTGTGAATTACTAGGCTAATTCCAGAGGAAGTTCCTGATAAATGATGGTTCTCTGTCCTATCTCCCAATTCTTCAAATGGTCCTGGATGTACAGTATTTTGCAAGCCAGAATCTACGTAATCATAAAACTCTGACTTTGTATATATGTGAAGGAACACCATATTCTTCATATACTTTATGGAGGCCAGTGAAGTCTGTAAATAGTATCTGCAAAATCAGCAATGAAAGATGTCTGCATATTTCATGATTTATGTGTTCCATGCCTTGTTGGTAAATGTTAAATTTCCAAATATTCACATCTAAGGGTTATTGAGCTATATTGACTGAAAATTAAAAATTTCATGTCATGAGAATTTTACCTGAAGTAAGTAAGTCACTATTTAAGAATAACTTGGCAAACTCCAACTCAGGAGTGCTCATCAATGTGGATAAATTGAAGAGTGATATGATCTCTTTCAAAGAGCTAGAATGTTTTGATGAAGAGTTAAAGGAGAATCAGCACTAATTCAGTGCTTACTGTGTACCAGGGACTCTGCTACATGCTTTCTACATGCTGCCTCATTTAATCCTCACCATGACTCCATGAGGTAGGCAAGGATATGCCCATTTGCTGATGAGGAAAACAAGACTCTGCAAAGTTAAGGAAGTTTTTTTAAAAATCACACATTTAGCAAATGGCAGGACACACTCATATCTACTGCTAACTTATTTAATGAATGTATATTGAGAGCTTGATGTTCCAATGATTAATCTTTTAGATGTTGTGGACTAAGCAATAAATAAAACCAAAATAAGCCTGTGTTCTTAAACTTTAGATACAACCAAAAATGATTATATATATATATATATATATATATATATATATGCCTATTAGAAGCTACCTAATTGTATACTTTATACCAAATTGATGGTAGTAGTTATTTATCTCAAAAAGGTTCTAGAGCAAGATATCTGGGGGAGGGTTATTAACTTTTAAAAATTCTCGTTTAATTAACAAATATGGCTGGACTGGGTGGCTCATGCCTGTAATCCCAGCACTTTGGAAGGGCAAGGCAAGTGGATGATTTGAGGCCAGGAGCTAGAGATCAGCCTGGCCAACATGGCAAACATCATTTGTACTAAAAATATAAAAATTAATGGGGTGTGGTGGCACGTAACTGTAATCCCAGATACTCAGGAGGAGAATCACTCGAATCTGGAAAGTGGAGGCTGCAGTGAGCTGAGATTACACCACTGCATTCCAGTCTGGGTGACAGAGTGAGACCCTGTCTCAAAAAAAAAAAAAAAAAAAAAGAGAGAAGAAAAGAAAACAACAAAGGCTCACTTTCAATTTTAAAATAATTATAGACTTACAAAAATTTTGCATATTTCCCATCTATTCTTCACTCAGATTCCTTAAATGTTTTCTCTATAAAAATGGTCAAACACTGGAAATTAATACAGATATGATAGTCTCATGTAATCTGCAGATATTATGTAAATTTTACTAATTGCCCCTTTTCTGGTCCAGGATCCAATCTAGATTTTGTATTATACTTGGATTTCACATTTTCTCAGACTCCTTCAATGTGAGACTTCCTTGCTTTTTCTTCGTTATTCATGACTTGATATTTTTACAGTCTAGGCCTGTTATTTTGTAAAATATTCTTTCAATTTAGATTTATATAATTTTCCCCATGATTAAACTCAGGTGTGCATTTTTGGTTAAAAAAAAAATCATCACCAAAACAATATTGCGACCTTCTCAGTGTATCTTATCAGGAGGTACAAATTGTTCATGTTCTATTACTAGCAATATTATGAGAACAGTCGTGTAAGAGTGTGTCTGACAGATTTTTTCCCCTATAAAGTTACAATTTAACCTTTGTATTTAATAACTGCTTTGTGGGTAGATATTTTGAGATCATGCAAATAATCTGTTTCTCGTCATACTTTTACCCATTAATTTTATTATCTGTTAATTGTTGTTCCTTGCAACAATTATTACAGTGGTGTTCCCCAAATGGTGATTTTCCATTTACATTATTCCTTCTACATTTATTAATTAGAATTCCACTGGAAGGAAGTTTTTCCTTCTCCCCTATTTATTTATTTATTCATATTATTAAAATTATGTCAGTATGAATTCACAGATATTTATTTTCATCTATGAGAGTTATAAACATTAAACTGGTTTAAACCAGTTATAAACTTTTGTATTTATTGCATTGCATAGATTGGCCTTGATTAGGCTAGGAACTTCTTCACATTGGTTTGTGGATTCCTTTGACATAACACCATAATTTTTTTTTAATTTAATTTTATTTTTTATAGCATTTTAGGTTTTGGGGTACATGTGAAGAACATGCAAGATTGTTGCATAGGTACACACGTGGCAGTGTGATTTGCTGCCTTCTTCCCCCTCACCTATATCTGGCATTTCTCCCCATGCCATCCCCCCCAAACCCCACCCCCTGCTGTCCCTCCCCTATTTGCTCCCAACAGACTCCAGTGTGTAGTGCTCCCCTCCCTGTGTCCATGTGTTCTCATTGTCCAACACCCGCCTATGAGTGAGAACATGCGGTGTTTGATTTTCTGCTCCTGTGTCAGTTTGCTGAGAATGATGGTTTCCAGGTTCATCCATGTCCCTACAAAGGACACGAACTCATAGTTTTTTATGTCTGCGTAATATTCCATGGTGTATATGTGCCATATTTCACCTGTCCAGTCTATCATCGATGGGCATTTGGGTTGATTCCAGGTCTTTGCTATTGTAAACTGTGCTGCAATGAACATTCGTGTGCATGTGTCCTTATAGTAGAACGATTTATAATCCTTTGGATATATACCCAGTAATGGGATTGCTGGGTCAAATGGAATTTCTATTTCTAGGTCCTTGAGGAATCATCACAGAAACTGGACCCCTTCCTGACACCTTACACTAAAATTAACTCCAGATAGATTAAAGACTTAAACATAAGACCTAACACCATAAAAACACTAGAAGAAAATCTAGGCAAAACCATTCAGGACATAGGCTTAGGCAAGGACTTCATGACCAAAACACCAAAAGCATTGGCAACAAAAGCCAAAATAGACAAATGGGACCTAATCAAACTTCACAGCTTCTGCACAGCAAAAGAAACAGTCATTAGAGTGAATCAGCAACCAACAGAACACCATAATTTTTAAAGCACATTTACACTCTGCCACCATGTAACAATGACATGCTGGTAGAGTACTGGTTTCCCCCCAGAAAAATTAGAAACCAAGATCTGAGTGCTAAGTTGCTAATTGCTCTTGACATGTCATTGCATATAGATTCTTTCAGAGATCAGATTTAGGAAAAAAATATGTATGAATCTCATTTGTACAAACATTTATATCTCTGTTTCTAGCTGCCTATCATCTTTCTTTCATCTACATCTAACTATCAATCAATCAATCAATCATCTACCTATATTAAAAACTATAAGGTTGCACTAATACCTGAGAGTCGAGTTTCATACCACAGATTTTATTCTTGCCTTCCTCCTTTCTATGTTGACAATTCTTTCTGACAGTGAGAAAGCTGGCTTTCATTGTTTACAATGTGTTTACTTCCTTGTTTTGTCTTGGAGTATATGGAAAGTATCAGTATTGGTAACTCATACTATCTTTGTTTGTTCCTGCTGCTATATTAAAATACCTGATCCTGGGTAATGTTTAAAGAACAGACATTTATTTCTAACAGTTTTGGAAGCTGAAAGTTCAAGATGAAGGTGCTAGCAGTTTTGGTGTCTGGTGAGGGCCTGATCTTTGTTTCCAAAGACCTTGGAAACCTTGTTGTTTTGCCCTCTAGAGGGAACAACCACTGTGTACTAACATAGTGGAAGGAACAGAAGGTTATAAAAAGGAATTTGGGTGCTTCTTTCACCTCTTTTATAAAGTTGCTAATCCTATTCCTGAGAGATTAGTCATGACCCCATGACTTAGCCATCCCCTAAAGGCTCTACCTCCAAATACTATCATATTGGTGATTAAGTAACAACGTATAGTTTTGGAAGACACATTCAGACCATAGCATTTCACTCTTGAATCTCAAAATTTATTCCCTTTTCACATGCAAAATATATTCCTCCCATTCCAATAAGCCCCAAAAGTCTTAACTCATTTTCGCACCAACTCAAAAGTCCAAAGTCCAGAGTCTCATCTAAATCAGACATGTGAGACTCAAGGTATGATTCAACTTGGGGCAAATTTCTCTGCACCTCTAAACCTGTGAAATCAGAATGGTTTTCTCCTTCCACAATATAGTGGTGAGACAGGTGTAGGATAGACATTCCCATTCTAAAAGAACGAAATAGAAAAGGTGATATTAGAATTCTTTTCCTCTTGCCATTATTTTGCCATTATTATTACTATTATTACTATTTATACTGAAGCAGAGACTATTTAAATTGCCTTTACTATATTTATTGTCTTTATAACCTAAGGCATAGAGCCAGCAGAAATTCCCCAAAGATATCTTTTGTCCCTCTACTTAAGGTAAGTCATTCCAAACATTTCTTAATGCATTTAGAATGAGAATCAATAACAGTGCCTCAAGTTAACTTTCATTGCCCTCAAGGACAGTTTCCAATTCCCTGGGCAGAAGTAATATCTTCTCTGAAGTCTGAGGCAGCACTTTGTCAGGGGAAGCGCAAATGTTCCTTGTGGTGGGCAGAGTTATTTTGTTTTTTACTCTGAGTTTGCACTCTATGAAAACTCTGTGTTCACGTCATTGACACAGAAATTTGATTTCCTCCCTCTGAACAGGAAGGAACTTCTCTTAGAAGGAGTTTGCTTGCTTTATTTGCTACAATTAGAGCTTCTTTTCAACTTGACTTGACAGTCTTTTGCTTTGTTTTTCTAAACATTCAATTTCTTGGAAGTTCTAGAGATATGGTGGTGATCAAGAAGAGTAAGACCTCTGTCCTCATGAAGCTTATACACTAGTAAGTTTAAGGGTGCTGTCTCTCTTTCTCTAGGATGCATTTCACTTAAATTTAAGCAAAAACTATGGGAGAAGTTTTATAAACAGTTCCTAGATTAAAATTTTGAATAAAAAAGCCAATATTTGCTTGAAAGATGTACTAGGATAAGAAAGTTCCAAATATGTTCCTTAGATAATTTTTGGAATATGGCAAATGTTACATTTTAAAATAAGTCAGGGTGAAAATGTAATTGCTTTATATAGAATATATAAAGGTATCTGTTTACCTTTCAGCTGTCTTTACTGGTTACAGAAGCCAGGAACCAAGTACATAGAAGATCTTGAATGATTTGCAATTATTCAATACAATTTGTTCAACAGAGACACTCATATGACCAGTTTTACTAATACATATATATATAATACCCGATCAAGCTTAAAACATGCTGCTAAGGAAAAGTAGTGACATTGTCAGGGCTAAAGAATGCATGAGAAATATAATGCACAAAATATTAATAATAAACTGTTAAAGCTGGATACAAACTCAGGGTTCTGATCAACCTGTCCTAATGCAGAAGTTACTTCAACAGCTCTTACTTCACTGACAAAGAGTACTCTTGATTCTGCTTGGCACAGCTATTGAGAGAATAAACTGTTGGGGTGGGGGAGGGGTAGTATATATGGTGCTGCCCAAGGTCCTGAAAATTGATTTTGTTAATGAAATGTTTTGTTCTGACACTCCTGGGATAAAGGTTCAATCTTGTCCCCTGTTCAATCTTGTCCCAGTAATCTTGAACCAAGTGGGAAAGGGGCAGTGATAGGAGAGGAAATGGGAAAGGGAGAACAAAAGAGAGAATAAAGGGAAGAAGGAAAGGACATAGCCTTTAAAGAGTGTTTGAAAAAAATAGAGTCCTTGATTTCTCAATCATCTTCAAATAATAGCAACAACTGACAAAGAAAATTTCTTTTATTTTTGATATGGTGGGTGTGTCAGCTTGTTCAGTATGTATAACAAAAAGCATAGACTGGTGGCTTGTTCACAGCAGAAATTCTTTTCTCACAGTTCTGGAACCTGGGAAGTCCTACTTTAAGGTGCTGACACATTTGGTGTCTGATGATGGCCTGCTTTCTCATAGACAGCTGCCTTCTTCTCACTGTTACTTCATGTGGTGAAAGGTAAGAGATTACTCCAGGGCCTCTTTCATGAAGTTGCTAATCTCATTCTCTTATAACCTAATCACCCACCAAAGATCCCACCTCTTTTTTTTTTTCTGAGACTGCATTTCACTCTTGTTGCCCAAGCTGGAGTGCAGTGGCATGATCTCCCCTCACTGCAACCTCCACCTCCCAGGTTCAAGTAGTTCTCCTGCCTCAGCCTTCCAAGTAGCTGGGATTACAGGCATGTGCTACCACACACTGCTAATTTTGTATATTTAATAGAGACGGGATTTCTCCATGTTGGTCAGGCTGGTCTCGAACTCCCGATCTCAAGTGATCTGTCCACCTCAGACTCCCAAAGTGCTGGGATTACAAGTCTGAGCCACTACGCCTGGCAGCCCCACCTCTTAATACCATCACCTTGGGGATTAGGATTTTAAAATGTGAATTTGGGGGGAAAATAAACTTTCAATTCATTGTATTTGATAATGATGCCAATTGGATTCCTGGGAAGTAGGTTGTCAGAAAGAGTTAGAGTAGGCACACAGAGTATTTTAAGTCATACCTTTGGAATCAATACTTGCTGATGAGAAAGAAAAAAATGTAAAATGGCAGAGGAGAAAGGCAAGCTGCAATACAGTCTCAAAAGCCTAAGCAGACCTGATAAAATATGATGGCACTAGAATAGCCATCCAGAGCTCTTTAAAGTTGAGTAAGGCCTTTATATTCCCACATTGTTCAGTCATTAAATCTAGGCTATCCTAAGAAGGAATATGACCTTGAGTGAGGTGACTATGACCATTAACTGAGGCAATTCATGAAAGGGGTTATTGTTGGGGCTACAGGTACTTTCCTAAAGGCAGACATGGGTGGCCAATCCAGTGTGCACAACAAGGGTCATATGTCACATTATTTCTCAAGCTATGTTTATGTATAAGCATCCTACCTCCCAAGCCAACTTATGACAGAATTGTGCATCTGTTTTTGTATATACATTTTATTTCAGGTTGAGTCAATAGCTTTCTCCTTCCAGTTCCTTGCCCGCCATCCTCACATGACTAATCCCTGACTCACTTTCCATCCCATTTGTTATTTGAAAGAAGCTGCTGTGCTTCAATATCATCTCAAAATCTCTAACATTTTCTTTTCCTCATGCACCATCTTTGATACTTTTTCAAAGTTCTTGAGGTGACAGCCATTTTTAAGTCATCTTTTATCTTATTTCCTTTCCTTTGGTTGTTTTCTTTCTTTTCTTTTCTTTTCTTTTTTCTTTTCTTTTCTTTTCTTTTCTTTTCTTTCTTTCTTCCTTCCTTTCCTTCCTTTTCTTTCTTTCTTTCTTTCTTTCTTTCTTTCTTTCTTTCTTTCTTT
>NW_022436943.1:52000365-52123268 GCF_009761245.1 Sapajus apella | reverse complement strand
TCTTTCTTTCTTTCTTTCTTTCTTTCTTTCTTTCTTTCTTTCTTTCTCCAAAATGCTTTATAAAAATGATACTTGATGTTAAAGTATCCATGAAAATGTCATCACAAAGACACTTGGAGCAGATTTTAGGAACTAAACAAATATTCTTGGATTGATTTAAACTGAATTATATAAAGATGAGTACCAAAGAGTAAAGACTAGAAAGAAGGGGGATCAATATAAAGATATCAAAAGAAGCAATCTAAAAATACATTCGAGAATATTCAATCTAAGAATCCATTCAATCTAAGAATACATTCAATAAAAAATTCGAGAATATTGAACAATATTCAAGAATACTGTTTGACAGAACGAAAGACAAAGCATGTCTTTGTAGGCTGTCCATTGTTCTATCCAACAGAGTTCTTTAAAATGAAGCAATCTTGTTTTTGTCACTCAGTCCACTCTGCAGGAGCCTCCAACATCCTCACATTATTCTCTGACTTGGTTCTGAACAGCTTGTTCTGCTATGTGGCATTACATTTCACAACAAGCTGCTCACTTCTAATTTTGCAACTTTGTCCACTTCTGGTCTGACCTCTTACTTTGAACAAGTGAATTTTTCCCACTTTGCCAGATGAAAGTACACTGTTTTTCTCACCATTTTATCCCTGGCGCATAGGATGGTGTCTGGGGTCAGGGAAGTGCTTAATGAGTCTGGCTGATTGGGTGGTGCCTTGGATGGCTGCTGACAAACATCTGCATGGTCTGCTCTATACCTGGGACCCTCTGCCTCAGCCTCTCCCATGAGCATGTCACTTACCAAGCCAATGTCACTCTTCCTATGAACCACACCAAAACATTGAGCCCCCCTTTCTCTCTTTATAGAGAAAGTACCATCTGCCAGGATTTTCAGTCTGGATAGCAAGCAGTTAACTCTGGGGAAGAGAGAAAGGAGAAGACAATGGAGGAATGGTCTTCATTTCCAGCGGCATCTGCTTCCCCAAATGAAACATTTGGAAGTTTTTGAGGGCTCGAGAAGGGAGCTCTAAAATGCAACATGTGAATTGAGGTTATTTAAATTCTGATCTAACTGTGTGGCCTATCTTCATGCCTGCATTAAAATTGTTCAGACTTTGACCATCCACCCCCATCATTTTGTTTGGATTAGCTGAGGGCTCCACTTGTGTGGTACGTTTTGATTTTGTCTGACACAGTGTTCCCGTCCCATCCTCCCTCAAGTAGGTCTGGAGGAAAAAAATTACTTAGCTGAGAAGTCACAATCTCTGATTTTTATGCTTCCAAGGAAACTTAACAGGAAATGGCTTTGCTTTGCCATATTTAGCATAGATTAGAGTACAGATTCAGGGATTTTTCCTCAAATTAGATTTTACACAGAAACTCAAGGACAAATACAAAGAAAAAAATGATCTCAGAATCCAACCCCAGGATGCTTACAGGGTCTGATTACAGCTTTCTATCTGATGGATGAGGGAATTAATTTCTGGCAAGGGAAAAGGTTTTACTCAAAGCTGCATAGTGAACTGCTAATGGTTTAACAACAAGGACTAGAACCCAGGTCTCTTGTTGCTCTTGCACATAATATAGAAATGCAGCTAAAACATACACTATGGATCCACAAAGTTGCATGCTTTCAATTTTAACTCTAATTCTAATGAAGTGACCAAAAATTGAATTTCTCAGATTTGATCACCTGTATCCTTACATGTGTGTGAAGGGCAGGTACAGGGAACAATGCAGAGAATATGGGCTTCTCAGGAATCATCACGGAGGGAGTCCTGTGGGTTCTATAAAGTGTAAAAGTAGCAAAGGTTAGATCAATTAGTTCTAGATTTGCAAGATCTTCATAGGATGTCATTCTCTGCCACCTGGAGATTGTCTTCTTTTCACTCTTTAGCAAAAGTGCAAAGAGATGTGAGGTGGCAGAGAAATATTCAACACAAACTAGTGCATTACATTTTTTCATTCTAGAGGAACAATGAAAGTCCCTACAGCAGAATGCTGAGCAGTGGAAGCTTCTACAAGATGAGGCAAACTTTATTCAGCACATATTTGCAGAACAGGACATGCGCCTCAGTCATGCTGTAGAGAAACAGCTTTAAAGTTGGTCAGGAGGTAAGCAGGGGTGTACATTATTTTCCCTCAACTTTGTGAGGCAATAGAAGGGAAGGAATAAAGGTAGGAAAAATGAAAGGTGACAGGGTGAATTTAAAAGAGTGTTCCTAAATATCCCAAGTTTGTCTTGATTTCCTAACCATGGTCAATGGATAGGCCATGCATGCAGGCTTTGATTTATTTTAGTCCCAGAGGAAATTCTATTATAAAACGAGATTCAATCCCACTTTCTGGGGTGAGTGAAAACACTGGGAGTTAAGTGGAGTTTCTAAGCAAAAGGAAAATCCAAAGTCCCAGAGAGGACGCTGCACAGGTCAGTGTAGCTCCTGTGTTGTAAAACAGGAGTTTTCTAATCCCTCTTCACCCTCCCAGGTATGTTGAGATAATCTGATTAAACAGCAATATCCATATTAACCACCACTTCAGTTCATTTAAATGCATTTCAGCACACTAAGAACTGCGAATGTGTTGTGCATTTTGAATGCATTATATTGGATCCCAGCAAAATCTTGAAATGCAAATATTATCAATGCATCTTCTGTAGAAAAACACAACAGAGACTCAAAGTAAATTATTTAATCCCAAGTCTCATGGTCCCATGGCAGAGTAGCTGTATAGCTTAGTGGTCAAGAGCATGGACTCTGGAAACAAAATACCTGTGTTCAAGTCATAGCTTTGCTGCTTGCTAGTGGGAGAAAATAGACAGCATCTAAGATGGCTACAGTTGATCCCCATTTCCCGTTATTCATGGACTTCTACAATCTTTTCCTCTTGAATATCCTGCTTGTAACCAACAGAATATTGCAACATAGTGGGTTTGTCATTTTGTCGAGTAATTACAAGACACTGTGGTTTCTATGTTACTAGCAGATTCTCTGTGTTGCTGGCTTTGATGAAACAAGTTGTCATGTGAGAGAAGTCCTTGAGGCAAAAAACTGAGAGTATCTGCGACCAACAGCCAGTGAAGAACAGGAGTCTTTAGTCCAATGCCCAACAGGAACTGAATTATGCAGTAGTCATGTGAATTAACCTGAAAACAGATTATTTCCCAGTCAAGCCTTCAGAGGAAACCTCTTTCAGAGGACACCTTGATTGCATCCTTCTAAGATTTGAATTTGTGCCCACAAAAGCTCATATTAAGATTTGTTCCCATATGTGGCAGTGTTGGGAGGTGGTCCATTGGGAGGTGTTTGGGTCATGGGGACAACTCCTTCATGAATAGCTTTCTGCCCTTCTCATGATAGCAAGTTCACACTCCCTTGGGTATTAGTTGTTATAAAGTCAGGATACCCCTTGGGTTTTGTCTCTTTGCACATATCTGCTTCCTCACTGGCCATGTTATGAGACAGCATGAAAGCCCTCACCGGAAGCCAGAGCCATGTCCTTGAAATTCCCACCTGCAGAAACGTGAGCTAAATAAACCTCTTTTCTTTATAAATGACCCAGTCTCAGATATTCTGTTATAGCAATACAAAATACACAAAGACACAGCCTTATGGGAAAGCAGAAGACACAGGTCAGCCATGTACTGATTCCTATCCCACAGAAAATGTGAGATAATAAATATTTACTATTTTAAACTTCTAAATTTTGGGATAATACTTTATGCAACAATAGGTAACCAGTACAGGAAACACAGGCAAGTTATTTAATTTCTCCCTGCCTTAGTTTTTTAACTCCTACTGCAGAACTAGATCATCACAATTATTTCATAGGGTTACTTAGAGGATTCTGTGTGATTATATGTATATGTATATATATATATGTATATATATAATCTATATATAGATTTTATATCTATATATAAAATCTACATATATATAGATAATATATCTATATATACATATATAGATTTTATATCCATATATTTATATGTCAGGCACATATATATATGTGTGTATATATATGTGCCTGACATTTGGCAAATGCTGCCTAAGTTTGAAAATAGCAAAGCTGATATTCAAACCTGGGTCCGTCTGCTACCTGGGCCCTTTGCTCTGGCAGCAGGCTCTTAGGCACCATGCCAGTCCATAAAAATATTATCTTTAAAATCTACTTTATACCACACTTATAATTTTGTTTCTTGTTTCTTGCTGCATCCCTAAATTTACTTTATTCATGACTCAGTTATGGCTTCAATTCCTAAAGCCATTCTTGACTTTTGAATCAAAGAGGGAATCAACTTTTCCACTTGACTACTCAGCATGTTTTATTGGACTCCTATTCATTCTAGGCTTCCCGTGTTCTGTGCCCAGGTTAACTCATACCTACTATCACTGTGCCTCATTTCTGAGCTTGGAACTAAAGTTATATGCTATATAGTGGCATTTTGGTCAATAATAAGACATATATATGGGATGGTGATCTTGTAAGATTATAATACTGTACCTTTTCTATGGTTAGCTACGCAAATACTTACCATTGTGTTTTTAATTGCCTACAGTATTCAGTATCATAACCTGCTGTAGAGGTTTCCAGCCTGAGACCAATAAGCAATACCATATAGCCTATGTGTGTGGTAGGCCATAGCTTCTAGGTTTGTGTAAGTACACTCCATGGTGTTCACACAATGGCAAAATGGCCTAATGATGCATCTCTCAGAATGTATCCCCATGGTTAAATGGCACGTGCCTGTGCCCCTGGTTAAGTGACACATGCCTGTGTATCAGGATCTATATGTGGTATTCTAGAAAGCCAGAAAAAACAATGACTAAGGGTGAGAGGATTTGTCTTCTTTCCCCAATTCTTTCTTAAAGTAACTCACTTTATCATTTTCTGCGTCTCAGTTCATCACATGTGACATGGGTATTGCAATCGCTCTCTTATAGAGACACCATATGCATTAAGTATGATGTGGAAGATAGAACAGTTGACATTAATTAGGTGCCCCGGTAAATATTAATCCTGCTCTTCTATTCCTTAGCTCTAGCATTCCTTGGTTCCAGCTGTAAATGCTTCAAATAGAGACCACGGAATGAACTAGAACATCCCTCTCTCTCTATGAGCCCTTCCCCATTCTTCCCTGACCTCTTTCCCAACTGAATCAATATTTTTATTTGGGAAAAAGTTAGCCAGCTTCGGAGACAAGTCCTTCAAGTTTTCTGAATGTGCATTGGACTTCTGGGGCAAAAAGTCTGCCTGTTTTATGTACTCTACTTCCTCCCTCCTGTCCTCATTCCATTGCTAAATCACAGGAATTCTGCCTTTCCCTTCCACCTTTATTCCAAGTACTTGCTTGTTAAGCCTTCAAGAATATATAAACATACAGCCACCACATGTCCCAGATATTCTAGTTTGAGCCACCATATTGTCATGTAATCTTTTTCCCCACTAGCTCCCACAAGGCTCTCTAAGCCTTAGTTACTTCATCCATAAAGTGATGTTAGAAGTCCTGTTTTGGAGCATAATGATAAAGTACATAAAATGCCTTACACACAAGACTCAATGTAGAATTATTATTATCTTAAGTAAAGGTCATGCAAAGCTAAATTGTTATTTATCTTTGTAAATATTTCACTGTGCATTTATTGGTAAATTTAAAAATCCTTTGTCAGATTATTTATTCCTCCTAAGCCAAATGTTTTCCAGGATGTCAATAATACTGAGTGCAGTTGTGGTGACTTTAGTGTGGGCAAGTAGAACACATGTGCACTGTAGACCAATTTAGGCTTCAATCTCAGATGGGCCTCATAGTAGCTCAGTTCAGCTATGCAAACTTGGCAAGCTCCTTGGCCTTGCCGATTTAAGTTTCTTCATCTGCACAATTGTTATAACGCAACGCACCTTGCAAGAATTTTATATACATGAGCTATCTGTCAGATACTGGGGACTCAATATGTTAGCTCTCTTTCCCTAGCAATGCAGTCTTTCCAGGATAATCCATTTTTACTAATTGAAGATAGTGCCTTGCCTTGTTTTATCTGGTATGGGATTTCATAAGGTTAATGTTCCTCCTTAAATTAGGCATCAAATACATGACCCAAAGCATGGATAGCCCAGCCCCCTCACTGCCCACCTCCTCTTATAACTCAAAGATTTGTTTCTCATCTAGAAAAATCTTTCTTTAAAATTCTAACGCTAAAGCCATGGGGTCTTCTGAGGGAAATCAAACCCCTTTATACTTTGCCAGAGAACTTTCCCACAAAAAGGAAATTCTACAAATACTCAGATGACATCACCCGAGAAAAGGCTCTTATTCCCCCTGGGCGCAGCCTCCCTGGAAGATGACAAGGGTTAGGAATAGAGGAACCCTGGGCCACTTGTCGGATTTGGCAAGCGGCAGCCAACAGCTGGTCTGGCCGGTTAATTAGCTCTGCACTCTGCTCCCGTCCAGCCTTTACTGGCAAAGGCAGAGGCAAGCGGCCCTGGCCTGCTTTTCTCTTTCTATTAACAAAGCCCAGTGCCATTGGATTACCTTGGCCTCCAGCCAGGGCTGCGCGCCCTTTGCCTGCCTGTGGGTTGCCATGGCAATAGTGATGTGCCTTTTGCCAAGGCAGCAGCTGGTGGATGGGCAGCCCATTACCTGCCAAGCAGATTCACTAGCTCCAAAGTGCAAATCTTTCTCAGATAAGTAATATAAATGGGGGGTTGTGGTGGGGGATTTCTAGACTTAGGAAACAAGGAGGGAGGATTCTCTACACCTTTTGCTCCGTCTTCCCTACTTTAATTTTCTAACAAAAGGTGATTATCCTCCTTCATTTTTCCAGATGCCCATCTGCTAAACACACAGGCCCATCTCGTGTATTTTTCTAAAGAGAGGCAATAAACAATTTATTCTTTGTCTTTACTGCAAGAAACATGCTGCCTGCCCCTAGCATCCTGAGGCAAAACACAGTGCCTTCCACACTGCAGAGCAGGGCTTCAGCGAAGGAAATGTGTCAGTCTGTTCTGTATTGCAATGGCAGAATACCAGAGACTGGGTAACTTAATTTTAAAAAATTTATTTCTTACAGTTCTGGAGGCTGAGAAGTCCAAGATCAAGGGGCCCCATCTGGGGATGTACTTCTTGCTGTGTCATGATAGGTGGAGGCTACCACATGGCAAGAAGGCAAGAGTGTGTATACCTGTTCAGGTCTCTCTCTCTCTCTCTTTTTTTTTTTTTTTTTTGTATAAAGCCACTAGTCCCATCACAGGGAGCCACCTTAATGACCTTATCTAATCCTAATTATCTAGCAAAGACCCCATCTCCAAAAACCACCAACATGTAAAGTTGAATATTGTTTCCAACACATAAAACCTGGGGAACACATTCAAACCACAGAAAAAGGGTTCCAGACAGAGGAAAGAATTTCTGGAAAGACAGAAAGATATTGCCCACAGTGAAATTATTGTGAAAATATTGTGGAAGATATAGAGTGGGTGATGGTCCTCACCTAGGAGAAAATAACCCAGTGATTGTGGGCCCTGACTGTTAGAATACCTTACTTCATCTTAAATTTTACCCAGAAAGCATTTGTTAAATACCAACCGTAGATTCACTTAGTTTTTGCTGCATTTTGGGCATCTTCCACATGTAATCAATACTGGGACCATCTGGATCAGGTAAGATTTCAAAAGGCAGACCAAGGGAACTGAGAAGGACATTCCAGGCAGAGAAAGTGGGTTAATGGAGGGACATAAACATGATTGAAGTGGGGAACCGTGAATGCTTCGCATAGCTTGAGTTTGGAGCTTGTGTATAAAACAGAGTAGAGTAGAGGTGTAGTCAGGGAAAGCAGGCTGTAGTTTTACATGTATTAGAGGAATATGCATCAAGAAATTTGCACTCTGTTCTCTAGGCAGCACAGAGCTAGTAACGTTTCTTAAGCCTAGAGTAAAGGAACTGGTTATGCTTTAAGATAGAAACTCACTGTGTTTTGGAGAATGGATTGGACCAAGGCAAAAGACAAATGGGGTAGGGGTGGGAAGAGCATGAAATAGGGTAATAGTGGTGATGATGAAGAGGGAGCAGTTTCAAGGCCTGTGTCAGCAATGGCTCAGTATTACCGTAATAACAGCTAATATGATGAGAGGCCCTCTGTGTCTCTGTAATGTTTGCTTTCTATGCATGTCCATCTTTAGCACACACATCAACGTCATCACTGTCATCATCATTATTCCCACATGGTGTTTATCTTTAAGTCCCACTTTACAAATAAGAAAATTGACTCTGAGATGTTGCTGTAATTTCATAACTGGGAGTGCCAGCAAAGTGTTGTTTTTGTTGTTTCGATTTTCAAAAGCCCAATTCTAGGTATTTGAGTCTTAACCACTTGACAGCAATGTCTCCCAAATTTCACTCAGAATGAGCTGAGATATACATTTCTGGGCCATTGTGATGGTTAATATTGATTGTCAACTTGGTTGGATTGAAGAATGCAAAGTATGGTTCCTGAGTTGTGCCTGTGAGGGGTGTTACCAAAGGAGATTAACAGTTAAGTCAGTGGACTGGGAGAGGCAGAGACACCCTTTATCTGGGTAGGCACCATTTAATCAGCTGCCAGCATGGCTAGAATAAAGCAGGCAGAAGAACATGGAAGGACTAGACTGGCTGTGTCTTCTCGCCTTCTTCTTTCTATCATGCTGGATGCTTCCTGCCCTCGAACATCAAACTCCAAGCTCTTCAGCTTTAGGACTCTTGGACTTACTCCAGTGATTTGCAAGGGGCTCTCAGGCCTTTGGCCACCACAGGCTGAAGGCCGCACTGCACTGTTGGTCTCTCTACTTTTGAGGTTTTGGGACTCCGACTGGCTTCTTTGCTCCTCAGCTTGCAGACGGCCTAGAGTGGGAGGTAACCTTGTGATAGCATGAGTCAATCTCCTTAATAAACTCCCCTTCAAATACATACATCTATTCTAGTAGTTATGTCCCTCTAGAGAACCGTGACTGAAATAGTCATGCAAAGCTCATAGTCTAAGGCAAGGGGTGGGTTAGCAAACTTTTTCTGTAAAAAGCAAGTTAGTAAATATTTTAGGTTTTTCAGCCATGCAGCCTATTTCACAAATAGCCTGCCACTGTAGCATGAAATCACCCATAGATAATACATAAACAAATGAAAGTGACTGTTTTTCAATATGATAATCTTTTATTTAAAAAAGAAAAAGCGAAAACCTAACAGCAGCAGGTCAGAGTTAGCCTGTGGGCTGTAGTCTGACATCCCTGATCTAAAGTTAAAAATAAGAAAGAGGTCTTCTTTGGACATAAAAATGGAACAGCTGAGGTGGTGGATTAATGAACTAGATATGGAGGGATCTTATAGTCTGAGAGATAGAAATTTATGTCTAAAACACCCTTCGATTTCATCTAGTCCAAGGGCTGTAAACCTAAACAGACTGACTCTAGATACCAGCAGTATTAGGAAGGACTGAGAGTGATGAGCTTTGGGGCTTAGCTCTTAGAGAAAGCTGTGTTAACTTTGAAGACATCAACACCAATATGCTTTTTGCTTTCCTAGCAAAATCAGTAAAGCTTAACAAAAGTTCTTGACTGAAGTTATATATCAGTTGAAATTAAAGCACATTGTGGGGGACTCCATGAGAGCATAACTGGTACTATAAATGGCCTTCAGAGGACCTATAAATCTCCTCAGGTTATTGGCAGAATTGTTTGGAGATGTGTGGGCATATGACCACTCTCCCTACATTGTCCCCTAATTGCAGATAAATAGTAAAACTCAGCAGATGAAACTGTTGGACTGAGATAAGCCTGGAGGCAAACATGGTATCTCTGTTATTAACTGTGTTATAGAATGCTGGCTTCCACTCTCTTAGATGACATATCTATAAAACGGGACAATAATACCAACATTTGTATGTGAGGGGGATGATGTTCTGAGGATTGAATAACGTATATCATTATGGTGTAAATTAGATATAAATCATTATATACAAAGCCCCTTAAGCAGGTGAAAAAAAAAAGGCAGAGTCTAGCTCTCCCAGAAATTGGGCAATGGAGTGATTAAACTTATGGCTCCTGGAGATTGAAACCTATATCTCATTTTTTTTCATTTGCAAAAAAAACCAAACAACAACAACAAAAAAAAACTGAGTAAACAGAATTCAGTTCATTGGGAGAGATTGTAAGAATAAAATGAGATAGTGTTTATGAAGAGTTTAAAAGTATGTCTGACACATAGTAGGTACTCTTTGAGTTAATAATTTATACAGGTGGGTAAACTGAGCTCTAAGACACTATGTGACTTGCCCAAAATCATGATACTACTTAGAAATTTTCCAATTTTGGAAGTAAGAGAATAGCAGAACGTTTAATTCTAAAACATGGCTTTTGTTTCTACATAAAATTTAAGAGGAAAATGTGTTATGAATAATAAACATTTCTACAGTGCTTACTTGATGCCATTAATATTCTAAGTGCTTTGCATTTACCTTTCATTCATCCTCTCAACAACCCTGTAAGACAGGCATCTTCTTTTATTTTTTCTTCCTTTCTTCCTTCTTTCCTTCCTTCCTTCCTTCTTTCTTCCTTTCCTTCTTCCTTCCTTTTTTTTTTTGACAGAGTCTCACTCTGTCTCCCAGGCTGGAGTGCAGTGGCATGATCTTGGCTCATTGCAACCTCAGCTGCCCATGTTAAAGGAGTTCTTGTGTCTCAGCCTCCCAAGTAACTGGGATTACAGGTGTGTGACACCACGCCTGGCTAATTTTTGTATTTTTAATTGAGACAATGTTTCACCATGTTGGCCAGGCTGGTCTCAGACTCCTGACCTCATGTGATTCACCTGTCTTGGCATACTAAAGTGCTGGGATTACAGGCATGAGCCACCATGCCCCACAAATTTTTTCTTCTGAAGGAATCAAAGCACAAAGAAGTTAAAATACATTTTCAGGTTGACTTGATAGTAAATGGTAGGGTTAGGATTTGAACACAGGCACTTTGCTGAGCTGCCTCTCGCATAATGTTACTAAGTTCAGGCAGAAGAATCAGAGAAAGTAATGAGAAAATGCTGCTGTGAAAGCATAGGTATATCACATCACCATAGATTTGAAAGCGCAAGAACAGAACCCCAAACTTCTAATCAGAAGGCTTCAGAGTATGAGACATGTCTGAGTCAATAAGATTGTCCAATCATTAGGCATTTGCCTAAGTTCCAACTCATCAATGGAACGTGAACTATACCCTTCCAGGGAATTGTTCTCTCCGTGTTGTGTGCTCCCATTGTTCCCTTATCCAGACTTCTGTTGTAGCATCTATAGCACATTGTGTTGGATTATCTTCTGTCTATCTTATTTGTAAGTCCTTGAAGATGATGGCTCTGTCTCATCTATCTTTGCATTCTCCAGACCCAGAATAGTGCCTGGCACAGTATAAGCACCTGATTCATTTTTACCGACTACATAAATAAGTCCACAAAGAAATGTATGAGAGAGAGAAAGGGCTGGGTTCTGAGGTCATGATAAGTCTTGAGTAAAAATCAGGACTTTGCTGTAATGAACTCCTCAGTAGCTTAATGAAACTATTGCGTGACTCCCATCCCAGCTGGATGTTAAAATGAAAGCTGACATGAACCCGTGTTCTGCTAAGAATAACACCTACAAGATAGCAATGTTTGAAATAAGCCTGTCTCTGGAAAGGTTCCTGAGCCTTGTAATTTTACTTTTATAGTCATGGCCTCAGCATGTTTGACTTTTCAAATCCCCTTACTGAGATCCAAGGGTCTGTTTATAAAAGCTGTATCTTAAACTTGTTCCTCTGTGAAGTACAAGTAGGATTTGTACTCCTCTGTATAAACTGGTCCCCTGGAGCGACATTGCGTTCTCTCCTTGCAGGGTTTCTCTATCTGATGGAATAAGAGGAGAAAGCAAACAGCATCATATAGAGTTGGCTATAAATGTCTCTCAGGAACCAACCCCTCTAACAATAACAATAACAACAGTAATAATAATAGCCCCAAACCACTGTTTCCCAGAGCAAATGGGGACTGAATAGGAAAAATGAGATGAGCACCAGAAGAGAAATAGGACAGTTTATGTGCGATGTTCTAGGCAGCAGACAGGAGCCAGGGACATTGGAAGCAGGGCTGAAAAACAAAGAAACAGTTTATAATGCAAAGTAAAAGTATTCAGGACTTATTTCAGGATTCAGGAAGAGCTACCAGGACATCAAGTTTATTGGATTCCAATGTGGTCTGGTTAAGATAGTCAGGACCAAACCACAGCCCTGTTATCACAAATACATGATGGTGGCTTTACAATGTGTCAGCTTGGCTCAGCTGAACTACATTTCCCAGAATTACTTTTCTAGCATGTTTCTGGACAGCATGGGCCACAACAGAGATTCTAAGCAAAATTTTAAGGGTGCCAACACAATTTTGTAGATGACACAGGATGTCACTTACCTGTGGCTCACTTTATCAACATGGGCAATAGTTGGACTGGAAGCTGCTCTAGCTTTCCATGGTTTCTTCCTCAACTTCTTTGTCTCCTGGACCAGAAGCGTATTGTTTGCCCTGTGATGAAAGTGCCAACATCTCCTGTAGGACACCCACATCCTCAGGGACAGAAGTAGCAAGAATGACACACCTTTCGGCCCATCCTTGTGGGCTCCAGCGTGCCCTTGTTTCCTCTACTTTAATCCATCTTACCTCCCTAATGGGCTTCAGGGTGCAGCACTGGATGAAAAGACAAGAGCCTTATAGAAACTCCTTCATGAGCCGCACAATTGTGCAAATCAAATCCCTGTAATGAATCCCTTATTATATATGTATCTATAGTGCTTATGATTTTGCATTTCTGATTGGACACTGATACATCTTCAACAAAATGGAAAACTCATATGCTTTGAGCCGGAGAAGTGGATCTGAGTTCAAATCTCACTCTTGTCACTCCATATTTTTAAACTTCTATATAGATTCTTTATCTTGATGGTCCTAGAGCTTCTTTTCTGTAACATGGAGATAATGCCTACTTTATAGGGTTCTTTTAAGGATTAAAGAAAATAAACGTGCAAAGCCCCTAGCTTATAGTAGTGATCCATTGTGATGGGAGGATGCTTTCTTCTCTATTTACTTAAGGTAGCTTCTTTTTTCCCCAGTCCATCAAAATAAGCTTTATTATGACAAATGGTACTGGATACATACTCCTTGATTAACTTATGATGAGCTGTTACAGCTGCCCGCTTCTGGAAAGTAATGCAGATGAGGCTGGTTTGACTCAAGCCATGCTTGCTTCCTATGAAGTGAGTCACTACAGACCATTTCCTCTTCACTGCAGGGGGATAAATGTCTCACTCAGAATGAGCTGAGCACATGTGGCACAGATTCTAATCCCCAAACACTTCCATATGTCCCCTGGCTGTGGGTTCCCCAGCTCTCACTCTTCCATCCCTCCTTGCCTGTCTTGGTTGTCAGAGTGCTGTGAGCCACAAAGTTGCTGAAAAAGACGATGAAGGCCTTGCTAGTCAGCTTAATGAGTCTGACGAGCCCCTAGCTGAGTCCACCAGTGACCATTCAGTATTCAGACAGCCAAGGGTATCAGTAGCCTCACCCTCGGAACTATCTTTGAATGCAGACAGGTTTCTTTAGCTTAATGATGAGTATTATCAGAACTAGATTCCCAATGACAAGTCCTTTGATTTAAAAAAAAAATCTACCTTATATTTATTCAACAAGGCAGAAGGTACAGAGAATTAGTCCAGAGAACAGTGATTATCTAATCTTACCCAGTTAACTCACTGCAGAAGCAATTGGAAGTAATAAAAGCAGCACTGGGTTGAGAGTAAGAAGATGGAGATTCCAGTCCATATCTATATTGCTTTTATGGCTAAGGGAATTGTAGAAAGCCACTATGGCTCTGTTTTCTCTTCTGTTACCATCTCAAAGGTCCTTCTACGTGGCTTAATAAAGAAGGCTATATTATCAAGCAATAAACACTTTTGAATATTTATTATTTGTTAAGTAATTTGCAAAAGTCTGTAGAAGAAACAAAAAAGACATGATTTCTATCTTCAGGAGAAAGCCAACTATTGAAAATTTTTAAAGTAATTACATAACAAGACAATAACTGAAAAAGTGTCAAAGGCAGAATGTGATTGGTTGCTATGTGACTTGTACAAAAAATGTGTTTCAAAAAATTAAAGAAATTGAAAGAGAAAGCAAAGGAATTATGAATCAATTGGAGATATGTTTGTGTTTGATGAAGTATAGGATCTGGAGAGGTTAAAAATATATATAGAGAGAAACAGGCAGAGAATTAGATTCTCTCCTCAAACTAGAGAACTGGTCATGGACAAGACCATGGGCACCTCAGTCCTCAGTTTTCTTACCTACTGTGGGAAGTTATCAGGTTAATCTTAGAGGGGATCAGGCTGAGTATCTAATTAGGTGATACTCCCTACTGCTTTGAACATTGTACAAATGGAAGTCACTGTTTATTGGCCAAATGGCTTCGTTAAACACTAGCAATAGGTACACAGAGACCTTGGCAAGCAGAGTGAAAGGAACCAAAATGAGCATCAGCTATAGGATTTTCTCTAACAAGGTTAACAATCCTTTTGGGAAAATGTGATTTTTAGTCAAGGAACTATTTCAGCAGTAGTCCTTGAAACTGTCATGTACATCCATTGTGAATCAACTAAACGGAAGTAAAATGAAACTAGGTAATCTGGCTTGAACTACTGAGCCAATACAGAATCAGAGCATTTCTACTCAAATCCTCACCCCCGGCCACCCTGGAAGAGTGCAACACTGAAAATTTATGCAAGGAGAGAAAAATGTGTGAACATTTTCACCACAATCTATTTTCTCACAAAGCCAAGAACTTGGTGCCTTTTTCTGCAAGTTTGCAAAATGACAAAAAGACTTCTCAGGCTATCAGGGACAGATTGTCCCTTTGGCCCAAGTGAAAAGAGGGTGATGGGCTAACTGCTGAGTAAGAAACATGCCTGACACACTGATATGATACTTTCATTTAAACTTTAGTGGTTTGAAAAGGATGACTAAGGCTTTTTATAAAATTATTATTTTGACTTTGCAAACTTGCAAATCTGTTTTCAATCTAGTAGATATTTGTCTCTTGCAGGGCAATATTTCGAAAGGGGAAATTGGTATGCTTGACCTAGATGTGAGAGTCTCAGCATCCTTCTTTTCATGTGGTCTTAGTAAGGTGCATTATTAGGTCTGACTCCCAAAGGTAACTGACTTATATTTTCTAACTTGTCAAGAGACTGTCTTTTGACATTTTAGAGAACAGAAAGATGTTATAGATTGTATCCATGTTCTGGCCAGCTGGTACAAATAACATCATGATCACTTATCATGATCTCTTAATTAGAAAAAGAGTTTTGGTTTAAAAAGAGCTTTCATATTCATCATCTTAATGACTTTCTTTTCATTTCCTACTTTACCTAATGCTACCTGGCAACGTTGTCCAGGTCTACCATCTCTAACAGTTGGCTGCTGAGGGTAGGGGTAGGTGTTGTTCATCTTGGTTTCTACCACAGTGCCTGGTGCTTGTTTTGCAAGCAATGAACATGTTTTACCAACTATTTTTCTAAGCGATTTTGACTCCCCCAAAACAGCCTTGTAGGTTAGGTGAAGCCAGAAATGTCATTTAATTAACCAAGGCTAAAAGAGGCAACAGGCTTTGCCTAAGGACCATCATTTCCTCCTTTTTACCCAGGCTGATAATTCACTGATGCCTTTGTTTCACTCAACATCCCTGTCTTCACCTGGGTAACCTCTGGTTATTCCAAGATTCAGTTCAGAGTATTTCCACTCTAAAATAATACAATGACATAAGACCTTGACATACTCTCTTCTATCTCCTCTCAAAGTAATTCTGATGATATATAAAGACAAAAACTCATTGAAAGGTCCCTAATACAGGACTCTCAAAGTCTTGCAAGAAATTGAAGGAAATTTCATTGGCTGCATGACATGGTTTGGGTCCATTTCCCCACCCAAATCTCATGCTGAATTGTAATCCCGAGTGTTGGAGGTGGGGCCTGGTAGGAGGTGATTGAATCATAAAGGTGGTTTAGCAGCATTCCCTAGTGCTGTCTCGTGATAGAGTTCTCACAAAATCTGGTTTTTTAAAAGTGAGTAGCACCTCCGTCTTCATTCTCTTCCTCCTGCTCCAGCCGTGTAGGATATGCTGAGTGTAGGATATGCTGACTTCCCCTTCAACTTCTGCCATGATTGTAAGTCCTTGAGGTCTCCCCAGTCATGCTTCCTGTGCAGCCTGTGCAACCATGATCAAATTAAACCTCTTTTCTTTATAAATTACCCAGGCTCAGGTATTTCTTTACAGGCATGCAAACTAATACACTGCAAGACTTTGTCAATTCAACAAAGAATCACAACTTATGGCTGTTGTGTTCATTGCTATTTAACATGAAATAGGTCCGCTGGTTAAAAAAAGAGGTGAGAAATGCTTTGTCATATCCCCCTCATGTATATAGCTATTTATTTATTTGTCGTAAACCCAGAGTTTTGATCCAACAGAAAAGAATGTTTTTTTCAACTGAAGAGGGTCAGTTTATTGAAAAGGTAAGATATTGTATCTCATCCAAGAATCTTTTCCAATAATAAAGTATGCATACATGCCCACACGGACACACACACACACACACTACCCCCACACACACATAAACACACTGTGTGTTTATGAATTATTTTTCAAATTCTTTTAAAGTTTTCTCTTTGTCATTTGGAGCTTCAATTTTAAAATCATCTGGAATATATATTTTAACATGGCACGAGTTTGAGATTTATTTTTTTTTAAGCATGGAGTGTTTACTGTTTCTATTTTATTTTTGAAAAGCCTGTAACCCCTATTAATTTATAATGTCACCTTAATAACTTCTTTATATGCAGGTGTCTATCTCTGGGCAATGTATTCAGTTCTAGTGATATTATAATTAATAGTTTTAATTAATGTGGCTTAAAAATAAGTCTTGATACCTGCTAGGGCAAGTATAACATCCTTGTTTGTTGGCAGAATTTTCTTAGCAGAACTCCTGGGTACTCCCTTCCTTATTTATGTAATAGCTTAGCACCTGTCTCATAAATTTTCTCTCCTTTGCTACTGCTGCCATCCTCATTGGTGATTTTCATATTCTTGTACATGGATCTATCTGGTAGCCCATCTTCTTTTCCCTGATCTTACTCTCCTTGTCACCTATACCTATCCAAACCCATGGTCATGACTTAGACCTGACTATTACTTATAATTATTCCCTCTACAAAAGAAAAGAGTTTCAGCTTTAATTATCTCCTTTTTCTGATGGATACATGCCGTATTTTCAGCTCCATTTCTCTAGCACTCTCTTTCTAAAATACCTACACGTCACTGGGAACTCTATGATGCATGTGGCCATCTGATACTAGATCAAAATTCTGGCATTATAATCACATGCTTGCTTTTCTCTTGCCAGGGTACTTATGTTAGTTTCTGATTGCTGGCGTAATAAATTACTACAAATGTAGTGGCTTAATACAACAGAAGTTCATGATCTAATGGCTCTGTAGATCAGAAATTTAAAAATGCATGGGTTTCACAAGCTAAAATCAAGGTGTCACCAGGGTTGTGTTCCTTTGGAGGTTCTATGGAAGAATCAATTTCCTTGACTTTTCCAGTTGCTAGAGACTGCCTGCATGGATGCATTCCTTCCATCTTTAAAGTTAGCAATGACTGATCAAGTCTTTCTCACATCACATCACTCTGACACCAACACTGTTCTACCTCTCTCTCCCACTTATAAGCGTCTTTGTGATCCTTGCGGTTACAGTGGCCCAAGTCAGACCATATAGTATAATCTCCTCTATTTCTGGTCAGCTGATTGGCAAATTAATTTCATCTGCAACCATAATAGCTGTGTGGCTTTGGAGAATTCTTCTTGCCTGCCTATGCCTTAGTTTTCTCATATGTAAAATTACCTTGTGGAATTTTCAGCAGGATTAAATAAGGTAATTTGTAGAAAGTTTTTCTCACGTTGTCTTACATTTAGTAAATACATACAGAAGCTGGTGTATGACGATTGAAATTTTGTAGCTAGATTCAGAGATTAATTTCTTCTTCCACCCCATCAAGGAGGTTTTAGCAATCCTGATAAATGGTGTTTTACCTTATTGCCTGATTTCTCTGAAAACCCGAAACCATTGTAATATGGCTCTAATTGTTAGCTATTGATCTCTGATATTATACCTAAGCTGCCTACCTGAAATTTAAACTCATTTGTTTTAGGAGCTTCCTCTGGAACAAAACACCACAAGTTTATTACTTTTTCACATGGCAACGCTTCAAATGCCAGCAACCTACATGGCGACAAGAAAGTCAAGTTTTCTGGGCATTATCTGCAAATGGGCATAAAAATACTTAGTTCAGGGATTTCTTATAGTAATACAATAAGAAAATGCAGGTTGCAGGATCAAACATAATGCTTCACAATTTGAAGACTTAGAAGTGTCTCCTTTTTTTTTCTGCTATTCCATTTGGACATAGCCAAACCATATCAGGTGCTAAAATGGAAGTCAAAAAGCATCACTGGATTTAGTCACAGCTAGTGATTGATTTGATTCAAGTGGCTAGCATGAGGACAGGGCTTCATATAATTAAGCTTTAAAAAATTAAACAGTATGATCAGGCCAACTGCAGTGACTCACACCTGTAATCCCAGCACTTTGAGGGATTGAGGTAGACAGATTACTTGAGGTCAGGAGTTTGAGACCAGCCTGACCAACATGCTTAAACCCCATTCATCTTAAAAATACAAAAATTAGATGAGTGTGGTGGTGGGCATCTGTAATCTCATCTACTTGGGAGGCTGAAGCAGGAGAATCACTTAAACCCAGGAGGCGGAGATTGCAGTGAGCCTCGATCATGCCACTGCACTCCAGCTTGGGCAACAGAGCAAAACTCCAAAAAAAAAAAAAAATCCCTATGATCATTTACTGTATATATATGATTCTTTGATCTTATAGAAAGGGAATCAGCAAACATTGGTGGCAGGAAATGAGTTCTCAACAAGTATGAGGACTCATTTCTGTTTAGAAATGAAATTTCACAAGAGTGATTTTTATTTTTCATCGTTTTCCTGTAAGATATTTTGAAAAAGGACCTTCTCAAGTGCTCACTGGATTCATCAGACCACAGTGACTGAGCCAATATAATGCTTCAGAGACCTTAAGCAGATGGAGAGCTGGTAAAGAAGGGCTCCTCTCTGCCTTCAAGAAGCCCAGAATATAAGAGAAGGCAGACACCGAATGAATCACAGCAAGATGACACAGTCAGTTCTCCAGTGGGAACAGCATGCAAGCCTTCTGAAAACTTCAGTACATCAAATCTCCAGGGTGTGGCATGTTGATGTGTGCTTTATTTTCTAAAATAGGAGAAAAAAGTAATCAGATCCTGCTTGCTCATATCTAAACGTTTGACACTGTTAATGTGTTTTGACAAATCCAAAAGCTCATTTTAATTTCTTTAGGACTTGTAGTGGTTAAGTCTATGCTTAGTCTAAGTCTACAGCAGAGTCTACTCTGCTATTTTTTAAATCTGATATTGTACTACAGGGAATTCTCAGTGAAGACGGTTTTTGCTTTCAACCTTTTTGCCAAACCTAGGGAGTAACCAGCAACTCAAGCCACTTTGAGGACATAATGAGTGTTCCTGCCAAGCATGCTGCGGTTGTCTAGCTACCCTGTGCTACTTTGGTGAAGATACCTTTAAGATTAGGGGCCCAGGGCTTTAAATACTCTATGCAAGCCAAAGACTCCCATGAACATGTCTCCCACTCTCATCCCTTTCCAAAAGTACAGGACCCTGTATCCAGCAGCCTACTTCACATATCTACCTGCTTACCTAACATACATATCAAAGAATATATTTAAAAAAAAAAAACAAAAAAAAACCTCTTGGTTCCCCACACTGTAAAATTATGCCTCTCACAGACTTTCGTAACTCAGAGAATGGTATCACCCTCCATTCAATATTTGAAACCAAAAACCTTAAATAATACCTTAATTCTTTTTTTCTTTCTTAGGGGGATGGAGTTTTGCTCTTGTTACCCAGGCTAGAGTGCAATGGCTTTAACTCTGCTCACTGCACCCTCTGCCTTACCAGTTCAAGCCAGCCTCCAGTCTCCAAAGTAGCTGGGATTATAGATGCCTGCCATTACGCTAGGCTAATTTTTTATATTTTTAGTAGAGATGGTATTTCACGATGTTGGCCAGGCTGGTCTTGAACTCCTGACCTCAAGTAATCTACCCTCCTAGGCCTCCCAAAGTGCTGGGATTACATGTGTGAGTCACCATGCCTGCCCTTGCCTTAATTCTTCTCTTTCCTTCTTGCCCATCAGCAAGTCACTTCAATTCATCTCATAACATATCTCAAACCTGTCTATTTTGCTCCATGTCCAATGTAGTCGCTGCAGTCCTAGCCATTAATACATACTACCTAGACATCTGGCGTAGCCTACCAAAGACAGTCTCTTTTTGTGTTTGCTGCATTTTAGTTCTCTACACAGCTGCTTGGGTTTCCTATTTAAAACATAACCAAGATTAATGTGGCTCCCTATGTTGCATTTCAGTTCCACCAAACTTCCCCTAAACTAAGAGATATCTAAATAATTATCTGTTGAATAAAAGCCCATGGAATAGGGAAGATAATATATTGTAGAATCAAAGAGAGCATTCATTATTAAATCCTAAGCTTTTCTATACAACGGTTGCATAAATTTGAGGTAGTTACCTAACATCTTTAAGCCTAATTTCCCACTTTAAAAAATAAAATTAAAAATATTATCTCCTCGTGTTCATTAACTTATCCTGAAAATTATTATAGGAGTTCCTGTTGAACTTCTAAACTGTGTCAAGTACCGTGATAAGCACTGATATAAAAAGAAAATAAAATAGATGTCACCTGTCTTTATGTTACTTAAAGTTTATAATGGCATATAACAAGTGCTGAACATATAACAAGTATTTAAGAAGCAATGGGTACTCTGATTTTCTTCCCCTGCTGACATCCTGGGGATCACCTATGCCAGCCCTCCTTAAACTTCTCCTGATTCTTAATCCAGGGCTATTTTTAGTTCACCATGGTGCCTTATGCTATCATCTATTGCAGCAATATCCAGCTTTCTATTAAAAACAAACAAACAAAAAACTCCTGAAATTCTTTATCCCGCAGAGAATCACTTGGGTAATCCTCTGAATGAAATGTACAAAAAGGACACAATCATTCAAGATGTAGCACAGCATTTTTGCAAGTATACCAAGGCTATCATTTTCTAAAATCTATGTTACATAAAGCTGGACACTGGCCAGGAAGTAGGTCAGTTTAGCATGGGAAACTAGAGTTGTTTCTAGAAGAAAAAAAAATGACAATCTTTATTTGTCTCTCCCAGATTTTGAGTTTACAAAGTGTAAAGGGGAAGTAGGTGGCTATAAGAGAGGTTCTAATAAAGGTCCAGGATCTAATAGACAGCCAGGCTTCTGGAATAAAATTAACCTCAGAAACTTTCACTGATGATCCATCAACTTAGAGACCAAAAGACATGAAAGGCAGTTCCAGCAGAACCTGTGGCTGATACAAGAGGCTACCCTTCCACACAGCCTTCTCAGTAGTTGTTTTGTATTTTGGGGAACTTCAGCTGAGCTCCCTTAAAATGCTGAAGGGAATCCAGATGACAGCAGTGAAGGCCAAGGTATATAAGAGTGCATAGCCAGTCTACAGTGCTGATACCACTTGGCCTCAGGAAGCCATGCAGTGAAGGACAGTAACTGAGCAGGCTTTGTATTCTCTTCCGTGTGTCATTAAAATCAAAATGAGCTGACTGATCAACTGAGCAGATACCACAGGATTAAAGACAACATGAAGAAATAATCAGGAATTTGAGGAGACACCAACTTCCTGCTAATATACATAAGCAAATTTGAGAAATATTTTTTTTAATTATGATATGGACTGTAGTTTAACAATGTTTCTAGAGCAAGTAATCTTGTTTACTCTATTAAAATAAACAGGTCTCTGTCAAAGGCTGAGTAAGACTTCAGCCATGTGTAGTACCCATTAGATGTGATAAGGTACATGAGCAGTTGCATGTATACATTGAAGTTTTTACATAAATGTGTGATGTAAATACAATAATTAGCTTTTAATTAAAGCAACAGACTATAAACAACCAGATGACACCTATGACCACAAAGAACAATGTAGTCTTATATTTGGAGTAGACTGAGACCCTAAAAACCACAGCTTCTTCAGCTTGTGTCACCTTAAAGCTAGCTCAGGCCTATGGCTCTTGAGCACCAAGATACATGACCTTTGATGGGCAAAATGTCACTGCGACAACTCTGCAAAGGCTGGTTAAAATCCCCTGAGGCACCATGCCAATAGTTTATTTTCTTATTTAGCTCCAGGAACTTATGTCCTCATTCTTCAAAGGGAGCCACAATTCAGTTCACAGCAGAGAAAAGTGAAAATAGCAGGTCTCCTATCATAAATTGAGCTTATTTTCAGAGCCTATGCATCTAGCTCTGAAATGGTTTGATTTTCGTTACTTACTGAACAAGCAAACACAGTTGATCCTTGAACAACACAAGTTTGAACTGGGCATTTAGGCTGGTTCTATATTTTTGCAATTGCAAATTTGCTGTTATAAACGTGCATGTACCAGTGTCTTTTTCATATAATGATTTCTTTTCCTCCAGGTAGATATCCAGTAGTGGGATTGCTAGAACAAATGGTAGTTCTACTTTAAGTTCTTTAAGGAATCTCCACACTGTTTTCCATAGTGGTGTATTAGTTTACATTCCCACCAAAAGTGTAAAAGTGTTCTCTCTTCATTATGTCCATGCCAACATTTTTATTCTTTTTATTTGTTAATTATGATCATTCTTGCAAAAGTAAGATGGTATCTCACTGTGGTTTTAACTTGTATTTTCCTGATAATTAGTAATGTTGAGCATTTTAAAAAATATGGTTGTTGGTCATTTGTATATCTTCTTTTGAGAAATGTCTATTCATGACGTTTGCCCGCTTTTCGATGGGATTATTTGTTTTTTTTTTTTTTCTTGCTGATTTGCTTGAGTTCCTTGTAGATTCTGGATACTAGTCCTTTGCTGGCTGCATAGTTTGCAAATATTTTCTCCCACTCTGTGGGTTGCCGGTTTACTCTGCTGATTATTCCTTTTGCTTTGCAGAAACATTTTAATTTAATTTGGTCTCATTTATTTATTTTTGCTTTCATTGCATTTGCTTTTGGGTTCTTGGTTCATGGACTCTTTGCCTAACCAACGTCTAGTAGAGTTTTTCTGATGTTATCATTTAGAAATTTTATGGTTTCAGGTCTTAGATTTAAGTCTTTGATCCATCTTGAGTTGATTTTTGTATAAGGTGAGAGATGAAAATTTCATTCTTCTACATATGGCTTGCCAATTAACCCAGCACCATTTATTGCATAACATGTAATTTCTTCACTTTGCATTTTTGTTTGCTTTAAGATTGGTTGGTTGTAAGTACTTGGCTTTATTTCAGGGTTCTCTATTCTGTTCCAGTGGTCTGTGTGCCTATTTTTATACTAGTGTCATGCTGTTTTGGTAACTATAGCTAGTTAACAAATTGTAGTATAGTTTGAAGTTGGGTAATGTGATGCCTCCAGGTATGTTCTTTTCACTTAAACTTCTTTTGGCTATATGGGCTCATTTTTGGTTCCATATGAATTTAAGACATTATTCTATTTTTTTGTAGAATGATTATTATATTTTGATGGGAATTGCATTGAATCTGTAGATATGTTTTGGCAGTATAGTCATTTTTACAATATTGATTCTACCCATCAATGAGCATAGGAAATTTTAAATTTCCTAGCAGAGCTCTTTCACCTCCTTCGTTAGGTATATTGTTAAGTATTTTATCTTATCTTTGCATCTGTTATAAAAAGTCTTAAGTTCTTGACTTGATTCTCAGCTTGGTTGTTGTTGGTGTATAGCAGTGCTACTGATTTGTACACATTGATTTTGTATCCTGCAACCTTACTGAATTTTCAAATCACATCTAAGATCTTTTTGGGTGAGTCTTTAGATTTTCTAGGTATACGATCACATCATCAGCAAACAGGCACTGGTTGACTTCCTGTTTAGTGATTTGGGTACCCTTTATTTCTTTTTCTTTTGTGATAGCTCTGGCTAGGACTTCCAGTGCTACGTTGAACATAAGTGGTAAAAGTTGCAACCTTGTTTTCTTCCAGTTCTCAGGGAGAATGCTTTCAAATTTTCTCCATTCAGCATACTGTTAGTTGTGGGTTTTATTGTCTTGAGGTTTGTTCCTTCTATGCCAATTTGCTGAGGCTGGTAATTATAATGGGATGCTGGATTTTGTTAAATGCTTTTTCTGCATCTATTGAGATGATCCTATGATCTTTGTGTTTAATTCTTTTTATGTGATGTATCATATTTATTGATTTGCATATGTTAAACCATCCCTGCCACCCTTATATGAAGCCCACTTGATCATAGTATATTATCATATGCTGGAGAACATAACAAAAAAATAAAACCACAGACTAATATTCCTGATGTACATAGATGCAAAAATCCTCAATAATCTCTGAACAGACCAATAACAAGTAGTGAGATTGAAACAGTAAGAAAAAATTCCCAACAAATAAAGTCCAGGACCAAATGGATTCAAATTATTCTTTCAAAGAAGAATTGCTACAATATTACTGAAACTATTCCAAAAGATAGAGAAAGAGAATCCTCCCTAAAACAATCTATGAAGCCAGTATCACCCTAATACCAAAGCCAGGAATGGACACAACATTAAAAGAAAACTATGGACTATCTTCTATCTTCTCTTCTTTGTTAATCTCACTAGTAGTCTATCAATTTTGTTTATCTTTTCAAAGAATCATCTTTTTGTTTCATATATTGTTTATATTGTTTTTGTTTCAATTTCATTTAGTTCTACTCTGATCTTTGTTATTTCTTTTATTCTGCTGAGTTTGGGTTTGTTTTTTTTTCTCGTTTCTCTAGTTCCTTGAGGTGTGATCTTAAATTGTCTATTTGTGCCTTTTCAGACTTTCTGATGTAGGCATTTAATGCTATGAACCTGCCTATTAGCACCACTTTTTCTGTATCCCAGAGATTTTGGTAAGTTGTGTCACCATTATCAATCAGTTTAAAGAATTTTTAAATTTTCATCTTAATTTTATTATTGACCCATAGGTTATTCAAAACCAGATTATTTAATTTCTATGTATTTGTATAGTTTTGAGGGTTCTTTTTGGAGTTAATTTCCAGTTTTATTCCATTGTAGTCTAAGAGGACATTTGATATAATTTTGATTTTCTTAAATGTATTGAGACTTGTTTTATGACCTTTCATATGGTCTGTCTTGGAGAATGTTTCATGTGCTGATGAAAAGAATGTATATTCTGCAACTGTTGGGTAGAATGTTCTGTAAATATCCGTTAAGTCCATTTGTTCTAGGATATAGTTTATGTCCATTATTTCTTTGTTAACTTTGTCTAGTGCTCTTAGTGGAGTATTAAAGTACGTTACCATTATTTCATTGCCATCTATCTCATTTCTTAGGTCTTGTAGTATTTATCTTATGAATTTGATAGTTCTAGTGTTAGGTGCATATATATTTAGAATTGTGATATTTTCCTGTTGGACTAATCCCTTTATCATTGTATAATGCCATTTTTTTTTTTCTGTTGTTACTTTAAAGTCTGGTTTGTCTGATTTAAGAATAGCTGCTTCTCTGCTGCTCCAGCCGCATTCTTCCAACTCCCTTAAAAAAAAAAAAAAGAATAGCTACTTCTGCTTGGTGTTGGTTTTCGTTTGTGTGGAATATCTTTTTCAATCTCTTTACCTTTAGTTTATGTGAATCCTTATATGTTAGTTGAGTTTTTTAAAGAGAGCAGATATTTGGTTGGTGGATTTATACTCATTCTGCCAGTCTGTATCCTTTAAGTCACGGTGTCTAATCTTTTGACTTCCCCGGGCCATGCTGAAAGATTAATTGTCTTGGGCCACATATAAAACATACTATTACTAACAATAGCTGATGAGCTAAAAATAAAAATAAAAATTGCAAAAGTATCTCATAATAGTTTAAGAAAGTGTATGGATTTATGTTGGTTTCATAGGCCCTGTAAGATTTATGCTTTAAGGAGGTTCTATTTTGATGTATTTCAAGGTTTTTTTTAAAGATTTAGAACTTCTTTTGACATTTCTTATAGTTCTGGCTTGGTATTGGTGAATTCTCTCAGCATTTGTTTGCCTGAAAAAGACTTTATCTCTCCTTCATTTGTGAAACTTAGATTGACGAATACAAAATTCTTGGCTGGCAATCATTTTGTTTAAGGAGGCTAAAGATAGGACCCCAGTCCGTTCTGGCTTGTAAGATTCTTGCTGAGCAACCTGCTGTTAATCTCATAGGTTTTTCTTTATAGGTTATCTGATGCTTTTGTCTTACAGCTCTTAAGATTATTTCCTTCATCTTGACTTAGGTACCCTGATGATTGATGTACCTAGGTGGTTATCTTTTTGTGATGAATTTCCCAGGTGTTTTTTTTTTTTTGAGAGTCTTGTACTTGGATGTCTGAATCTTTAGCAAGGCAAGGGAAGTTTTCCTCAATTATTTTCTCAAATAAGTTTTCCAAACTGTTAGCTTTCTCTTCTTCTTTGAAATACTAATTATTCTTAGGTTTGACCATTTAACATAATCCCACATTTTTTGGAGGCTTTATTCACTTTTAAAAAGTCTTTTTACTTTGTCTTTGATTGGATTAATGGAAAGGACTTGTCTTCAAGCTCTGAAGTTTCAACCTGTTGTAGTCTATTGTTGAAACTTTTCAGTGCATTTTGTATTTCTCTAAACATGTCTTTTTCCTGAAGTTCTAATTGTTTTTTTTCTTTATATCTACTTCTCTGCAGATTTTTTCAACCGTATCTTGCATTTAAAAAAAATTATGTATGTTATTTGTCATTGTTCTATGGTATCTTCTTAAGTAGCTTAATAATCAATCTTCCAAATTCTTTATCCTACAATTGAGAGATTTCTTCTTGGTTTGGATCCATTGCTAGTGAGCTAGTGTAATCTTTTTTTGGGGGGGGGTCTTATAAAGCCCTGTTTTGTCATAATACTTTTCAAGTTCCTTCTCATTTGGGTAGACTATTTCAGTGGAAAAATCTGGAACTCAAGGCCTTCTGTTTAGATTCTTTTGTCCCATAGAATGATCCCTTGATGTGGTACTCTTGCCTTTCCCCTAGGGATGGGTCTTCCTGACAGCCAGACTTTAATGATTGTTATTGTTCTTCTGGGTCTAGCCATCTAGCAACACTACCAGGCTCTGGGCTGGTGCTAGGGAATGTCTGCAAAGAGTCCTGTGATGATGATCTGTCTTTAGGTCTCCCAGACATGGATACCAGCACCTGTTCTGGCGGAGGTGGCAAGGCAGTGAAATAGACTCTGTGAGAGTCCTTGGTTGTAGATATGTTTAGTCCACTGGCTTTCCTGAATGTTGGTTATGCTAGCGGAGAAGTCACATGGACAGACTCAGGACCTCTGGTTAGCCAGGATGCTGCAGGCAGTGGAATTAGCTGTTGTTTTCTCCTTCCTGGGAGCAGGGTTATTCTGTTATGAGTTGCCATGATAGCCTAAGTTGGTTGGCCGGCAGGTAGGAGGTGGCTGTTTCAAAAGAGCAGCAGCTGTGATAGTAGTAGGGAGATCTATCTGAGCTTGCCCTAGGTTGGCCAGGGTAAGCATTCTGGTTTCTCAAGTGATGGGTCATAAAAACCCGAAGAGTTTATTTGTTTTTTGTTCAGCTACCGGGTTTGGTAGAGAAATACCACCAGGAGGGAGCAGAGTTAGAGGATTCAGACAAGAGAAAGAAATAAAGGTCCTCCAAACTTGAAAAAAGGAAGTCAAATTATCCCTGTTGGAAGATAATGTGATTTCATATTTGGACACACCTAAAGACTTTACCAAAAAATTGTTAGAAGAATATTACACAATACATTTCCATTTCCCCATCATATACTTTGTGCTATCATTACACATCTTTACAACTTAATGTGAAATATTGAAAAAATCATTAAAAAAAACCCACTTTATTCTCATATTTACTATTTCCAGCATCCTTCCTTTCTTTGAGTAGAACCAGTCTTACATGTGGTATTATATCCCTTCAACTTGAATAATTTCTTTAATATGTTTTGGTAGTGCAGTTTTAGTGATGATAATTTTTTTTGTTTGCCTGAAAAAGTCACATTTTAGTTTTCACTTATGAAGAATGTTTTTGCACAAAATGAAATACTATCTTGATAATATTTTATTCTTTTTCAAACATTAATGTGATTCTACTGTCTTTTGGCTTGCATTTATTCTGATGAGAATTCAGTGATTAGCCTTAACTTTGTCTCATATACAATGTATGTTTTTTAGCCTGGCTACTTTTAAGATTTTTATGATCTCTGTCTTTAGCAATTTGATAATGATAGACTTTGGTTTAGTTTTCTTTTAATTTATCCTCCTTGGTGAATTCTGAGTTTATTTGATCTATGTGTTTATATACTTCATTATACGTATATTTTTTAATTTGGGCCAGTATGTTTTTAAACATTCTTTCTGCAACTTCTCTTTTTTCTCTTTGAGACTCCAATTACATGTATGCTAGACAGCATAATATTGTGTTACAGATTCCTGAAGTCATTTTTTTAAGACTATTTTTTTCTCTGTGCCTCATTTTGGATACTGTCTAATTGTTATGCCAGTGAGTTCACTTTTACATATCCTGCAGTGTTTAATTTGTTGCTAAGTCCATCAGATATATATTCTTTTTAATTTCTAATATTTCATTTTTATTTCTAAATGTTCTGTTGGATTCTTTTTTGTGCCTTTCATTTCACTCATCATCTTGTCCATGCTTTTCTTGAAATTATTAAACATAAAGTTCTAAAGCTTTTATTTGCCTGCTAATCCCAGTGCTGCCATTTCCGAGCTTGCTTTCACTAATTGTTCTCCTGATAATGAATTACATTTTACTCTTGTTTATATGTATAGTAATTTTAGACTAGATGCTTAACACAATGAATGTTACATTGTGTAGTGTATGATTTTGTTGACTCTATTTATTTTTAACAAATGTTGAGCTTTGTTTCGTCAAACATTTTTGTTTTTGCACATAGTCTTAGCAATTTTGAAGCTTGTTTTTAAACGTTCTCTAGGTGGGTTTAGTGTTTCCTTAACTATAGAACTAGTTTTCCACTACTACTATGATATGGCCTTTTCAAGGTCTCTAATGATGGTCCTGTTTAGAAGTCCAACACTTTATAACATTTGTCAGCTCTGATAATTCTTTATTTTACAGCTTATGTGTAGTTATTTTCTTCGTTGAGTAACTGCTTTTTGGCTAGACTTATAGACTCCTACTTCACACCTGGGCAGGTAGGCGATACCCAGGCAGATTTAAAGATATCTTTTGCTTTATGTATATCCTCTTTCTGGGTACTCTGCCCTACAAAATCTGTAGGAATCAATGTCTTGAACTTTTATCTTTGGTTCTTCAACTTAGTAAGATTGTGGAGCGTGTATTAGATTTGGACTTTGTTATGGAATATTGTATTCCCTGCAAATTTATATATTAAAGCCCTAATCTAACTAAATTTGAAGGTAGGGCCTTTTGTAGGTAATTAATTTGGCCTGGCACAGTAGCTCATGCCTGTAGTCCAAGCACTTTGGAAGGTCAAGATGGTCAGATCACCTGAGGTCAGGAGTTCAAGACCAGCCTGGCCAACATAGTAAAACCCAATCTCTACCAAAAAAAAAAAAAAAAAAAAAAAAAAAGAATTAGCCAGTTGTGATGGTAGGCACCTGTAGTCTCAGCTACTCAGGAGGCTGAGGCAGAAGAATCACTTGAATTAAGTTAAAATGAGGCCAATAGGCCTCAAAGACCAATTGGCCCTTATCCAATTGGACTGGTGTCCTTGTAAGAGGAAATTTGGACATATAGGCTATTCCAGGAAGGCACGTGCATAAAAAAAAAAAAAAAAAAACCAGCTGAGAATATAGCCAGTGAGCAGTCATCTACAAGCCAAGCAGAGAAGCCTCAGAATAAGTCAAATCTGATCTTGGAAAAACTCCAGAACTGTGAAAAAGTGGGTTTTTGTTGTTTAAGCCGCCCGGTCTGTGGTATTTTATTACAACAGCCCTGGCAAACAAACACAGCCTTCTTATAGGCAGCCTGGAATGTAATGCTGGATAGAAAGCCTGGAGTATCACAGGGTTAATCTTATTTGTTACTCTTTATTCAGAGATTACAGTCATGTGTTACCTATTGTACAATCTATAAAAAGACTTCTTAAAATGTTTTTTCCATTTTTAAATTGTTAATTGTATAAAGTCAATTCTGACAGCAATGAAGGCAATCATAACTGCCTTGATTTTTCATTTTCTGAAACTCTTACAATTCAGGACTTTACCTCTTATATAGATATTTTAATTAAAAATAAAATCTTACTCTTAGATTTTTCCCTATTTGTCTTTATTCTACTTTATGGATTATCTTCTAAAATGTCCTTTCCCTATTATCTTCCACTTTTCTGTATTTATTTTTTTGTTTGGGAGTTTTCTTTAAACTTATCTTCCAAATCTTCTATTCATTTTTTCATTTGGCCATTATACTTTTAGTTTTTAAGAACTCTTTTTAATTCTCTGAAAGTTCCCTTTTGTACAGTTTTCCACTGTTATTTCATCTCAGAGAACATTAACCTATCTTCGAAAATGTTTCTGCTCCTTTTATTTTCTCTTTCCTTTTCTATTTCTTTATTGCTCGTTTTTTTTTCTCTTCTTTTTCTCCCCCTTCTTCTCCCTCATCCAGCTTTTCTATCTTCTCTTTTTTCTTTTTGTTTCTTGTTTTCATCTCTATTTTTCATATAGAAGTATCTTCTCAAATGATCCTTAGCTATTTGTTCACATATAAAAATGAAGCATATAATTAGATGTTAAAGACTGATTGAAACTCACTGTGTATGGGTAAGTCTTGTCAACTGATGGCCTCTGTAGAAGAAGAAATAAAATTACATACATAAGAAACAAAATTATATACATACATATATGTATGTATGTATTTTTGTTTCTTTAGCTGGCCAAAGACCCCATAAAGGAATCCACTAGGCATTCTTTGATGGTTAAGGCCTTTCTCCCATTGAATTGCTACTTCATGAAGGAAGGAAAGGAATATCACTGTAGAGTATCTAGACTTCTGGGTAACTCCATAACTTACCAACGTGACCTTTGTCTCTATCCTGCTGGTTAACTTCTCCAGAAATAAACCTCCATTCTTATGTAAGGTAGAAGAGGGGATGTTGCCCTTTGTTTGAGTGAGGAGAAAGTTTCTAACAGTCTGGCTTCATCTGATACACTTTTCAAACAATCATCCTGAGACTACTTTAAGAGCTTTTAGGTCCCTTGAACTTGTAGACTTTCTAGGGTTTCATGGTATAAACCAGCTTGCTTTTCAGGTTCTTCATATTTCCTTATTGGGTTTCAGCACTGCAAAATATTATTGAAATTATTCCTTCTCTTTTTGAATTCATGAATTTACGCCTTTTAGAAAAATATCTTCACTGTTTTTTTAAGTGAGGTTTGAAGAAACAGCAGAGATTGATGGGAATGCTCAGCCATTTGGAAAGTCCAGGTGTCAGTCTATTAATTTATTTTCGATATTTATATGAGGAAATTGAGGAATAGTAAATCTAAAGAAATACCAGGCATCACCATGAGATCTTGTAGGCCATGCAAATGGGTTTCTCTTTTTCCTGGAGACAATGGAAGGCACAGAGGGATTAAAGCAGGAGAGCAACGTAATCAGAGTTGTATTTTAGAATAAGTCTGATTTCTGGAGTTAAAAAAAATTGTTGGTATAGCCAGGAAGACTGACTAGGAGGCTCAAGCAGCAATATGAGAAAGACTTACGGCAGTTTGGTCTAGGGCAGTGGTTGTGGATCATGGCCCAGAATCCTGATATCTACTTTCAGTGTTTTTTTTTTTTTTTTTTTTTTTTTTGACACTACTATGTTGTCTTTTATTTTTCCAACATTATATTTTAAAATTTTCAAACACACCACAAATTTGAAAAAAAAATTGTATAAGAAACAATAGGTGTTTTACGTACATTTATGTGCATTTCTCTGATGACCAGTGATGATGAGCATTTTTCATATGTTTTTTGACCTCATGTATGTCTTCTTTTGTAAAGTATCTGTTCATATCCTTTGCCCACTTTTGAATGGGCTTGTTAGTTTTTTTCTTGTAAATCTGTTTTAGTTCTTTGTAAATTCTGGATATCAGCCCTTTGTCAGATGGGTAAACTGCAAAAATTTTTTCCCATTCTATTGGTTGCTGATTCACTCTAATGACTGTTTCTTTTGCTGTGCAGAAGCTGTGGAGTTTGATTAGGTCTCATTTGTCTATTTTGGCTTTTGTTGTCAATGCTTTTGGTGTTTTGGTCATGAAGTCTTTGCCTACACCTATGTCCTGAATGGTTTTGCCTAGATTTTCTTCCAGGGTTTTTATGGTGTTAGGTCTTATGTTTAAGCCTTTAATCCATCTGGAGTTAATTTTAGTGTAAGGTGTCAGGAAGGGGTCCAGTTTCTGCTTTCTGCACATGGCTAGCCAGCTTTCCCAACACTATTTATTAAACAGGGAATCCTTTCCCCATTGCTTGTTTTTGTCTGGTTTGTCAAAGATCAGATGGTTGTAGATATGTTGCGCTGCCTCCGAGACCTCTGTTCTGTTCCATTGGTCTATATCTCTGTTTTGGTACCAGTACCATGCTGTTTTGATTACTGCAGCATAGTAGTATAGTTTGAAGTCTGGTAGTGTGATGCCTCCCACTTTGTTCTTTTTGCTTAGAATTGACTTGGCTATGCGGGCTCTCTTTTGGTTCCATATGAAGTTTAATGTGGTTTTTTCCAGTTCTGTGAAGAAGGTCATTGGTAGCTTTATGGGGATAGCATTGAATCTGTAAATTACTTTGGGCAGTATGGCCATTTTCATGATATTGATTCTTCCTAACCATGAACATGGAATGTTTCTCCATCTTTTTGTGTCCTCTCTTATTTCGTTGAGCAGTGACTTGTAGTTCTCCTTGAAGAGGTCCTTTATGTTCCTCGTTAGATGTATTCCTAGGTATTTTATTCTCTTTGTGGCAATTGTGAATGGAAGTTTGTTCTTGATTTGGCTCTCTTTAAGTCTGTTATTTGTGTATAGGAATGCATGTGATTTTTACACATTGACTTTGTATCCTGAGACTTTGCTGAAGTTCTTTATCAGTTTCCGGAGATTTTGGCCTGAGACGATGGGGTCTTCTAGATATACAATCATGTCATCTGCAAATACAGACAATTTGACTTCCTCCTTTCCTATTTTAATACCCTTTATTTCTTTTTCTTGCCTGATTGCTCTGGCTAGAACTTCTAGTTCTATATTGAATAGGAGTGGTGAGAGAGGGCATCCTTGTCTAGTGCCACATTTCAAGGGGAATGCTTCCAGTTTTTGCCCATTCAGTATGATATTTGCTGTTGGTTTGCCGTAAATAGCTTTTATTATTTTGAGATATGTTCCATTAATACCTAGCTTATTGAGGGATTTTAGCATAAAGGGCAGTTAAATTTTGTGAAAGGCCTTCTCTGCATCAATTGAGATAATCATGTGGTTTTTGTCTTTGGTTCTGTTTATGTGGTGAATTATGTTTATAGACTTGCATATATTGAACCAGCCTTGCATCCCTGGGATGAAGCCTACTTGATCATGGTGGATAAGCTTTTTGATGTGCTGTTGCAATCGGCTTGTCAGTATTTTATTGAAGATTTTTGCATCTATGTTCATCATGGATATTGGCCTGAAGTTTTCTTTTCTTGTTGAGTCTCTGCCGGGTTTTAGAATCAGGATGATGTTGATTTCATATAATGATTTGGGAAGAATTCCCTCTTTTTGTATTGTTTGGAATAGTTTCAGAAGGAATGGTACCAGCTCCTCTTTGTATGTCTGGTAGAATTCGGCTGTGAACCTGTCTGGACCTGGGCTTTTTTTGGGTGGTAAGCTCTTAATTGCTGCCGCAACTTCAGACCTTGTTATGGGTCTGTTCAGGGTTTCGGTTTCTTCCTGGTTTAGGCTTGGCAGGAGGCAAGTGTCCAGGAATTTATCCATTTCTTCCAGGTTTACTATTTTATGTGCATAGAGTTGTTTGTAATAATCTCTGATGATGGTATGAATTTCTGTGGAATCTGTGGTGACATTCCCTTTATCGTTTTTATTGCATCAATTTGGTTATTCTCTCTTTTTTTTTAATTAATCTGGCTAGTGGTCTGTCTATTTTGTTGATCTTTTCAAAAAACCAGCTCCTGGATTTATTGATTTTTTGAAGGGTTTTTTGTGTCTCTATCTCCTTCAGTTCTGCTCTGATCTTAGCTATTTCTTGTCTTCTGCTAGTCTTTGAGTTTTTTTGATCTTGCTCCCCTAGCTCTTTCAGTTTTGACGATAGGGTGTCAATTTTTGATCTCTCCTTGCTTCTCATGTGGGCACTTATTGCTATATATTTTCTTCTAGAGACTGCTTTAAATGTGTCCCAGAGATTCTGGTATGTTGTGTCTTCATTCTCGTTGGTTCCGAAGAACATCTTTATTTCTGTCTTCATTTCATTGTTTATCCAGTCAACATTCAAGAGCAAGTTGTTCAGTTGCCATGAAGCTGTGCGGTTCTGGGTTAGTTTTTGAATTCTGAGTTCTAACTTGATTACACTGTGGTCTGAGAGACTGTTTGTTATGATTTCCGTACTTCTGCATTTGCTGAGGAGTGATTTACTCCCAATTATGCGGTCAATTTTAGAGTACATGTGATGTGGTGCTGAGAAGAATGTATATTCTGTGGATTTGGGGTGGAGAGTTCTGTAAATGTCTATTAGGTTTGCTTGGTCCAGGTCTGAGTTCAAGTCCTGGATATCCTTGTTAATTTTCTGTCTGGTTGATCTGTCTAATATTGACAATGGGGTGTTAAAGTCTCCCACTATAATTGTGTGGGAGTCTAAGTCTCTTTGTAAGCCATTAAGAACTTGCCTTATGTATCTGGGTGCTCCTGTATTGGGTGCGTATATATTTAGGATCGTTAACTCTTCTTGTTGCATTGATCCTTTTACCATTATGTAATGTCCCTCTTTGTCTCTTATGACCTTTGTTGCTTTAAAGTCTAATTTATCAGAGATGAGAACTGCAACTCCTGCTTTTTTTTGCTCTCCATTACCTTGGTAAATCTTCCTCCATCCCTTTATTTTGAGACTTTGTGTATCCTTGCATGTGAGATGGGTTTCCTGGATACAGCATACCGATGGGTTTTGGCTTTTTATCCAATTTGCCAGTCTGTGTTTTTTGATTGGGGCATTTAGTCCATTTACATTTAGGGTTAATATTGTTATGTGTGAATTTGATACTGCCATTTTGGTGCTAGCTGGCTGTTTTGCCCGTTAGTTGACGCAGATTCTTCATTGTGTTGATTCTCTTTACGCTTTGGCATGTTTTTGGAGTGGTTGGTACTGGTTGTTCCTTTATATGTGTAGAGCCTCTTTCAGGAGCTCTTGTAAAGCTGGCCTGGTAGTGACAAAATCTCTGAGTACTTGCATGTTCACAAAGGATTTTATTTTTCCTTCACTAATGAAGCTTATTTGGCTGGATAAGAGATTCTGGGTTGAAAGTTCTTTTCTTTAAGGATGTTGAATATTGGCCCCCACTCTCTTCTGCCTTGTAGGGTTTCTTCTGAGAGATCTGCTGTGAGTCTGATGGGCTTCCCTTTGTGGGTAACCCGATCTTTCTCTCTGGCTGCCCTTAGTATTTTCTCTTTCATTTCAACCCTGGTGAATCTGATGATTATGTGCCTTTGTATTGCTCTTCTTGATGAATATCTTTGTGGTGTTCTCTGTATTTCCTGGACTTGAATATTTGCCTGCCTTGCTAGGTTGGGGAAGTTTTCCTGGATAATATCATGAAGAGTATTTTCCAGCTTGGATTCATTCTCTTCTTCGCATTCAGGTACGCCTATCAAACATAGAGTGGGTCTTTTCACATAGTCCCACATTTCTTGGAGACTTTGTTCATTCCTTTTTACCCTTTTTTCTCTATTCTTGCCTTCCCATTTTATTTCATTGAGTTGATCTTCGACCTCTGATATCCTTTCTTCTGCTTGGTCAATTCAGCTGTTGCTACTTGTGCATGCTTCACGAAGTTCTCCTGTTGTGTTTTTCAGCTCCATCAATTCACTTATATTCCTTTCTATTTTGTCCATTCTCATTAGCATTTTGTCAAATCTTTTTCAAGGTTCTTAGTTTCTTTGCATTGGGTTAGAACATGTTCTTTAAGTTCACAGAAGTTTCTTACTACCCACTTTCTGAAGTCTGATTCTGTCATTTCTTCACACTCTTTCTCCATCCAACCTTCTTCCCTTGCTGGTGAGGAGTTGTGATCTCTTGTAGGAGGAGAGGTGTTCTGGTTTCGGGTGTTTTCATCCTTTTTGCACTGGTTTCTTCCCATCTTTAAGGATTTATCCACCTGTCGTCTTTGTAGTTGCTGGCTTTCCGATTGGGTCTCTGAGTGAACATTCTGTTTGTTGATGATGAGGTTATTTCTGTTTCTTGGTTTTCCTTTGGCAGTCTGGCCCCTCTGCTGTAGGTCTGCTGAGGTCCCCTCCAGGCCCTGCTGGCCTGCGGATCACCTGCAGCAGCTGCTGAACAGTAAGGGTTGTTACCAGTTTTCTTCTTCTGCTGTCTTTGTCCCAGAAGGATACCCGCCAAGTGTCAGTCTGATCTCTCCTTTATGAGGTGGCTCTTTGGATATACAGGGGTCAGGGAGCTGCTTGAGGAGACGGTCTCTTGTTTATAGGAGCTCAAATGCTGAGCTGTGAGCTCCGTTGTTCATTCAGAGCTTCTGGGCAGGTACGTTTAGGTCTGCTGCAACAGAGCTCATAAACTGCTTTTTGTTCCCAGGTGCTCTGTCCCAGGGATTTAGGGCTTTATGAGTTTCCATTATGATGCTGTCTTCTTTTTTTTTTTTTCCTTCAGAGCTGCCCTGCCCAGCAAGGAGGCAGCCTAGTCACTGTCTGCCTGTAGAGGCTTTGCTGAGCTGCTGTGGGCTCCGCCCAGCTGACGAGTGAACTTCCTTGCAGTCCTGTTTATATGGGTGTAGTTAGAACTGCCTCGGCAATGGTGGCCCACCTTTATTAAGGTGGAGTCTCTTTGCAGTGGCAGGTTGCCTTGGCAATGGCAGGCTGCCTCAGTAATGGTGGTTTGCCTTGGTAATGGTGGGCTGCCTGAGCATTGGCTCACTACCTCCGTAGTGGTGGGCTGCCTCGGTAATGGCACATGGCCCTCCCCCACAGAGCTGGACCGTCCTGGGTTCAGCTGCGCTTGCTGTGAAACTCTCAATCCAGAGAGTTTCTGATTGCCATTCTTTTGTGCGGGTGGGATCTGCCGAGCCTGATTGCCTGGCTCTCTGCCTCAGAGCCTTTTTTTTTTTTTTTAAGTTGGTGTTCCAGTCACCTGTTGAAGAGGCACCTGGGGGTCTGTGTGTTTCCCCTGCTGCAAGTCACTGCACTGGCTTAAACAGTGACACTGAGATTCGTGGCACTTTTTTTGCCCTCTAATCTACTGTCCTGGTTCCCTGCTCAGTCCCCTTTTTAAACAGACGAATGGGCGACTTCCCGTGGCTCCAATCACCAGCCAGAATGGCACCCGGACCAGTGTATTTTGTACGGAGAACTGCTGCTCCGGGGCGCCGACAAAGCAGCTGCATGGGGCAAAGCAGCGGCGCCAGCCGGCACAGCCACACTGGCCGAAACAGCTGCACTGGCGACCCGTGGAACTCCTCCGCCTGGGAATCTCCTAGTCTGTGGGCAATAAAAATGCGGCGTCCACTCACCCTCTGCGCTTTCACTGGGAGCTGCAATCCTGAGCTGTTCCTAAACGGCCATCTTGGATCGATCCCCCCTAGAATGGTTTCTTTAAACCACAGGTCTAGTCATTTGTCTTTTATAATAAAAACTTTTCAATAGCTCTTCAAAGTTCAGAGAAAACAAAGCTTGAGATCCTCAGTCTGGCATTCATTTTTATTATGTTTTACTGAAGTATTCATCTGTCATATACTGAAAATTTTTTAAAGGAAAAGCAAATCTAGTCCTTCATCATGAACAGTTTGAAAAACTCTACTTTAGACAATATTCTCCATATTGAAAAAACTAAAACCTTGTGCAATAACAGTCTCCTAACTTCATTGGTCCAGCCTTATAAGCATCATAAATATCTGGGAGATAGCAGATTAAAAAGTGGGAAAGGAGAAAATAGAAGGAAATGCTGTACCTGTCAAGTATTTACTCTCTCTCCATCAATCTTATGGAAGTTTTATATATGTAGAAAAGTAAAGAAACATTTTTAACTATTTACATTAAAGTCTCATTTATGAATGAAACTCTTTGTCTAGAAAAATGCATTGATAGGCCACGTTAGATAGGTAACTTGAAACAGATAAAACTCTGCAAGAGAATTGAGCAGGAAATTTTTGTGGAAGGGAGCAGAAAGGGAGACAAAAGTCCTAAATAACCTCATAGAAACTTGGAGTCCACAGACAGAAGTGGCCAATGGGAAATCAGATAGCAGAGTACCATAAAGACACACTAATAACTAGTATGAATGACTCAGCTTATGCTCAGGGAAGGGGGTGTGTTTCATATTTAGTTTGTTTGAAACAGATAGAATATCATAAATCAAAAGGAGCCAAGATGAAAATGAGAGTAGAGTTTGTTAAAGCCCAGAACTCGGAGCAAATAGTAAGTAGCAGAGTGTAAATATGTCAGCATCCAGAAGTTACAGAAAGCTTAGAAAGTGCACGGGATTTCCTGATAGTCAAGGGATATGTAATGTGAACCAAGTTGTTTAAAATTTCTCATTGGACAACTGCTGTATAACAAATTACCACAAATATAGAGGCAAAATAGCCCATATATGTTATTTTATTATTTTGTGGATCAGAAATACAGGCATAACTTAGCTAGGTCATCTGCTTTAAGGCCTCTCATATTTAAAGAGAGAAAGAGTTAAAATTATTTTAAGAAACGTTCTCATGATTTTGGGGACTGGCAAGTCTGAACTCTGTAGGGCAGGCTAGCAGTCTGGAAGTTCTGGCGAGAGTTGATGTGGCAGTCTTGAGTCCACATGCCACAGAGGAACAGGCTGGAAACTCAAGCAGGGATTTTATGTAACTATCTTGAAGGAAAATTCTTGTTTGGGGTCAACCTCAGTCTTTGCTCTTAAGGCCTTTAACTGATTGCATGAAGCCCACCCACATTATGGGATAGAATCTGCTTTGCTCAAAGTCTACTTATATGAATCTTGATTAATTTTTCAGTCTTCTACATGAAGAATATTTGGATGCTACTGATTTAAATCTTAATCACATTTTTAAAAGAACCCCTTCCAGCAACATCTGGACTGATGTTTAGCCAATCCACTGAGAACCACAGTCTAGACAAGTTGACACAACATTAACCACCACAGGATATAATCAACTTGTTAGCTAGGGCTGGCGTTTCATCAGAAGGCTCAACCAGGGAAGGATTTGCTTTCTAAGCTCATCTAATTGTTGGCAGAATTCCATTTCTTGCATGCTGTTATACTGCGGGTCTAAGTTCCTCATTGGCTGCTGACAGGTGGTTTTCCTTGGCTCTTTGCCACATGGGCGTCTTTATGCAGTAGTTAACTTCAACAAACCACTGAGGAAGAATCCGTTAGCAAGAGAGAAGGATAACCATATGAAACCTAATCAGGGAAGTGATAACCTGCCACTTTGCCACATTCAATTAATTATAAGCAAACTGTCAAGCCAGCCCAAAACCAAGGGAAGAAGATCACATAAAAGCATAAACACTATCAAGTGAGTATCATATTAGAGTCTCCTTGTCACAGACAGCTTATCTGCATTTTAGGTAAACTATTTTATTGGAATCCTCAATATGTTTATGAAGTAGGCATTTTTATTGCCATTTCACATATTAACAAATAAAGGTTCAGACAGCTTTTCTGCCTAGATCAACATAATACATCAATTAAAAAGCAAAGCCAGTAATTAAGGCTGCATCTATTTGATACTGAGAGCGTTGCTTGACTTCCTACTTTAAAACTTAATTTTTGTTGTTGTTGTTGCTGTTTCACTAGAAATTCCTATTAGAAAACCTGACACTCATTGCCTTTTCTCAACTATAAGTGCTCCAATAGACCTCTGATTTCTCCAAATACAGCTCTTTCCAAGACCAGTATTTACATCTGCCTTGTGGAGTACAAGAGTACTTTTCTCAGAATTTCTCATTCTTTATATTCCTGTTGTCAATTTTCTAGCCTCATCATTGTATAATAAGCTTCGATATTTTTTGTATTGCACAAATTAGACACATTTTCTGATCCCTTGGCTATATGATTTAAAAACTGGTACTATTCTGTGTTCCTAGCAGACTTAACCTCATTTTATTCTTTGTAACTAGTTTGGCTCTATGAGAAGGAAAATAATCTCATGGCCTGGCCACCTGTTACGAGGGAAGTCAAGCTCTGAATCCTATTCCAAATTTTGCCCTGAGTTCTAGACTGTGGATCCGAAGTATGAATTTCATAAATGTCTCATACCTAATTACCTTCCTGATACTCCAGTTTCTTTAGGACCGGGATACCTACATTATTCCTCTTAGGGTTTCTAAAAACCACAGTTATGATTCTGAACCTATACCATTGCAGGCAGGCCCTCTTCTCCACCTTTTGTCATACTACTTATGATTAAAGTAGTGCTTTTCCCAGGTAGGGAGAGAAGATGTGGAGGTTCATGACATTTCTTTTGGGTTTGTGATGCATGAGAAAACACATTAATAAAACTTCTAGTTTGTATTCTTAGGTTACTTATTACAAAATTTAAATACAAAGGAAGATAATTCCAGGCCACCTAGCTAAGAGAAAATATGGGAATTTAAAGGAAAAGATATTTGTATAATTCCTCAAACTCTATAGCACCTACTCAAAGTAAGCTATGGTTATTCTTTAAATAATGTTTTCCTCTAGATATCAGTACAACAGGTTACTTCTCTTCCTTCTCCAAATATTAATAGCTCCTGTTGACCTCCATTGCACAAAGTACTGAGTCCAAACTGCCTGTGGTTGTATTCGACAATTTCCATGGTCTGACTACAAGCATTTTTTTCAACATTATTTCTGTTTGTGGATTATAATCCCTTCCCCTTCTGTGTATGATGGTTGCCCCTTAATTCTTAACCTATTAAACTTGATCCAATATTTTGCATTCAGGTCCAGTAAAATCATATCTAGTCAGCACTAGGTAGTACTTAACTATCCCTAACAGAAATATCAAGTAAATGCTCTTTCATCTGTCATCCTCAGTACATTGTTTATATCTAGCCAAACTCATATTTTATTTTAGCATGTGATATGGCTCATTGTCTACATGCCTTTTTTCCCTTACTAGTTCAGAACACTTTACAATGTAAGATCTACTCTGCATCTTTTCTTATATTCTCATCCGCAGACTCCATCACACTGCTCTGAATGAGGCATAGAGATAAAATAATGTGGGGGATAGGATACAGATTTTTGGAATCAGATGCACGTAAATTTGGAAATCAGTTCTGGCATTTATTAATGGTGTAGATGTGATTGGAGAAGGTACTTGGCCCCCAAGTCTTGGCTTTCTTACCCACTAAATGAAAGATAACATTGTCTGCCTCAAAGTTTCACTGTAAGTACTCACTAGCATTAAATATATAGAAAAATTGACACAACGTAAATACTCAATTAACGTTTCGTCCCCAACCTCCCATTCCCACAGTCAAAACCCACTCCCAATTCCACCTTCCTCTCCCACCTACTTTTTCTAGTTCCACCTTACCATCAATAAATGTTTGTTAGACTGGATTGAATGCTTTGTCACTGGCCCCTTTGAATCAGGAAGCAAAGGATTCACTTCTTTCTTTCCAGCCTTTTGCTTGGTTGGTATGTTTAATTCTTGTTTTTTCTCCTTCCATTCTGGTCAGCCTTAAAATCCTTCTTCTGTGTCCTCTTTCTGTTCCAAAATTTTATTTTTACCTGCCAGTCTTTTGTTTACATTGCATCTCTCTTCTGCTGGAAAAGCATGTCTTTGTGAAGCTGGCATTTGTTTAATTTTCTGGCATCTCGAGACCTGCATTTATGAGTTTTCTAATGGTCCCAGTGCTGGGAACTTAACATATGCCAGAGCTTTTGAGTAAATGCTCCAACCTGAAATGAGAGTTGTTCCAAGGTTAGATCATCCCTACCACGCACCTCCATCATCCACAGCCAGGCAAAATAAACGTTTCCATGGAGATGAAACAGAAATTAGTCCATCTGATCAATTCTAATTTTTATAAATAATAATTCATTTTCATATATATTTGTGGCATGAGGTGCTTGACACAGTTAAGAGGAGAGCAGAAATTATCAAGTAAATTTTTAGTATTGAGTATTTACTTAGTTCAATGTAAGAGAGAGACTAGGTCCCTGCCCTAAGAGAGCTTAAAATATATTTCATTTGGGGATAAAAATGAATCCATGAGAAAGAGAGGGTAATTAAATTCAGAGAGTAAAAAGAGCTAGTTTAATGAGTTGTTGTCTGACTGCATAAACAAATACAGACCTAACTAAAAGAATGAATGAAAATAATTACACTAAAGAAAAAATGAAGACTTGAACAGTAAGGCTGTGCTTTTAAAACTTGACAACGTCACTAATTCAAAGCAAGTTAAATCTTTAAATTATTGGCATTAGAACTACACATTGATTTCATTAAATATGCAATTTAAGCCATTTCAACAAACATACCTATAAGTATCCACAAAGGTCCAGACCTGAGTCCAAAAGGAAAACAAGATGAATAAGATATCATCCTTTCTCTAGGATTGAAACAAATCTCTGCTGTCACTTTCCTGTAGATTATTGCCAAGATATCCTATGTATAGGCTGACATCGTCTAAGCCAGTAGAATATCAGTTTCTGTCACAATAATAGATTGAATGGAAACTATGTTGGGACTCAGGACCACATGCTTGTTGATAAGGATCACTCAGTGTGTCTCTTTCAACAGCCGAAGAGCTTTACTTTTCTCTTTCTGAAAGTTGTTTGACACTTTCATTCTCTGTTTTAGGTAGTGAAATATTTGTTACATTCTCAACTAAACTGTAAATTTATTGTGAGCAGGATCTATTTTTATCTCTCTATGCATCTTCCACAGATCCTAGCATACTTTTTGATAGATGACAGATACTGGGTGGATGAATGAATGAATATATGTAGTATAAAATAAAGATTTATACAGTAAATCCTCACTTAATGTCTTCAATAGGTTCTTGGAAACTGCAACTTTCAGCAAAACAATGTATAATGAAACTAATTTACTGTAGGCTAATTGATATTAACTAAAGCTAGGTTCCAATGATGTATTTCTAGTCACAAAAACATCATCAAACTTCTAAATAAAGGCCAAAAACACTTGTAGTATTAAACATTGAAATAAATGTGAGTTACACATACACATACATTTGTAAAAGATTAACAAAAACAAGAAAGATAATTACCCCATTTTTGGTGAATCAGTGAGTAACAGTGGTTTTAGTGGCGGTTGATCAAGTCAAGGAATAAATGTTTACAAAACAAGAATTTTAAGAATTCCCTCTTACCAACATAAAGTTCAAAAACAGTAACTCTGGCAGCTGTCTGAGTGCTTTTTGTCCCTCATTGTTTATTGCTGTGCATTTGTATGACTATTATATACCTTATGAATTTTTGTCTTACAATAATTTGTATTCATTCATTCATTTTCTAACGCACTATTCCAGTTCAGGGTCATGTGGGTGGCTGAAACCTACCTCTGGCAGCTAATTGTGCAAGGCGGGAGCTATCTCTGGCTAGAATGTTATTCTGTCTCAGGGAGTACTCACACACACACCCATATTCGCTAAGACTGGGAGCATTTGTACACGCCAATTAATCTAACAGCACAACTTTGGGGTGTCAGAGGAAACCAGAATACCTAGGGAAAACCCATGTAGACAATGGGAGAACATGTAAACTCCACACAGACAGTGGTCCTAGCCAGTACAGCTAGTGCTCGACTTATGACCACAATTGTTTCTGACAGACCGGTCGTAACACGATTTGGTCGTAAGTTGAGTAGGCTATATGCACACGGAGATGGTAGTGCTGCCGATATCTGGTCCGCACTGTCGTACGCCCAGCTGAGCAACGTTTGCGCTGCCAGACGCGGAGCAGTCTTGGCTAACGATTGTGGTCGTAAAGTCGAATTGTCGTAAGTTGCATAGGTCATAAGTCTATCAATATCTGTAATCAAGTTTTTTTGATCAAAATTATAATAAAACAAGGTTGAACAAAGCAACTTTTGGTGCACCAGGAGCTCTCAGTGGTTGGAAACTCAGAATACAAAGCAGTAGGGATGATTTAATGTGCTAAGTATCACGGCAATAATAAACACTGCAAACATAATGGGTAATGGGCAGAGCTTAAGAGTTTTGAGAAGACATAGGAAGAGAGATACACTTGAAGATCTAAAGGATGAGTGAGTTTGCTAAGTGAAGAAGTTATGGATAGTTAGACAGAAGGATAAGATGGCAAGCCAGTCTTGAAATAAAGGCATTTCATTAAATGGGGCAATGAGACATTTTCCTCATTAGAGGCAAATTGTGCTAAGGGCACAGAGAAATGAGAAAGTTTGAGGTTTAAAAATAACTTGTGGTGATTGTAATGGGGGTATCTAATGGAGAGTCAGAGCAGAGAGAAGTAACAAGATAGGCTGGAGTCAGCTTGTAAAGACCCCGCCATGCCACTTTGGACTTCATCACTTGAGCAATAATAAACTGTTGATTTTTTTAAAGTGTAGTGAGATAGTCAAATTTCTGTCTTAGAAACGCAACTGTGGCTGAGCTGGGGAAGATATCCTGAGGAGCTAGAAAGGAAGAAAACATTTACTGAGTGAAGTATATATGCCGGGATATACTTTAGGGGTTTTCACAGATACACTGAAGTTTGCTTCATGTAATCTTTACAATCACCACCAGAAATAAGCATTAGTGTGCTCATTTAACAGATACAAATATGACACTTGAAATTGCAAATCGAAGAAGATTTAGAAATTGAGAAATTATTCACAATTCTAGGGTAATCAAAATTGAGTATATCCTGGAAGAGGGGTATGGAATGAAGAAGGGTAGGAAGGGAAAAGAGAGAAGAAACATAGCATATAGGAGAACTCAGAAGAAACCAGAAGGCATAATGAACAGAATAATTGGTTGGATGTAGGCATGAGGAAGAAAGACAGTGATAGTGAAAGAATGAATTCCAAGTCTCTAGAGAATGGAAAGGTTTGGGACTTATACAACCACCTTCCTCCATGGTTTCTACATCTCTCACATTTCTTCTAATACTATTACCTTGAAATTCATAGAGGTAGATATGTATTTTCTTCTAGATGAAAAACTGAGTTTTAGAAACTTGTGTCTTTAGTATATCTCCCCAGGAGTTGGCTGCTGTAGCAAGAAAGAACCCTGACACTCCGTTTTCAAGACAATTGCGTATCTTTCAGCTTGGGTGTATTGGGAGGATTTCTGTTCATAAACTGTTCAGAGGAATTTGGAAGCAAACAAATATGTAAGTGCAAAGAACTGTATCATATGGGAGACATCGCCCAGACTCTTGGCAAGCCAAAATCCACTTGGAAGCAGTTGGTGGCTCAAGAGACTGATATCATAGAGGATCAAAGTGTTCATTGGGAAGTGATTTTGGGAGTAGAGGTGACCAATGACTTCACAGCAAACCACAAGCTGATTGTGAAACTCTTACTGCATTTTGCAATGTTATACACAGCAGGGAGATGATTCCAAGTCCAGAGAAATCCTGCTTACATCCAAAAAGCCTCTTTTTTATGTTTCCAAGAACTTCTGGAATCACATATTCTCCTTCTTCTCCCAGGCCTAATTTTTGGTGATCTGTTTCCTATTTTGAGAGTTTCTTTAGCAACTAACATGATTGGTGAATGTAGTCATGCATATACCCAGGCTTCTGTTTTACAACGAAATTATGAGTGCATGAGCTGAATCAGGGTTAAGAAGATAAAGACAGAATGTTAATGCATCTTCTTGACCCTTCTATCGTAATTCTGACCACTTCCTCTGACCAAAGTGATGAAGAAGGAAATAAAAACAGAGGATGTGAGTGACACAGGAAGCTAGAGGGGGAGGAGAAGGGCAAAGAAACCTCAAATAAAGCTTTATCTAGTGAATCAAATAAAGAATTCCTCATTAATCTCTCTCACAGAATCCTATTTTCTTTTTTTCATAACATTTATGAAAGATTGTGGCTTTATATTTATAACAGATTACCACTTACCATCCTAAAATAAGCCCTAAAAGAATGGTATTCAGAAGACTATAATGAGGGATGTGTGTGTGTGTTGGATAATGGTGAATGCCAAAGTGAAAAGACAACCCAAGATTTGTACCTAGAGGTTAATCTAGGTCGGAAGGTAAGATTTATAGTTTCCAAATATGAAACTCAGGCAAAACCTGACCACTAAGCAATGAAATGTTAGCTTTTATACATGGGATCATACTCTCAGGATCACTTTCTCTAAGGATAAAAATTCAGACTGCCCCATTCCATACATATTATCAAATTTCTTTGTAATAGATTCCAATCTTCTTTTGCCCTGTCATCATCTCCCACCTTCCTTTCCTCTGTACTCCAACACAGAAACACACACGTGCACATTCTACATTCCAGCCATGCTCTTATTCCCACCATGTTAGTTTCCTAATGCTGCTATACCAAATCACCACACACTTAGTGACTTAAAACAACATCCAGAGTTATTTTATTATGTTGCAGGTCAGAAGTGCAACATGAGTCTCACTGGACTAAAAACACCAAAGCGCAGGCAGTGCTGGGTTCCTTTTTGAGGCCCTAAGGGAGAACATGTATAATTTCCTTTCCTAGACTCTGGAGACCGTCTGAATTATTTGGCTGATGGCCCCACTTCCCCCTCTTCAAAGCCAGCAGCATGGCATTTTTAAATCTTTCTCCAATTCTGATCCTATCTTGTCATTTCGCTCCTCTTTTATAAGGATGCTGGTAATTACATTGAGTACACACACACACACACACACACACACACAATCCAGGATAATCCTATCATTTTAAGATTTTTATCATAATTATATCTGTATAATCTTTTTGTCATATAAGGTAACTTATTCAGAGGCTTTGAGGAATAGATTATAAGCACCTTTGAGGGAGGGTGGTCTTCATTCTGCCTATTGTACCTAAAGAACACTGAGCATTTTTCCACTTTTATAGCTTTTTGCAGGCTAATTTCTCTGCTCACATTTCTTTTCCTTGTCTAACATGAGATCACCCAGCTTGACTATGACCTGTTTTTAAATCTCTCTCTATCTTTTCCTGCAAGAATTGCTGTTGTATCCTTATCTCCATGGCAACACATTAAATATTGAGTTTATTACAGGCTATCACTTAGCGTTATTTTTTTTCTGTCATTTATCTGTTTCCTGCAATAGACTGAAAGTTTATCAAGATCAGGTCATATACCTTTTGTGTTTATTTTTAATTACCATTACCTAGAAAAGTGCTATTACTAAAAATGGCATATCTTGTATTTAACTAAATTCATTGATAAAGATAGAATTTTTTTTTTCCATTTTCAAATTATACTTTAAGTTCTGGGGTACATGTGCAGATCATGCAGGATTGTTACATAGGTATATACTTGCCATGGTGGTTTGCTGCATCCATCCCCCTGTCACCCACATTAGTTATTTCTCCTAATGTTATCCCTCCATAATCCACCCACCCCCTGCACATTCGTCCCCTAGCCCTCCTCCACCCCCCAGGAGGCCCCAGTATGTGATGTTCCCCTCCCTGTGTCCATGTGTTCTCATTGTCCAACACCCACTTATGAGTGAGAACATGCAGTGTTTGGTTTGCTGTTCTTGTGTTAGTTTGCTGAGAATGATGGTTTCCAAGATAGAACATTTTAGATTATTAATGACAAAAGACTGTTGTGTTCCTTCTCATTCCAGTTCAATAACTTTCTTCACCTGTGTCCTGGAAAGGCTATGATTATACTATAATCCCTATGTTCAGAATTTGGAAGGAATTTTTTTTAAAGGTGATTATTTGATGTAATGCCAGAACATAAAGCTAGGACTAAAACACCAGCTTACTGAAGGCCTACTTTTGGCTCATGATGAACAAGAATTTTTCTGATGAGAAAAGCTGTAAATTAAGAATTATCTCTCTTAAAAGTAGGACCATGTTACCACACTGAGTATAATTAATAGAGAGCAAAAATACAGCCAGCTGGAAGGCTTGGAAAGCCTCTTCTGTGTTGTGTAGCTAGACCAGTGAAGAACAACTACTTGCTTATTGTAAAGGCAAGTAAAAAACAAAAACAAACAACAGCAAAAAACAATTGCCACATTAAAAAAGTCAATACTGAATATTTGAGAGTGATATCATGAGAAATATGGCAGCAAGGTACACAAATAATTGGCCGCTTTTCAGCTTTGTCCTAGGCTGGGTTAAAAAAAAAAAAAAAAAGAATTAGTCTCTTTACTGAAGAAAGAAAAAAATCATAAACAAACAAGTTGGAAAAGAACTGAAAGAACTGAAGGAAGTAGTAGGCAGTACTATAATAACCCCACCCTAAGAATAGATACATCATCATGGCTAAAAAAAAAAAATATCTAGATAGATGATAGATCATCTACATAGATGATAAATCATCTAGACAGAAGATCAATAAAGAAATAGAAGTCTTGAAAAACATTATAAGCCAACTAGCTCTAACAGATAAATATAATATTGCATACAACAATAACAGAACACATATTTTTCTCAAGTGAATGTGGAACTTTCTCCAGGGTAGATCATACATCAGGTCCAAAATGTAAGTCTCAAGAAATTTAAAAAGATTCAAACCTTCTCTAACTGCAATATAATATAGCTGGAAATCACTAATGGAGGGAAAACTGGAAAATTTACAAATACATGGAAATTAAACAATCCACTCTTAAATAGCCACTATTTGACAGTGGTTCATAACGTAAACCATTTGAGTGGGGGCTAAACACTGAGCACACATGGACATAAATATGGGAATAATAAACACTGCAGACTACTAGAAGGAGGAGAAGGGGCGGCACATGGGTTGACAAACTGCCTATCTGGTACTATGCTCATGGTACCAGACTCCAAACCTCATCATCATGCAATATTCCCATGCAACAAACCTGAACATGTACCAACTGTATTATAATACAAATTGAAAAAAAAAAAAAAGAAATCAAAAAGAAAATGCAAAATAGTTCATGACAAATGGATATTAATACACAGCCTACCAGAACTGATGGAATGCAGTGAAAACAGTACTCAGAAGGAAATGTAAAACATTTAAAATGCATATTTTAATGGAGAAGAATCTCAAATCAATAACCTAACTTTACACTTCAAAAAACTAGAAAATAAAAGCAAAATAAACTAGAAGAAGCAAAGGAATAATAATGAGTACAGCAAATATAAGCACAATAAAGTAGAAAAATAATAGAATCAACCTAAAAGTTGGTTCTTTGAAATTTTCAACCACATTGGCAAACCTTTGGCTAGACTGAGAACAGAAGGGAGAAGACAGAAATAATTACAATCAAAAACCCAAAGGAGACATTACTATCCTCCTTATAAGAAAACACAATGGTAACCATATACTAAGGATTTAGATAACCTAGTGACCATCGTGTCAATATTGTCAGTGAATTCCCAGAAGAAGAGGAACCCTGGCTGGGCGCAGTGGCTCAAGCCTGTAATCCCAGCACTTTGGGAGGCCGAGGCGGGTGGATCACAAGGTCAAGAGATCAATACCATCCTGGCCAACATGGCGAAACCCCGTCTCTACTAAAAATACAAAACATTAGCTGGGCATGGTGGTGCGTGCCTGTAATCCCAGCTACTCGGGAGACTGAGACAGGAGAATTACCTGAACCCAGGAGGCGGAGGTTGCGGTGAGCCGAGATCACGCCATTGCACTCCAGCCTGGGTAACATGAGTGAAACTCCGTCTCACAAAAAAAAAAAAAAAAAAAAAAAAAAAAAAAAAAAAAAAAAAAAAAAAGAAGAGGAACCCTGCTACTGTGTTGAAAAAATAGTCATAACTCACTAAAAGTTTAAATTTTTCTGTAGACTAAAATGGTTCAATTTGGTGGTATAATTATATCTTTATTCCTTGGGACTCAATATACTTAAAAAAATTATTGTTAGTGAAATTTAATTATAATGCAAGTCCTTGAAACGATGTTCAAATCCAGTTTAAGAAATCATTGTTAAATTAAGATTTAATTCATAGGACACCAAATTAGCCCTTTTAGAATAGCTCAGTGACATCTAGTACACTCACAATGTTGTGCAACCGTGATCTCTAACTAATTTCAAAACATTTTCACACTCCAAAGTAATACTCGATCGCAGAGTTGATTTGTTTAGGAGTAGGCACTAACAGAGAGAGAAAGAAATCAGGGGTGCTCCTGCCCCAGCTTTCTCTCAGTTTGGACCTCCTCTCCCATGGGCACGATCTCCTCTCTACTTTGTGTGGCCAGGTAGAATGAGCTGTTCTGTGGAGAAAAAAATAAACCCTTGTCTCTCCCACTATACTCCTACAACACACTTTTGACACCAGATGTGTGGAAGTTTCTCCCAACCAACAATTCTGCAGCGGATACCAGCTGGGTGTCCTCTCATTCAATTCAATTTTGACTTTATTTACCTGGAGATAGCATCAGATTACACAGGCTAAGGACACAGTCCCACAAAACCTGAGCCTCACTTCCAATGCCTATCACAAACCCTAGGTTGTTTTACCTGTGCTTCTGACAACATTGACATGATGGTCATGGTATCAGAAATTTTACTAAATTTTACTCAGCTGCCCTGTGGGGTTTGATTAATGTGATAGAATGGCTCAGAGAACTCAGGGAAATACTTACTTATATTTAATGGTTTGTTATGAAGGATACTACAGAGGATACAGATGGAAAGCCTAGGGTGAGGTATAAGGAAAGAGCATGGAACTTTCATAACCCTCCCTGGGCATATCACTGGCCAGGAACCTCCGATGTTCAGCTAACTGGAACTCTGAGCCCTGTCCTTTTGAGTTTTTATGCTGACTTCATTACACTGTCATGATTGATGAAATCATTGGCCATTGGCCATTGGTGATCAAGTTAACCTTCAGCCTGACTCTGTGGTGGTTGTGGGGTGGGATTGAATGTCCCAACCCTCTAAACTTGCCTTGGTCTTCCTGATGACCAGCCCTTATCCAGAATCTACCAAGAGTCTGCCAGCCATTAGTCAACCTCAATAGCATACAAAAAGACATTTATCACTTTGAGGATTACAAGGATTTTAAGAGTTGTTTGCCAGCAAAAAAGGAAAAAGACAAATACGTATATTCACATCTTCACAGCTGCACATCCTGGATCAATGCTGGTACCTCCAGCTTCATAAAAGGGCTTTACCCATGGACACTCTGGCTCTTAATAACTACTCTCAGCTCTGCTGACTTACGTACCCCTGTAACCCAAAAGCCCAGGCCCTTTTCCCTGAAGCCATTCCCTACTAACCTACAGATGAAGTTGCTATGCCAAAGGCTTTGTTTTCTCTAACCAAAACAACTTGGTGTATGGAAAAGACTATTTCTGAAATTTTATTGTAAGTCTTACTGCAGGTTATCTGGGTTCACAGTTATCAATCCTGGAATAGGCTGTCAATTGAACATAGGTATGTGCAGTAGATTAGCACAACTGATTCCGGATAACAGCAAAAGCATTCATCCTGGGGTGTGGGGAATGAATACATGAAGAAACTCTGTACTACTTACTTTCTTCTGGAGTCTCACAGCAATCCAGGTTGGTATAGAACTCTGTAGTGCTAGGGACCCAGGATCTGCCTGCCTTGTAGCTTTAACATACTCATCACATGGTTTCCAACTCCTGGCATAAGATGCCTGCTCAAATCCAACAATCATGTTTGCATTCCAGCAAGCAGAAAGAAAGTAGGGAATCTCCCTTTAAGAATTTTCATTTACCAAAATATGCACCAAAGCTTAGACATGTAATCCTAGTTAGCTGCAAAGAAGCCGAGAAAGATAATCTTTATTCTTAGTAGCCATGTTCCCAGCTAAAATTTTGTTCTATTAATAAGGAATAAGATGGAAAATAGATATTAGGGAACAAGTGGCAAATTCAGTCATAAGTGTGAAAGTTATTGAATAAATCAGCATATGACTATGCGTGTGTGGCCTTTATGCAAATGCCAAGGTGAAAAATTCTGCTTCTTTAGGTCAATCACGTAATTTCTTTTCTAAAGAGGCATCCTAGTATACCAGCACCCTGGGGAAGGCAGGGAGAGAGATATCTGCAGAGCAATAGAGTACTCAAGAGTAGTAATTACGAATAAAAACAATATTGTTATAATTATTATGATAATAATGCTTCACATTTGCACAATGCTTCAGATTTCCAATATTTAACTTATCCTAATTGAACTCCATAGTATGTTACAGAGAATTTTGTAATAAACCAATTTTATAGAGGAGAAAATTGATAAACAGGGAAGTTAATTGTGTAAAGTTTATTACACAGCAAATAAATCCTAGTCTGGGGCTGAGCACTCTCTTCAACCCTAATTCTAATGTTTTTATAAGCAGCTCAATGGCAACATAAATGTGCAATTTCAGCGTGTATATATTTCATCACTTATTTAGCAGCACAGATTTGCTGAGCAGCTATTACATAACAGCCAAAATAATACACAGGGAAAAACCACAAAAAGCCCCTCCATTCAAAATATTTGAGAAGTTGAAAAAGTAGGAAAATTACATTATACATGTGTATACGATACAATATGCTTGTGCTTTTAAAACTAGTGTATATAAGATTCCTCGGCAGGGAGGAGCGGTCACTCCGTTTATTCTTTTCACACTTAGAATTCTACGCCAACAAAATTCTTAGACTATGCTGTGCCATAGAGCCTTTGCCTCTTCTAATTGGCAGGGCTTCCCTTCCCTCTCTAAGCCTCATTTTCTCTATTCCTTGATGATGTGTTTCTCAGATGTAAGGCCTTGCAACATCCCAGTCAGGTAGCAATTGTGACTCCTGTTTCAAATAAAGAAAGAATAAGGTAAGCTGGGTAGATACCATACCCAGGATAAAAGCAAACTTCCTGCTAAACCAAAATTGGAACTTAACTTCTTTTTATTAAACTATTTGGGAAAACTACAGGGACATAATAATAACAATCACACTTATATATTCGTTACAATAGCTACTATTTCGTTTGCCTCTAGCAGAATGTCATGAACCTAGCAAGTAGCTCCACATGCCAGGAACAGGTTCAGGACTTTCTATGTACAGTGTTAGGTAATAATAGCAATGATAGATAACATTTATTGACTATTTAACATGTGCCAGGCACTTTGTTAAATATAATGATGTCTGTCTTCTTACATCTTTACAAAGAAATAATGCTAAATGAAATAATGCAGCCATAAGACTGATTATTCTGTTAGCACATCCAGCAATGTGCCTATGTGCACACAGTTAAGAAGAGTCCTATTGGTTGAGTTTTAAAATCTAAGTTCCAAATCACTGCATCCTTTTGTCATACTTAGCCCTCAAAACAACTATGCAAGGTCAGTATTGGAATATACAGGTAGACATTACTTAAAATTTTCATTCCTTTCACTCTTCCATAAGCAAGCAGTAGTGAGCAGGGATTGGACAACTATCTGTAAATGCCATGCCCCCATGGTTTGTCAGAGATTCTCTTTCTGCTGTGTTGTTCTGTGAGAAAACACTACATGGGCCTGTTTGCAGGGGCAAGTCATTATCTTATGTTGGTCCCCAAAAATCATAGAATGGAAAGTCAAAACAAAACATTTGAGTGTTTTCTATTTTGTTTATTCACTGTAGTGTATTTTTCCAGTTTAGTATTCATTTTTGATATTAATATTTTAAAATTTCTCTTTTAAACTTTTCTCAGATTTCCCAACTCATGTCTGGGTTTTTCTCCAACTTTGATTTATGTAGCTCTTTTTTTAATTCTTTGAGTAGGAGTCTTGCTCTGTCACCAGGCTGGAGGGCAGTGGCGGGATCTTGGCTCACTGCAACCTCCAACTCCCTGGTTCAAGTGATTCTCCTGCTTCAGCCTCCCAAGTAGCTGGGATTACAGGCACAAGCCACCATGCCCAGCTAATTTTTGTATTTTTAGTAGAGACAGGATTTCACCATGTTGACTAGGATGGTCTCGATCTCCTGACCTTGTGATCCACCTACCTAGGCCTCCCAAAGTGCTGGGATTGCAGGGTCATGAGCCACCGTGCCTGGCCGATTTATGTAGTTCTTTAATGTCTTCTATAACTTTAAGATGTTTTAGTTTGTTTTGAAATATAGAATTATAATTTTTTATTTCTGTGCACAACTTTCTAATTTATCATTTCTAGGGATTTAATATCTGTTTTTTATTTCACTTTTTTCTCATGATCACTTTGCATAGGATATGATTTCAACATTTTTTATTGGTTGGTCTTATGTAAAGTTAATTTACATACATTTTTAGAAGATACTAAGGTTCGGGGTAACACTTTTAACTTCATCTCCTTTTTTGCTGTTTTAAGTAGTATTAAAAAATATGGGAGCCTATCTTCGAGGATTTTATGGCTCTTTTCTCTTCCTCTGCTTTTATGTGTTCTTTCTCTCTCTCTCTCTCTCTCTCCAGTTCTTCAGTTCCATTTTGGTTCAACTTCTGTATGTTTCAGCCTTGCTCTGAAAAACAGCTCTGGCTGGTGAGTTTTGATAGTTCATATAATCTAGAGTAATCCAGCTCCTTAAAACAGGCATTTCACACAGACCCTCTCCTGGAGCGGTAAAGAACACCTTAAGTTTTAGCTGATGTTTTCAAATTGCCCCACTTGGCTGAAGGAAATAAAAATATTTTCACACAAGACATATTTCTTTGACTTATTTTGAGATGGCTGTTATAGGACCAGCAGAAAGAAATGGCCCTGCAAAGCTGTCATTTTCTAAGAAATATGCATTTGTGGAAAATCTGCATTCATGCAGTCAGGCCTTTGCTTGTCCAGATGTAGGGATGATATAACTGAGTCTGTCACCTTAAGATCTAAAATAAAACTTTGCTATCTATTCTCTCTGAGGGCTGCTACTAGTAAATTTTCATCTATAAAACAAGACCACTTTTACCAGCCAAGTCCTCTCTTCTCTTGCTTCCATAATCTGTCTTTCCATTGAAACTTGATTTACCACCATAACACTCTTTTGTCATGCTTTAAACCCACATTTTTTTTTTCTAACTCCAAGATGGCATGCCAGCTTCTGTATCCCACTGGAGAGTTAGATCTTCATGCTGAAGACCCCAATGTATAAATGCTAAATAAATGTGAATACTTCTTTAATTAATCAGCCTTTTGCCAGTTGACTTTTTTTCAGCAAATCTTCAAGGGCCAAAGATCTTGACCCCTACGGCGCTGTCCAGTATCCTATTCTCCTCACTGTCAGCCTGCTGTTTCCCTCAGCTTCTTCTAGTTAGTTGCTGATTCCATTCAGGTGACTGCTTGTTTGTCTTCACTTGCTTGTATTTTGGAGTTCATGAGGACACTTTGTCATCTGATTTTTTGGTAAACATTGCCCATGGGTTTTTGGTTCTCAGTGTTATTGTTTAATCTTTTTTATAGTTTATTTTTATATTTTACTGCTTTTAAGATTTTTCTTTCATTTTTGTTTTTTAGCAATTTCACTCTTTATTAGGTTCTTGGGGTTTGTGGTTGGCTGTTGAACCTGTGGTTTGATGACTTTCATCACTTTCAAAAAATCAGCCAATATGATCACACATATTGCTTCTGACATATATTATTTCTTTCTCTTTCTGGATCTCCAATTATAAATATATCAGATCTTTTCACTATCTTTCATGTCTGTTATATAATTTTATTTTTTCTCACTTTTAATTTTCATTTAAAAATTTATGTTTGTAATTTTTTATTTTACATTTTTTATTCTCATTTTTTCCTTGTTATACAATTGGAAAATGTCAACAAACCCAACTGCTACTTAAATTACTTTCTTTCACTGTATCTACATTGTTGCTTAATCAATTTAATGTTTTTGTCATAACATAAATTTATTTGAATTTTCAGTTTCAGATTTCCATTTTATTTTATGGCTTCCAATAGTTATGTAAAATTCTTGGTCATATTATCATCTGTTTTCTTAAACATATTATTCAGTTATTTTAAAGTGTTCAATATTTTCAAAATTTAGGGCTGTTAATAATTTCAAAAATTGGTTCACCTTTGGATCTACCTCTATTGTCCTTTTTTCTCTTGGTTTTCAGCTTTTGATTAACTATTTGCATGCCTAGTATTTTCCTTATTCAATGCCAAATACTGTTTATGGAAAACAGTAGCTGCTCTGAAAAATATTATTTTTTCATGGAAGATTTAATTTTCATTCTGATCGGTTTAGAAAGTTAGGGAAGTGGTGGGTGTGCTGGCTCACACTGTAATCCCAGCACTTTAGGAGGCCTAGGAGGGTAGATCACAATGTCAGTAGGTTGAGACCATCCTGACCAACATGGTGAAACCCTGTCTCTACTAAAAATAAAAAAAATTAGCTGGGCATGGTAGCACGTGCCGGTACTCCCAGCTACTCAGGAGGCTGAGGCAGGGGAGTCACTTAAACCTGGAAGGCGAAGGTTGCAATGAGCCGAGATTGCACCACTGTACTCCAGCCTGGGCGACAGAGCGAGGCTCCATCTAAGATTTAAAAAAGTGAGAGAAGTGCCTTGTAACAATCAGGATTGAACAGTTTAAGGCTGGGTTTCAGTCATAGTAAAGGCTGATCTATTTCCAGTTTGTCCTCATTCATACGATGTAATATTTCAGAAATCTTAACTGAAAATCTAGACTTTACTTAGCTTCTTTCTTTTTATTAAAAATGGAACTGCAGTTTTTGTCTTCCAAGCACAGTGATTTTTCTTATGTTTCTGTTCTAATGTCTTAGTTGCCACTTTTTACTTGACCTTTGCCCTCATGCAGCCTAGGAATTGTCAAGTGCTTTCATGTAAAAACACTAGAGAAAATCCAACTCAATTCTGAACATATATTTAATTCTCCAATGTCTTATAAAACTGCCAAGAGTTCTGGGCCAGCCTTACCTTTTTTTTTTTTTTTTTTTTTTTTGAGCAGAGGTGTAATAGGTAGAAGAGAAGAAGAGAAACAGTCTCCTAGTGGAGAGGACCAAACCAGCTTTACTTTTGGCCCAGTATAATTTAGAAATTGAGAAATGCCTTGAGGGGAGTGTCTTTGTGGAATCTTGCCCCTTCCAGTGTTAAATTTCTTGGTTGCTTTGTGAATGACTTCATACATCCTGTTTTGTCAAAACATTTCTTTATAGTCATTTTTTTTACAAGAATCACAATCATGTTCTTGTAAAATCACCCACCATTTATGCTCATTACTGACAAAAATGTTTGCTTGAAACAATCTATTCTGTGACAGCAACAACTCCTCTTTGTTCTGCTGTTGAATTATGGACTTCTGAGATTATGTAGTTAATATTTGGTTCCAGGTCAGCTGTATGTGGGTAGAAAATATCTTGTATTTCTGAAATCTAACCAGAATTTTCCATACACTGATATTCAACAAACATCTGTTGATTGTTATTCAATGAAAAAACTCTATTTTATTTCACTTTATTTTGTTCCTCATTTAGTACACTTTGAATAGTTATTATGCACCCAATTGTAACTTGAGAAAGTTGGAGGTACAAAGAAGTATAAGCTATAATTTTTGCCTTCAAATAATTCATATCCTTAAATCAGAGGCTCCTTGTTAATGTCATCTAGATCTGCCAAACTTATTAAACAATTAAAATCACAGAACTGAAACTGACACTGCAGTCCTCCAGCCTAGACATAAGTAGATTTTAACTAAGAAGACAGTAATAGTAGTTTGTTAGTATATTCCTAGACTACTGTATGGAGAGGTGTTCTATGGCTACACATGGTGCTAAAAGAGTCCCAAGATTGATTAATCTTTCCCAGCATGTGTGTTGGTCATGAGAATGGCAAACCATATTTGTATGTTAGCATTCTCTGATAAAATCCATTTATATCATGTAAGAAAAGACAATTAAGTTTCTAGGAAATAGAATTTGAAAATAAGCACTGGGTTTTGGGCAAGTTGGGTACTTAAACATAGTTGCTATAGGCAAAATAGGCAAAATAGAACTTGTAGGAAACCTCTGTTCATGTTTCTGAATTTCTACTTGTATACTAACATTTATTATTTACCACATCTCTGGCACAATTTCTAGAGTATTACATATACTGACTTATTTACTATTCACAGCTTTATTAGTAAGTTATTATCATTTTATGATTTTGGCAAATTACCTGAATGCTCTGAGCCTTACTTTCTTATATGTATGACATGGGTCACCAAAGATAGTTTACAGAGTTAACTCAAAGTTTATGCGACATAATGTATGTGAATACAATCTACAACCTAAAACTGTAATACACTATGATTATTTCTGGCCCATCATACTGTGATTGCTATTGACTGAAGAAATAAAATAAAAAGCAAGATGACACTGGGGTTGAATTGTGTAGTATAGAGTATAAGTGCTGTACTAAAGGAAGTTGTTGAGGGCTGAAATATTGAGTCAGTAAATGGATTTGTGGAGAACAGTGATTTTAGTTATGAATTAAGACATGAGAAAAAGGAGAAGAATAAAGATTATGAAGCAAAAATAAAAATATTATTTCCTGAAATAACAAGAAGGTTTACCTGAGTAAAATGAGAGTATAGAAGAAAAAAAATGTAAATGTAATTATTAGAATATAACTGAATATTTGTTTATACTTGAGACAAGTATGATTTTAATCACTGTATTTTTTTCTAGTTATTACAACTATTTCTGGGCATGTTTTTGTTTATTCTATTTGGTTGTGAGTTTTTTTTAGGACAAAGGCTGCCATTTTTTATTATATCCCTTTATTTATGGTGAAAAAATATAGTCACTGGAGTAAGAGATGTGAGTTGAAATCTCTGCTCTACTTAATTCTTGTGTGACTATAAAAGTTTTCTTTCTGGGTGTAGTGGCACATGCCCATAGTCCCAGCTACTTAAAATGTTTTGGCAGATCTTTTGAGCCCAGGAGTTTGAGACCAGTCTAGACATCATAGCCAGAACCCATATCAATCAATCAATCAGTCAATCAATAAAAATTTTCTCATCTATGTAATGGAGAGAATGAGTCTTGAACAAACAAAGTGACAGTGATGAGAATAAAAAATGTATATAGGGTGCACTATTGACTGAGAAATGATATCCGAGTAATTTGTTTGACACCACCATTATAGTCATCATCATCATTATCATCTTCATCACTCCATAATCATGATCCTCATTAGACCTAATACTGTCTTGCAAGGTGGACCAATGCATGTTTGCTGATTGAAAGAATGATGGAATAGTGAATGAATAAATAAATAAGACAAAATAAGACGAGTAACAAAAGAAGATGCTATATTTTTCAGGACCTTGAAATTTTATTTTTAGTAAGTAGGTCAAGACAAAAGATGAGTTAACAATGCTTAATTTTGAAGTCCTGTTATTTGCATAGTTTTTTAGCAGTAGTATGTAAAATTGCCTTTAATGGAGCCCAAGAAAAGGTCAGAGGCCATGGGTGGGAGTAGGGGTGGGAGGGACTCATATTCTTCTAAAGGAACCTTTAAATACTTTGGCACCAAGAAGGGGGGGAAAAAAAAAGAAGGAAAACACAATTTTTCTGTGAGTAAGAGCGAGCAACTGACCTTCCAGCAGTGGAGAGCAGGGAGTCCAACATTCCCCACCAGTAAGCATACTGTGAATGGACTCTACAACCACAGTATCCCTGCTCAGATTCCCAGCATCTATATATCAATCCAACACGCATTTCCAGGAATAAATATCTGCCACTGATGCTCAAGATGTTATTTCACAGTGGAAATCATAGGAGCCAATTTTAGAAGAGTTTAAAGCTCATGACACTTCCTGTCTCTTTTGAGAAACTTGTGTATGCTAAAAAAAAAAATTCTTAAAAATCAGAATCTTTTTTTGTCCCAAAATAACATCAATTCTTTGTCTTCTCTTCATAACTTTTGATGTGACAGTCACTTATGCTTGAGGATAAAGACATCAGCCCAAAGGGGGAAAAAGCCGATGTGGAAAAAATTTGTAAGATTTGAAAGAGCTCCCTGTACTATATTTCTGATTCTGCTGTGCAGGATCTTCTCATGATTAGTGAAAGGAAGGAAAACCCACAAAGTCAACCACTTGGGTGGGTGGAAGGGAAGAAATAAAGAAATTTTGTAAAAGACATCTCTTTGTTCAAGATGGAATCACTTGCTCAAGACAAAAGCAAAATAAAATGAAACAGGAAGAACCCTAAATTGCAAATATTATCAAGAGTTTAGTGTTTAAAATCGACACCCTATCATCAAAATTGAAAGAGTTAGAGGAGCAGGATCAAAAAACCTCAAAAGCTAGCAGAAGACAAAATATAACGAACATCAGAGCCAAACTGAAGGAGATAGAGACCCAAAAAGCCCTTCAAAAAATCAGTAAATCCAGGAGATGGTTTTTTGAAAAGATCAACAAAATAGACAGACCTAGCTAGCCAGATTAATAAAAAAGAAAAGAGAAGAATCAAATTGATGCAATAAAAAACGATAAAGGGGATATCACCACCGATTTCACAGAAATACAGACTACCATCAGAGATTACTACAAATAACTCTATGCACATAAACCAGTAAACCTGGAAGAAATGGATAAATTCCTGGGCACAGGCATCCTCCCAAGGCTAAACCAGGACGAAGTAGAAACACTGAATAGACCAATAACAAGGGCTGAAGTTGAGGCAGCAATTAATAGACTACCAACAAAAAAATGCCTAGGTCCAGATGGGATCACAGCCGAATTCTACCAGACATACAAAGAGGAGCTGGTACCACTCCTTCTGAAACTATCCCAAACAATCCAAAAAGAGTGAATGCTTCCCAAATCATTTTATGAGACCAACATCATCCTGATATCAACACCCAGCAAAGACTCAACAAGAAAAGAAAACTTCAGGCCAATATCCATGATGACCATAGATGTAAAAATCTTCAATAAAATACTGGCAAACCAATTGCAACAGCACATCAAAAAGCTTATACATCATGATCAAGTAGGCTTCATCCTGGGGATGCAAGGCGGGTTCAACACACACAAATCTATAAACATAATCCACCACATAAACAGAACCAAAGACAAAAACCACATGATTATCTCAATAGATGCAGAGAAGGCCTTTGACAAAAGTCAACAGCACTTTATGCTAAAATCTCTCAATAAACTAGGTATCCATGGAACATATTTCAAAATAATAAAAGCTGTTTATGAAAAACCCTCAGCCAGTATCATACTGAATGGGCAAAAATGGGAAGCATTCCCTTTGAAATCTGGCAGTAGACAAGGATGCCCCCTCTCACCACTCTTATTCAACATACTATTGGAAGTTCTAGCCAGAGCAATCAGGCAAGAAAAAGAAATAAAGAGTATTCAACTAGGAAAGGAGGAAGTCAAATTGTCTCTATTTGCATGACTGTATATTTACAAGACCCTATAGTCTCAGCCCAAAATCTTCTTAAGGTGATAAGCAACTTCAGCAAAGACTCAGGATACAAAATCAATATGCAAAATCACAAGCATTCCTGTACACCAATAATAGACAAGCAGAGATCCAAATCAAGAATGAACTGCCATTCACAACTGCTACAAAGAGAATAAAATACCTAGGAATACAATTAACAAATGATGTAAAGGACCTCTTCAAGGAGAACTACAAGCCACTGCTCAAGGAAATAAGAAAGGACACAAACAGATGAAGAAACATTGAGTGCCCATGGTTAGGAAGAATCAATATTGTGAAAATGGCCATACTACCCAAAGTAATTTACAGATTCAATGCTATCCCCATCAAGCTACCTATGACCCACTTTACAGAACTAGAAAAAACCACCTTAAAGTTCATATGAAACCAAAAAAGAGCCCGCATAACCAAGACAATTCTAAGCAAAAAGAACAAAGCTGGAGGCATCACACTACCTCACTTCAAACTATACTACAAGGCTACAGTAATCAAAACAGCATGGTACTGGTACCAAAACAGAGATGTAGACCAATGGAACAGAACAGAGGTCTGGAAGCAATGCCACACATCTACAACCATCTGATCTTTGACAAACCTGAGAAAAACAAGCAATGGGGGAAGGATTCCCTGTTTAATAAATGGTGTTGGGAAAACTGGCTAGCCATGTGCAGAAAGCAGAAACTGAACACCTTCCTCACACCTTGCACTAAAATTAACCCTAGATGGATTAAAAACTTAAACATAAGACCTAACACCATAAAAACCCTAGAAGAAAACCTAGGCAATATCACTCAGGACATAGGCATAGGTAAGTACTTCATGACTAAAACTCCAAAATTATTGGCAACAAAAGCCAAAAAGACAAATGTGATCTAATTAAACTCCAGAGCTTCTGTACAGCAAAAGAAATAATCATTACAGTGAACTGGCAAACACAGAATGGGAAAAAAGTTTTGCAATCTACCCATCTGACAAAGGGCTAATACCCAGAATCTACGAAGAACTAAAACAGATTTACAAGAAAAAAATAAACAAGGCTTTTCGAAAGTGGGCAAAGGATATGAACAGGCACTTTACAAAAGAAGACATCAATAGGGCCAACAAACATATGAAAAAATGCTCATCATCACTGGTTGTTAGAGAAATGCAAATCAAAACCACACTGAGATACCATCTCACGCCAGTTAGAATGGCCATCATTAAAATATATGGAGACAATGATGCTGGAGAGGATGTGGAGAAATAGGAACACTTTTGCACTGTTAGTGGGAGTGTAAATTAGTTTAACCATTGTGGAAGACAGTGTGGCAACTCCTCAAGGATCTAGGAATTGAGATTCCATTTGACTCAGCCATACCATTACTGGGTATATGTCCAAAGGATGGAAAATAGTTCTATTATAAAGACACATGCACACATGTGTTCATTGTGGCACTGTTTACAATAGCAAAGACCTGGAACCAACCTAAATGCCCATTGGTGATGGACTGGACAAGGAAAATGTGGAACATATACACCATGGAATACTATGCAGCCATAAAAAATGATGAATTTGTGTACTTTGTAGGGACATGGATGAATCTGGAAACCATCATTCTCAGCAAACTGACACAAGAACAGAAAATCAAACACTGCATGTTCTCATTCATAGTCGGGTGTTGAAAAATGAGAACACATAGACACAGGGAGCATAGCATCACTCACTGGGGTCTGTTGGGGGGGGCTAGTGGAGGGACAGCAGGGAGTAGGGAAGTTGGGGAGGAATAACATGGGGAAAAATGCTAGATATAGGTGACAGGGTGATGGAGGCAGCAAACCACATTGTCATGTATGTAACTATGCAACAATTCTGCATGTTTTGCATATCTAACCCAGAACCTAAGGTGCAATTATGTATATATATTTATCAAAACAAGATAGTAAAAAAAAAAAAAAAAAGAATGAAGGTTAGCCTTGCCATTAAATGACAACATGACAGGATAAAGTTGATCCATTAACTAAAAGTTTTGTAAGTGTTACCCAATCATATACTTATATAAATGCCTATTACACTTTAAAAAAAAATTAATATTAATAAAAAAATAGCTTTGTGTTATTTACCAATTGAGTTGAGTAAATACAATTGCTTTTTGTATGCGTCTATGTATATTTGAATTTATATGTGTATTTTTATTGATTTTTTAAAAAATGTTTTCTAATTGTAAAATGTGCTGTAATTTATAAGATAACAAGAGTTCCAAACATAGAGACGGCTAGGTTACTGATAGAGCAGAAAAAATCAACAACTCTTTACAGCCTTTCTTCTTTTGACCTTTAAACTTAGTTTTATTGCTTTGAAGAACTATAAATTTTCATAACTAATTTTATCCCATTATTCAGGATAATGAGTGTGAAACTGTCTTCCCAAGCTAAATATAGTGTAAGGTGGGGTAGGGTGTTTATGTCTCTGGTCATTCTGATTTGCATGAATCCTGAATGTGATCATAAGAATGGCAGGAAATTGGTGAAAATATTTGGTGATGAAAGTATTGAGTCCTAATTGAGTCTTTCTCCAGGAAAATATTTTTAAAATTTTATCAAGTAGATAGCTCAGCTACCTGTGAAAGTCAGAGTATAAGCAAAAAGCAGGCGAGGTACTCTTCTATTTCAAAAGCCATTCCTATTTTTAAGGATGCTAGGTGATATTGATGCAGGCAGTTGGTTAGAAGGCTCTATTTTAAGAAACATTTATTTAATGGGGAAAATAATAAATATGTGATTAATGGAAATCTGCTACTTGCCAAACACTGATAGGCCCTTCATCTACATTATCATCATTCCTCATGATTTTATAGATAAATATTGTTATTCCATATTGCAGATAAGAAATTGAGGCCACAATATTTCATAGTTAGTAAAAGTATCGAAGATTTAAACCCATGTTTTTCTGTCTATATCCTGATCTACACCCAAACTTTCTCCTTTTGTTCAAATATGTATCAATTCTGAGCATCAGGAAATTATTTTTCCATGGGAACAAATACGCAATGTGTTTTGTTTTTGATTCATAAATTTATTTTTGTATTGAACAATGTCAGCGCATCAGCATGCAGATCAGTCCCCATTCAATGAAAGAAGGGAGAAAAATGTCTGCTGGGTCCAACTTGGCTCAGAAGTGTCTTTCATCAACAGCAGTGAAACCAAACCAACTTAGTTGAAGTTTTTTGTTAGTATTATTCTTCGTCTTTTTTGTGAATATTGAAAATTGAACATTTCTCACAAAAGAAAATTTGGGGTGAGGGTTGTAATCAGTCTTGAGGATAATAATTTGTTCTTTTATAACACAATCATGTTATTTCTTATGGCTCTGTGTTCTTTGGAAAGTGGAAAGTTGTGTTTTGCTCTTCCTTATTAGTTTTTCATTCTTTCTTCTACCCAGATGCTAAAATTAGATTCAGGGCATCATAATTATGCCATAATTACCATGATCATATTTTTCTGCCATAGAAAAATTAGTACCAATTTTGATTTTCTCCAAAACTTTTCTATAGCATCATAAATTAATGTCAAAAAATGTATAAAGTTTCATACCATTTTCCTGAATATGTGAGGGGTATATGAAATCACTGTTTAACTGACGTTGTTTCCAAGAGTTATTGTTTTTTATTGGTAATTTCATTGCAGAGGGCCTAATTATTCTCTAATTGCATTTGCAAATTGTCTTAGTTTTACTATTCAGAAAACAACTTATCTATGCCAAAAAAAAAAAAACACAAAAAAAAAAAAAAAAAAAAAAAACGCTTCATTTTACAGATGAAACAGAAAACCAGAGAAGGGAAGTGACTATTTCAAGGTCACCTCGCAAACCAGAAATAGAGTTGAGGTTAGACATTTTTATCCCCAAATTATTTATATCACACTGATTTAATCATACTTAAGTCTTAAGATCTAAGACTGGGAACTTACCTCTGGTTAACCATCTTGCCCTTGTTGCTTTTGAGCAATAGAAGATTAGAAAAGATAACGGAAAGAAACTAAAGCACATCAGACTAGAAAAGAAAAGAGCTTAGTCCCTCAGTAAAGCCTTGGAAGATAGGACATTGCTGTTTATTAAGAATTGAATGCTTCTACTTTCTTGTCTGGATGGTTCTGGGCTAAGCACTGAGAGGAATGAGGCTTTAGGAATCAGTCACTCATTTAACAAATATTTACTGCCACCCTTTCGTGTAGAGTCCCTAGGGATACAGAATAGAAGATACTATTTCCCCTCTAATACCACGATCCCTGAAAATGAGTTCCCATTTCAGAATCAGGTAGAGATATATCAAAATCAAACACAAGATCTGTTTTTAACAGTCTCTTTAAGTTTATTCCAAGATAATGATAATTGCTTTAAAATATTTTAATTTGTATCTTTTTTAAAAAAATTATTTGTCATTCAGGGATACATGTACAGGATTATTATACAGGCAAATTGTGTGTCACAGAGGTTTGGTGTGCATACATTTTCAGGTCACATATAAAAATGGTATCTCTCTGTTAGAAGTAAGATAAAATCCTTTCTTTTTAATTTAAATATTTATTTTTTTATTATACTTTAAGTTCTGGGGTGCAAGTGTAGATAATGCAGGATTGTTGTATAGGTATACACACGCCATGGTGGTTTGCTGCATACACCCCTCCATTACCTACGTTAGATATTTCTCCTAATGTTATCCCTCCCCAATCTCCCCACCCACCACTCTCCCTCCCCTAGCCTCCCCACCCCCCAACAGACCCCAGAGTGTGATGTTCCCCTCCCTGTGTCCATGTGTTCTCATTTTTCAACACCCACTTATGAGTGAGAACATGTGGTGTTTGATTTTCTGTTCTTGTGTCAGTTTGCTGAGAATGATGGTAGCCAGCTTCATTCATGTCCCTGCAAAGGACATGAACTCATCTTTTTTATGTCTACATGGTACTCCATGGTGTATATGTTCCCTATTTTCTTAATCAAGTCTATCATTGATGGACATTTGGGTTGGTTCCAAGTCTTTGCTATTGTAAACAGTGCTGCAATGAACATATGTGTGCATGCGTCTTTATAATCGATTGATTTATAATCCTTAGGGTATATACCCAGTAATGGGATTGCTTGGTCAAAGGTATTTCAATTCCTAGATCCTTGAAGAATCACCACACTGTCTTCCACAATGGTTGCACTAATTTACACTCCCACCAAGAGTGTAAAAGTGTTCCTATTTTTCAACATCCTCTCCAGCATCTGTTGTCTCTAGATTTTTTAATGATTGCCATTCTAACTGGCATGAGATGATATATCAATGTGGTTTTGATTTGCATTTCTCTAATGACCAGTGACAATGGGCATTTTTTCATATGTTTTTTGGCTGCATAACTGTCTTCTTTTGAGAAGTGTCTGTTCATATCTTTCACCCACTTTTTGATGGGGTTGTTTGTTTTTTTCTTGTAAATTTGCTTTAGTTCTTTGAAGATTCTGGATATTAGCCCTTTGTCAGATGGGAAGCTTGCAAAAACTTTTTCCCATTCTGTTGGTTGCAGGTTCACTCTAATGATTATTTCTTTTGCTGTGCAGAAGCTCTTAAGTTTAATTAGATCCCATCTGTCTGTTTTGGCTTTCGTTGCCATTGATTTGGTATTTTAGTCATGAATTCCTTGCCTATGCCTACGTCTTGAGTGGTTTTGCCTAGGTTTTCTTCTAGGGTTTTTATGGCGTTAGGTCATATATTTAAGTCTTTAATCCACCTGGAGTTAATTTTTGTATAAGGTGTAGGGAATGGGTCCAGTTTCAGCTCTGTACACATGGCTAGCTGGTTTTTCCAACATCATTTTATTAAACAGGGAATCCTTTCCCAATTGCTTGTTTTGGTCAGGTTTGTCAAAGATCAGATAGCTGTAGATGTGTGGCATTACTTCTGAGGCCTCTGTATTCTGTCCCATTGTTCTATATCTCCATTTTGGTACCAGTACCATGCTGTTTTGATTATTGTAGGCTTGTAGTGCTTTGAAATCAGGTAGTGTGATGCCTCCAGCTTTGTTCTCTTTGCTTAGGATTGTCTTGGCTATGCAGGCTCTTCTTTGGTTCCATATGAAGTTTAAGGTGGTTTTTTCCAGGTCTGTGAAGAAGGTCAATGGTAGCTTGATGGGGATAGCATTGAATCTATAAATTACTTTGAGTAGTATGGCCATTTTCACAATATTGATTCTTCCTAATCATGAGCATGGAATGTTTTTCCATCTGTTTGTGTCCTCTCCTATTTACTTGAGCAATGGTTTTTAGTTCTCCTTGAAGAGGTCCTTCAAATCCCTTGTTAGTTTTATTCCTAGGTATTTTATTCTCTTTGTAGCAACTGTGAATGGAAGTTCGCTCATGATTTGGCTCTCTGTTTGTCTGTTATTGGTGTGCAGAAATGCTTGCGATTTTTGCATATTGATTTTGTATCCTGAGACTTTGCTGAAGATGCTTATCACCTTAAGGAGATTTTGGGCTGAGACGATGGAGTCTTGTAAATATACAGTCATGTCGTCTGCAAATAGAGACAATTTGACTTCCTCCTTTCCTAATTTAATACTTTTTATTTCTTTTTCTTGCCTGATTGCTCTGGCTAGAACTTCCAATACTATATTTAATAGGAATGGTGAAAGAGGGTACCTTTGTCTTGTGCCAGTTTTCAAAGGTATAGCTTCCAGTTTTTGCCCATTCAGTATGATATTGGCTGCGGGTTAAATAGCTTTTATTATTTTGAGATATGTTCCATGGATACCTAGTTTATTGAGAATTTTTAGCATAAAGAGTTGTTTATTTTTATCGAAGACCTTCTCTGCATCTATTGAGATAATCAGGTGGTTTTTTTGTTTGTTTGTTTGTTGTTGTTGTTTTTTGACGGAGTTTCACTCATGTTACCCAGGCTGGAGTGCAATGGCATGATCTCAGCTCACCGCAACCTCCGCCTCCTGGGTTCAAGCAATTCTCCTGCCTCAGCTTCCTGAGTAGCTGGGATTACAGGCATGTGCCACCATGCCCAGCTGATTTTTTGCATTTTTAGTAGAGACAAGGTTTCACCATGTTGACTAGGATGGTCTCGATCTCTTGACCTCGTGATCCACCTGCCTCGGCCTCCCAAAGTGCTGGGATTACAGGCGTGAGCCACCACGCCCGGCCAATCAGGTGGTTTTTGTCTTTGGTTCTGTTTATGTGATGGATTACATTTAAAGATTTGTGTATGTTGAACCAGCCTTGCATCCCTGGGATGAAGCCTATTTGATCGTGATGGATAAGATTTTGATCTGCTGTTGGATTTGGTTGCCAGTATTTTATTGAAGATTTTTGCATGGATATTTGCCTGAAATTTTCTTTTTTAGTTGTGCCTTTTCCAGGGTTTGTTATCAGGATGATGTTGGTCTCATGAGTTAAGGACGATTCCCTCTTTTTATATCATTTGGAATAGTTTCAGAAGGAGTGGTACCAGCTTTTCTTTGTATGTCTGGTAGAATTTGCCTGTGAACCCATCTGGACCTGGACTTTTCTTGGTTGATAGGCTATTAATTGCTGCCTCAACTTCAGACGTTGTTTTTGGTCTATTCAGGGATTCAACTTCTTCCTGGTTTAGTGTTGGGAGGGTGTACGTGTCCAGGAATTCATCCATTTCTTCTAGATTTCCTGGTTTATGTGCATAGAGTAATTTGTAGTAATCTCAGATGGTAGTTTGTATTTCTGTGGAATCAGTGGTGATATCCCCTTTATCATTTTTTATTGCATCTATTAAATTCTCCTCTCTTTTCGTTTTTATTAGTCTGGCTAATGATCTATCTATTTTGTTGATCTTTTTCAAAAAACCATCTCCTGGATTCATTGATTTTTTTGAAGAGTTTTTTTGTGTCTCTATCTCCTTGAGTTCTGCTCTGATCTTAGTTATTTCTTGTCTTCTGCTAGCTTTTGAATTTGTTTGATCTTGCTTCTCTAGCTCTTTTAATTATCATGTTAGGGTGTTGATTTTAGATCTTTCCTGCTTTCCTTTGTGGGAACTTAGTGCTTTAAATTGTTCTCTAAACACTGTTTCACAAGCCAGATTTATGTAAAAAACAACCCAAAGCAAAAGCTTTGTGGGGGCTGTGATCATGCAGAAGTAGGAGGAAAGCAAAAAGGGGAGAAAGGAAAGGGTAAGGAAGGAAAAAAATACTCAAGGAGAGTGACATCAAGTAGTGACTGTTTTGTGACAAGTACAGCTGATTCCTTGGTCTTGTGAGATGTTTTCAAAGAAGCAGTGGAAATTACTGTCTCAGAATAGTTGTCCACACAGCGAGGAAGAAAGAATAATATATCTTCTGATTCCTTCCTGTCTCTGATCTTCCACTGGTCAAAGACTACTTCATGGGGACTTAACTATACTTCTCAATCACTCCTGGCAGGCTCTATGGAAATCAGAGTCCCATTGAATTTTTGTCTTCAATGTGTAAGCACAGGAATCTTTTTGTCAGACCTGCGCATGAGGACACTCACTGCCACAGCAGCAACTTGGATCTACCACCTTTCTTAGGTTTTCCCCAGTCCAAAAGTAAGATTAAGTGGCCTTGGATACAGTCAGGATGGGTGAGGATGAAAGGCATAATTACAAGGATTTAGGTTGGGCCATAAACTGAGTACAATATAAAGTCCTAAAGGACTTTATCCTGCCCATGTCTCCTTCCCATGTTCAGACCCAGATACTCAAATCCTTATGATAATCTTTCTTACTTTCTTTGTGATAGACTCCAGACACTCAGCCTGATTTCCTTTCCTTCTAGCAGCTGCTATCATGAATTCTATACCTTAGGAATGTTCTCTCCATATTTATGTCTTGCTGAGTAATAGCATACTGTCACTTCAGATTCCTTCACCAACTCATCAGTAATGCCTTCTGCTATGGCTTTAATGGTTGTCCACTCTGAAACTGATTTTGGAATTTAATTGACATGGGACCTTTAACAGGTGGGTAGGTAATAAGGATACTGCCCATGTGAATTGATTAATGATGTTATCATGGAAGTGGATAATTATGAGACGAGGTTTGTTATAAAAGTGAGTTCAGCCAAATTTCCTTTCTCTGTCTTGCATGGTTGCTTCTGTTTCTCACTTTCTGCCATGGGATAACTCTCAACAGATGCCATTGTCATGCCCTTGGACTTTCCAGCCCCCAGAACCATAAGAAATAAGTTACCCCATCTGTGGTAGAAAAAAATCACCAGACTTAGGCACCTCTTCATTGCTGCTCTCAATGGCAAGTCTTTAAGTCATGGGTGGCTGGCAGTTATCTTCACCCACATTGGTTCAAACTATTATTTCCAGTTTGATGTTCTGTGTAAGAATAGTATTCTTAGGCCAGGTTCAGGGAAAAAAACCTTTTGTGACAGGGCTAGAGTTTCTTCCCTTGGCTTGGAAGCCAAGTAATACCACATGAAACAAGCATTTTAAACAATCATTAATTATATATTTATTATATTTTGAGTATTATCTCTCTGATAATGTGTGGGAAACCAGTTGAAAAAGATACTGTTTGCACATTAAAAATGTTAGGAAGTAACAACATTTATAAAATTTTAGTGCCATGATTCCTGGTCTATGGTCTTTTCTCTCTTTAAAATAGTGAATAGAAGTTCCAGTGGGTTTATACTCCTGTATTTTTGGGAGGACTTACTGACAGTCTTTTACACAAAATGTCATTATACTATTTTTAATGAAAACTTTAGCAAAAAACATTGCCATATTTTGCTCTTGGTACTCACTCAACCATGAAGATAAAATAGAATTGAAACAGTAAGAATGCTTAGTCTCAACTAGGTAATTTGTAACTTGAAAACTTCCATTCTGAGGTAGCCTTCGATATTAAAGTTTGGGGCATGTCCTCATTGTCATTGGCCGAAATAGGTTGGAAAAATGTGATACTGGCTGAACACCAAGGGTACAAATTAATAACAATGAAAGTAAGGAGATTCTGGATATAGTTTGAAGGTAGAACCCATAGAATTTACTGTTTGATCAAATATATATTGAGAGAGAAAAATTAAGGCTTTGGACCAAGCAGTTGAAGAATGAATAACATTTTTAAAAAGCAGAGTAGAAATAATCTTAACCTAAAGCACCCTAGATGAGAACTAGTTTTTGTTTTCGTTCTTTTTTTTTCCACCAATGACCATGTGCGACCATTAAAAAAATGTGGAGGAGGTTTGGACAGTTACCAGAGTGTGACTGTTAATACTGAGTGTCAACTTGATTGCATTGAGGGATACAAAGTATTGATCCTGGGTGTGTCTGTGAGGGTGTTGCCAAAAGAGATTAACATTTGAGTCAGTGGTCTAGGGAAAGCAGGGCCATCCTTACTCTGGTGGGCACAACTTAATCAGCTGCTGGTGAATATAAAGCAGGAAGAAAAACGTGAAAAGGCGAGACTGGCCTAGCCTCCCAGCCTACATCTTTATCCTGTGCTGGATGCTTCCTGTCCTTGAATTCTGGACTCCAAGTTCTTCAATCTTGGAACTCCGACTGGCTCTCCTTGCTCTTTGGCTTGCACACAGCCTATTGTGAGACCTTGTGGTAATGTAAGTTAATATTTAATAAACTCCCCTTTATATAGATCTATCATCTATCTATCTATCTATCTATCTATCTATCTATCTATCTATCTATCTATCTATCGTCTATCCATTCTATTAGTTCCGCCCCTCTAGAGAACCCTGACTAATACATAGAGTAAGTGGTGAGGGAATTCCATCTTAGAGCACTTGAGTGTGTTTTCCTAATGCTATTTAAAGTGTTCAGTATAAGAAGGTTTTCCACTATAACAATTCCAAGGAAATTGCTCTCCATAGAAAATGAACAATCTGAAAGGGGAAAACTTCCAGAATGGGTACTGAGGTCTAGAACAGAAGCAAAGAAGAATGTAAAAAGTTTAACTCTTAACACATGACAAAGATGTAGAGGAAAAAATATAAAGATCACATCCAAAGAGAATTTCATTAAAGCTCCATTCCCAGAGAAAAGCCTATTATTTTACCAAATTATTCCTTTACCTGCTTGCCCACCTGACCAATTTCCCTAAAATTAAGTATGTCTATTGACAAATTCTATCCACTTAGAGTTTCAAATTGGATCTTTCAACCAAAGAAGGAATCTGTAAGGGAAGAGACCTTTGCAACTATAAAATAAATTTCCAGGGTATTACATTTTTTAAAAAGTTGTGTAGCGGGGGGTGAGGGGGCACTAGCCTGTTTATCACAAACATTAAAAAACAACCAGTAGCATGAAAGTAAAGGATCAACATAAAACTGACCCTGGAAAAGATATGGATAATTCAGGGAGAAAGTAAAATGAAAACAATAATAATGGTAACATTATTAGAGTAAAAAGACTCAAGTCAACAGTATAGTCACATAACTGTAGGGGTAACTATTTCTTGGAAATTAGATATTTGATTGCCAAATGTTTAATGTGGCTTAAAGTTTTATCCATAAAACATGCATGATGAAAAATATATTACCATAAAGATTGCAAAAATGAAGGAAATGTTGTAGAACGTAGGGCAAAAATTCAAAGAAATATAAAATAACAGCAAAAAATTTAAAAGTCATAGGGGGTATACCTAAGAGAATCAAAATCCATCTGAGCAAAACTTTAAAAATAAAATACCAAAGGCATAGCATCTTTTAAGGCCAGGAATTTGAGACCAGCCTTGGCAACATAACAAGATCCCATCTCTACATTTTTTTTTTTTTATAATGTAGCCAGGTGCCATGGTATGTGCTGTAGTCCCAGCTATTACAGGGGTTGAGACAGGATGATTGTTTGAGCCCAGGAGTTCGAGGCTGCAGTGAGCAATAACCACACCATTGTTACTCTGGCCTGGGCAACAGAGTGAGACCGTCTCCTTGAAAAGCGGAAGACTGCTAAACTTCTCTGAATTGACCAGGCGTGGTGGCTCACACCTGTAATCCCAGCACTTTGGGAGGCCGAGTGGGCAGATCACAGCATCAGGAGTTTGAGGCCTACCTGGCCGATATGTTGAAATCCTGTCTCTACTAAAGTACAAAAATTAGCTGGCATGGTGGCAGGCGCCTCTAGTTCTAGCTACTCGGGAGACTGAGGCAGGAGAATAGCTTGAACCTGGAAGGCAGAGGTTGCAGTGAGCTGGGATCACGCCATTGCACTCCACCTAGGCAACAAGAGTGAAACTATGTCTCAAAACAAACAAACAAATAAATAAACAAACATACCAAAAAAATCAAAAAACATAAATAGATGCAATGGAGAGAGATGATAATCAACAAATTATTACAACATTTTCTTGAATTGAATAAAGACTTCTGATTTGCAAGAAAGCTAAAAATAGGGGGAAAAAATAAAGAAAAGAAATACCTAAATACATGCTATTTATTTTTCAGAATACTGCAGAAAAATCTGTTTTTTCCAGAAAGAAGAAAATAAAAAACTTTCACTAAATTAGGCTGACATAATATCTCAGTAATAACACTGGCTATTAGAACAAAACACCTTACTGCATTAAAGACATATTCAGAAATTCATGAACACAGAAACAATATCGCCCATGTACTGAATCTGAAAAAATTATCTAAGGATGTATTTGAACAAAACAACAACAAAAAAGATGACATGAGATAAGAAGTTGTGGGCCAGGCACTGTAGCTCACACCTGTAATCCCAGATCTTTGGGAGGTGGAGATGAGCAGATCACTTGAGGTCATGAATTTGAGACTAATGTGGCCTACATGGTGAAACCCTGTCGCTACTAAAAATACAAAAATAGCTTGGAATGGAAGCTGGTGCCTGTAATCCCAGCTACTTGGGAGGCTGAGGTAGGAAAATCACTTGAACCACGGTGGTAGAGGTTGCAGTAAGCTGAGATTCCATCACTGAGAATCATTCTAGCCTGGACGACAGAGCAAGATGGTCTCAAAAAAAAAAAAAAAAAAGGAAAGAAAGAAATTGTGGCAGCCAGTTGTGGCAGCTGATATTGGAAGAACAAATAAAGGAAGCTAAAATACAATTATAGAAATTTAACAAATTCTAAGAGTTGTAATGCTTTTATTTGATAAGCACATGGTTTATTTAGCAGCATATGGTAACATTTATTTCTCTTTAGGTCAATCACAGCCTTTGGCTCTGCATGATATTTGCATAACTATATTATTATAATTAATTTTATTGACTTCAACATTTTAGACCCAACTGATAGACAAAGAAAAAAGCACTTTAATATCTTTATGTCTCTATTTATTGCTGGTAGACTTTGGCAATTTCACAGTAAAACAGATGATAATGTTTTCTTTTATTTTCTTGCATTTGCTATTTGATGCAAATTGGGCTTTAAACATTTCTGGCAGAAAATATTACATAAAGAAGCCAGAATTAGTACAGAAAAGATAAAAGATATTGTGTATATTTTATACAGTAGGTATGAAAGAATAATTAATGTGAATTCTGAGTGTTGTCTACAGGTTCATGATAATTACATTATAAAATTTATAAAAATGTTTTTTAAAGACTCTCACTAGTTAAATTCTATTTAAATTCCAAGTGCTTGAAGATATTCGGTATCATTGATGGTATGGGAGAAGGAGAATCTCATACAGGCTTTGGGTAAGTACCAATTAGTACAAAAATTCTGGAGGATAAAAGTATGTATAAGTGTACATAGTTTAATAAAATAATTCCGGTTTATGTATCTATCTTTCTAAAATATGTATATATACATATGTGTATTAAGTATACATTTAGTAGCAGAAACTTGAAGATAGCTAAAAGAACTTACTTGGGAAAATGCTGAAATAAGTTATAGTTTTCTTATGTCATATATTATAAAGCAAGTATTAAATAGAAGGTTGTAGATCTCTATGGAGTAACATGGAATCAACTCTATAATATGCTTATAATTTTTATTTGGAGCAAATTATAGAACAATATGTATGGTTTGATGCCATTTTTATGAGAAGTACAATTTTGCTTTGTAAAATGAAAATGTGCATGTATCATTGATTAGTTAAAAAGTGTGTGTACATAGAGAAAAATCTGAAATAATATATAGAAAATGTTTCTGGATAATGAATCAGAGGGAACACGTTTCCCTGATCATATGGATTCAGAAAATAAAAATTTCCCCAAAGATATTTCTGGCTTTTCCCCATTCTTGTATTTACTCTGTCCTGGGTAGTTGGAGTGACTCTTCTGATAGTAAAATTGAGAATCACTTGGGCTTGCCTTGATGCCTAACATCTTACATTGCCCATGCTGAGGACTACCAAAGGCCAGGTAGATAAATCTACCCAATTATGGAGTCCATTAAGCAGGCTCATTTGGTTTTCATTCAAAGCAAAAAGGTGGCCTCCATCTGCCAAAATTATTTAGATACCAGATGAAGAAGAGAGGTGCTACTTAATATGCCTCCTCCAAGAGGCATATCTTATACATTGAGAACATTGAGAAATGAATAAGTAAAAGAGTAGAAATTGAATGAACACAATTTCACAGAGAGAAGCTTTTGGAGTGTCTAGGAAGTGTTGACTGCAAACCTTGGGCTTTGAGATGGCAGAGAATTTGGGGTCTGACTGTTTAATTGGGGAGCTTTTATCAGTCCAGGCTTTTAAATGCTGCATCTGGGCAAGAAGCTTTATGCCAGTATGCTTTATTTATTGTTTGGAAGGTGACTGCAATTTGTGATGCTTTTTCTTCCAGAGGCAAGATGATTCTTGTAGAGAGACAATAATCTAAGCAAACGTCCAGACTTCAGCAAAGGTTCTCAAAATCTGGGAAAGTCCACGAATGCTCCTGGCAAATTGATGTGCAGAAAATTAGAGATGCAGCTGTGGCAAATATTAAACTATAGGCATTCGTTTTCTCTACCCATGCTGACTTTATAAAAGGTCCATATCTGAAGGCATCTGCCAAGGTGACAGGCTCAGGGTGCAGGCCATTGTAGCTGAATATGCAGGCTCACCTCTTCCTAAGAATAGGGAGGCAAAAATTGAAAAATATGAGAAAGACCTTTTAAAATCTTTATGGGCAATGGTGGTCATAAACATATTTACAACTTTTCAAGTGCAAGGAAGCTGAGCTCAATGTGTGCCCAGACTAGTGAAATCCTGGTCTTAAATTGTCAGTGTCAGGCCAAAGTGCACAGCCCCGTGTGCACTGCCTCTGGTGCCATGCTGGACTCATGGCCAAGGAGGGGTCCTAGGAGATGCAACCCTGGAATCCCTGAGTATTGTCTACATACTCAACAATTGTTTCCTCCCTATCATGAGACCTCTGGTTATTAAGAACATATGAGGGAGAAAACTTCCTGGGGATCAGGCATCTTAAGCCAAAGCAATTCTTCTGGCTTCCACACTTCCTTATAATGTAGAGAATGCATGCAGGAAGTTTATCAGAAGAAACACTTATAAGGAAGTGTGGAAGCCAGAAGAAGAGAACATTGGTAGAAAACAAATCATGATATGGTGGCAACTGAGCTCTTAGCGGGTCCTACAGAAAGCTCTGAAAGTAGAATGGCCTTTCAGAGTTGTCTGAAATTGCAGCAAGAAAACAGGACTTTGTATCCCTACATGAGTCAGTCATTGTCTGAGCCACAGCATCCTGGGAGAGCTGTGGGCTTTAGTGAAATAGATCCCTTTAGCCAAGAAATAGCCCCAATGAGGACTCAGCTGTCATTCATCAGCAACTGAAGACTGGCTGTGTTGGCACTACTAGGGATCTAGGTTAACCACCAGGGTATCAACTAGAACGAGATTATGTACAGGTTGATTTTCTTCTAAAATAGGTGAATGCATAACGCCAAAATATTGCTGGAAGATTTCTCTCAATTGAGTTTAAACCTGTAAGTCATTAGTTCAAGAAATCTGGGACAAACTGCCTAGCATTATGGTAAGACCATACCAGGATTTTCCCTTTTACTCACATATCACTGAATTTCTGCTGTGCTTTTGGCAATAGTAAATATTGTGTTCTGGGAACATAATTTTGCCAGTGATAATTGCTTTAGGGGGCTGAAGATTAGATTGTTTTTCAAATTTTCTGTGTGTGGGCCAGGGAACATCTGTACATATGAGGCAGAAGGTTATCTTCAATATTTTGCTGACTAAAAAAACTTGTATGTTCTATTAACTCTTTAGGCTGTTGGAAATCTACCATAACAGTGAATTTTCATTTTCAGGAAAATGGAATGGAAATACTTTTTTTCTATTACTTGTGCTAAGTAAAACTACAACTGTGGATATTGTACATAAAGTAAACGTAAGAAGACTCTGAGCGGACCACCTAGAAACATTGGATCCTGAGGAATGACAGGGTGTTAAGTCAGCTAGGTTTTGTTTTTGCCTCATATATACCACACTTAGGACTAAAGAAACAATGAAAGTAGAAATACCAATGGGCATCGAATTTTTTTCTGAGAGCCTCAACAAAAGCCTGATCTCTCTAGCCAAGGATGAGGAAAGGGGCCAGTTAATGAACAGAAAATTTTTAGATAATAACCACCCTACTGAAGCCCAATACTGCAGAAGACTTAGCTGTACTCTGATTCATGCAAGCAAAGGCTGAGTGGTGAGTCTAGACTTAGCAAAGGCTGAGGAGTGAGCCTGATGAGGATGTAACAAAATGCCTCAATACCCCTGCTGGGGTGGCTTCAAGAAAGTCAAGTAGAGAAATTGGGCTTTTATTCAAGCAAGACAATAACAAGGCCACGCTTCACCTGCATGGTCAATAGAGACCATATGGAAAGCTTGAATTTACTCCTGGCTGGCAGCAATAAGGTACCCCTTATTTCCTCACTGAGATAGTGTCAGAAAAGACTTTGTGAAGAGTCAAGATTTTCATGATCTTTCAGCAGTTAATGAGACTATCCTTACTATAGTGTTAGTGGAGACTTTTTTGGGAGCCAGAAACCTCACCATAGCTCAACAGTTACAAGAAGCCTTCCTCTTGGGTATCAATAGGGGCCAAGTGGGAAATTTGGTCTTCTGTCTTTACCTGACAGTTATGAGGAATTGTCTTCTTCTTCCAATGCCAGAGTGATATCAGAAAAAGCTAGTTAAGACAGATTTAAATAAGAGTTCCAGAATCTCATAGCACAATTCAAAAATGCCAAGCTTGCAATTGAAAATCAGCCATTTTACCAAGAGCCAGGAAGATCTGAAATAAAAAGGCAATAAATAGATTCCAGCAGAGGTGTCAGACATGTTAAAAAATACTGACAAATATTTTAAAGCAGCCATAATACAATTGTTTCAACAAGCAACTACAAACTCACTAGAAACAAATTTGATAAAATAGAAAACCTCAGAAAAGAATTAGGAAGCCTTAGCAAAGAAAGAAAATGCAAATAAGAACCAGATTAAAAATTTAGTACTCAAAAATACAATAACAAATAAAATGTTCAGTGGATGACCACAACAGGAGAACACAGGTGACATAAGTCAGTAAGATTTAATTAACATTTATGTAGCAGTCTACTCAGCAATAGTGGAATACAATTTTGTGTAAAATTGTATACAAAATACAATTATACAACAAGATCTACAAGAAGATATTCTATAGCCTTGGCCATAAGCAAACCACAACAATTTTTTTAAATGAAAATCATATAGCGTACAGTCTCTACTACAATGGAAATTAGAAATCAATAAGCAAACTGAAAAACTGAACACTGGAAATTCACCAATTTGATCAGAGAGAAAGTAGATTAATAAATAGAAAAGAACAGTGCCTCTAAGCTTCCACTTTAAGAACCTAGAAAAGGAGCAAATCAAAATGAGTCTAAAGCAAGCTGATTAATAGAAATAATGAATATAAGGGTAGAAATAAATGAAATTGAAACAAAAAAATAGAAAAACATTAATGAATTAAACATAATTCTTTGAAAAAATAAGATAGATTAACAAACCTCTAGCAAGACTAACAAATAAAACAGAAAGGAGATGCAAACTACCAGCAACAAAAAGAAAATCAGGGGATATCACTACATTATCTCCAAATCTAAAAAGAAAATAAGGGAATATTAGTGATTTTACATAATAAATTTAAAAACTTAGAAGAAAAGGACTAATATCTTTAAAAAATGCCAGCTACCACAACTCAATCATTATAAAATAATGAGAATAGCTCTATAACTATTAAATAATTTGAATTCATAATTAGCCCCTTAATATCGCTGGACACAAATGGTTTTACTAGAAAATTCTACCAAATATTCGAAAACGATTAACACCAATTCTACATGCTTTTCCTGAAAATGGTAGTGAGCATTTCTCAATTCATTTCATATATTTAGTATTTCTCTAATACCAAAACCAGACAAAAATGAAACAAACAAAACTGCTGACAAATCAATATTTTTCATGAATTTAGGTGTAAAAAATCCTTAGCAAAATATTAGCAAATAGAATTTGGCAAAATATAAAAATTATTATATACCATAACAAAAAGTGAGTTTTATTTCAGGAATGTAATCCTGGTTTTATATTTGAAAATTTATCAGTGTAATCCACCTTATTAAAGCCAAAAAAGAACATGTGCTTAATCAATGCATGAAAACATTTAACCATAACCAATACTCACTCACAATAAAAACTTTAGGAAAAATAAAAATATTGGAAAACTTCTTCAAATGGTTAAAGAGCTTATACAAAAAACAAACAAACAAAACTATAGTTAACATTATAATGACAAAAACCTTAAGACCAGGAACAAAGTAAGAATGCCCACTGTCACCACTCTGATTCACAATAGTGCTGGACATTCTACCCAGTGCAAAAGGCAAGTGAAGGAGATAAAATAAAAACAGAAAAAGTGAAAAAATAGAACTGTTATTTTTTTGCAGAAAACAAGAATGTCATGTAGAAATTTTTTTAAACTATTTGAAAAAACCATAAAAGTGTAATTAGCAGAACTTATAAATGACTAAGTTCAGAAAGAGCTCATGATATAAGATAAAAATGTGAAGATCAATTGTGTTTCTATATACTACCCATGAACACATAGACATAAATTAAAAATACAATACCATTTATAATTTTTAAACTTGAAATACTTTGGTATAATCTAAGAAAACACATAAAGAAATTGTATGCCAAAAATTACAAAATATTGACAAAAGAAATAAAAGATCTAAACACATGGAGAAATATACTATCTTCTGAATCGGAAGATTCAACATAGCAAAGGTGTGTGTCTTCTTCAAATTGATATTCATGTGTCATGCAACTTTTATTGAAATCTCAGTGAGAGTTTTTATAGATATAGACAAGAGTATTCAATAATTTATATGAAAAGGCAAAGGAATCAGAATAACTAAAGCAGTCTTTAAAAATGACTAATAATGTGGAAGAAATCAGTCTGAGCTCAACTTCTTATATAATTACAGCAGTCAAGGATGGGTGGTATTGGCAGAGGAGAGACATATAGACTGAGAAATTAGAACAGGGAAACCAGAGATAGAGCCACACAAATATACCCAAGAGTTCTGATAGAAGTACTAAAGTAATTCAGTGGAAAAAAGATTGCCATTTCAACAAATGCTGCAGGAGTAATTGGATATCCACAGGCAAAAATCAAACCTCAACCAGATTCTCATAACTTATAAAAATTTAACTCAAAATAGACCACATATTTAAATGTAAAACATTACTATAAGCCTTCCAGAAGAAAACTTAGGAGAAAATCTTCAATCTTCAGGATCTAGTGCTAGGCAAGGGAATCCTAGATAAAACTCCCCAAACAATATTTATTTGAAAAATGAATATATAAGACTTCATCAAAATTTAATGCTTCTCTTTTGCAAAAGACTCATTAAGAGGATGAAGAGAGAAACTATAAGAGTGGGAGAAAAAAATGTTTGAAAACCACATATAGTAGTTCACAAAAAACAGTACTTAATATATATTACGTATATATTCTCAAAATTAAACAATAAAAAAAACAGCTTTATTAGAAAATGAAAAAGATTATGTGAGGAAACATTTCTCTGAAGTGAAGATACAGATGGCAAATAAGCATATGAAAAGATGTTCAACATAATTAGTCATTAGGGAAATGCAAATTAACATCACAATTATATCTCTCTACACCTATCAAAATGCTAAAAACACAAATAGTGACAACATCAGATTCTGGCAAGGATGTAACTAGATTACTCATATATTGTGGGAATGCAAAATGGTGCAGCCAACTGGAAAAAACTTTGCTGTTTTAATCTTTGAAAAAATTGAAAACATTTTAATCTTATATGACCCAGAAACTGTATCTCTGAATGATCATCTTAGAGGCATACTTTTATGTTCACACAAAAACCTATACATAAATGCTTATATTACCTTTATTCACAATAACCCAAAAGGACTTTGATATCCTTTAATGTAAGATGAATGATTAAACAAACTGTGATACATCCATACTATTGAATATTACACAGCAATAGAAAGTAACTGTTGATACACACTACAATGTGAATAAATCTCTAATTATGTTGAGTAAAAAAACAGTCAATTCCAATAGGTAGCGCACAGTATGATTCCATTTCTATAACATTCTTGAAATGAAAAAATAATAGAAATAAGGACAGTAGTAACTGCCAGGGAATAAGGAGGGCTGTGTGTGGGAAGCGAGTATGACTGTAAAAGGACAACGTGAGAAATATTTGTGGAACGTTCTGTCTCTTGACTCCAGCTATGTAAATATTTTTGTTGTGATATTGTATTATAATTTGCAAGATGCAATGTTGGGGAAAACGGAGAAAAAGATCCAAAGTTTCTCTGATTTCTTGCATTTTCATGTGAATCTATATTTTATCTCAAAATTAAAAGTTTAATTTAAAAAATCAAGTACCTTGGAAACTTGGTGTGGAATTATTTCTACTTTGGAGGTCTTGAAAATGCTTCTTTCTCACCTTCCTGTTACCTAGCTGTAGGTGCTTCAGATCCTGCTAAGTGCCAAGAATGTCTCTAGTTCACAGTAAGTGGAATTAGAAACTGAAGAAGAATAACTGTTGGACTTCAAGTTCTTTGAAATTTAAATCACAGATTATATAGGAAGTGGGCAGGAAAGTGCTGGGTAGAGAAGGCGGGGTCCCTGGTGAGAGCTCCACCCTTGGTCCTGTGTCCACAGACCTAAACGAGAACAGGCACTCCCGTTTTTGTACCCAAATGTTGCAATTTCCAAGACCATTCTGACCTGGCATGGCCCCATCTTGCCCCCATATAAACTTGAGACCATAGCAGGCAGAACAAGAGACCAGCAGACACCAGCAGACACCAGCAGACCTGTAGATCAGCAACAGCAGAAAAGAGAGAGAGAAGAGGAAGGACGTCTGGACACTGAGTTTGGCCAGGAGGAGTCAAAAAAGGGTCTGGCCACTGGGTGGCCTGACCCCAGGGGAAGGCCAACTTCCCACTCCGCTTCCTCCATCTAGCTCTCTGTCCATCTTGCTGAGAGCCACCTCCAACCACTCAATCAAACCTTGCACTCATCCTTTGAGCCCATGTGTGATCTGATTTTTCTGGTACACTGGGCAAGAGCTTGGGATACAGAAAGGTGTCACATTGGCCCTCTGGCCTTGTGATAAGGCAGAAGGTCTTTTGAGCTGATTAACACAAGCCACCTGCAGACAGCAAAGCTGAAAGAGCACACTGTAACACATATACATTTGGGCTTTGGGAATCGCAGACACTCACCCCTAGACGCTGCTATAGGGCTGGAGTCCAAAAGCAGTCCCTGCAGCCTCTGCACCTATTTGTTTGCATGCTCCCACTAGGGTTTTAAGCAGCAGGGTGACATGTCAGTATAGGAAAAGGATGATAAAGCATGAAAAAAGGAAGTTTACAGGTGAGGAAACCTGAATGACTGTATTAGCTCATTCTCACACTGCTATAAATAACTGTTTAAGACTGGCTAATTTATAAAGAAAAGAGATTTAATTGACTCACAGTTCTGCATGGCTGGGAAGATCTCAGGAAACTTACAATCATGGCAGAAGGGAAAGAAGCATGTCTTACATGGCAGAAGGCAAGAGAGAGTGAGTATGTGGAGGAGGAACTCTCAGACACTTGTAAAACCATCAGATCTTGTGAGAACTCACTCACTATCATGAGAACAGCATGCAGGAAAACTCCCATGATCCAATCACCTCCTACCAGGTCTCTCCCTCAACATGTGGGGATGTGGGGATTACAATTCAAGGTGAGATTTGGGTGGGGACACAAAGCCTAACCATATTAATCACTAAGAAATGTGAAAATAAATTTGATATTGCTAGGAACTGGATAAATGAACATTACAACAATGAGATATTGACCATCAGGAAAGAATTAAAACAAGTACTGAGAAAAACAGAGGCAAAGATTTTATGCCAATAATGGGAGTCTAATTTGATAAAATAGCTTCAGAGAGTAATTTCTCAATATTTGAAAACAATGTTGATGCACAAATCTGATATACTCAGTCATTCAATGTTTAGATACCTATCCCTAACAAATTCCTATATATGGACCAGTTAATTATTGGTAGACAATTATTCATGGGTCTCTCATGTTTCTACATATTTACAAATAAAGATACTAATTGTCTTTCTGTTCCAAATTATCTTTTAAAGATGTTTGTAAGGTAAACAGACTTGGAAGAAAGAGATCAGGTCTGTAGAGGGCAGGTTTGCTTGGTGTTTAGTACAATTAAATTAATGTCTCCCTTTGGAACAAACTTCAGGTATATTTGTTTACAGTGTGCTATTAAAAAGCAGACTCCATAAGCTTAGAGTTATTCAGTTTTAATGCAAATCCACTGTGTATATAGAATCCACCCAGGCCTCTACAGGTTGCTCCCATGGAAACTGGGCACAGAAGAGAAATGGGTGAAAATATGCTAATTCTCATGCTGCTTGTTTTGCTATGAGTAATAAAACCCTTTGCTTCTGACACAGGAGCCTTGTATCTTTTCCCAGAATGTATAAAACTCTGGCAGGCTAATTTTGCTTACAAACAGGGTAAAATTCCAAACTTTTGATAGTTCTTAACATAGACTTGTGCAGATGAATTGCATCATAGTTTATAACCATAAAATACTAGAATTTTATACTAATAGAACAGAATAGAAAACTCAGAAATAAAGGCAACCTTGTGATCTTTGACAAGGCCAATAGAAACAAGTAATTAGGAAAAAACTCACTACTCAATAAAAGGTGCTGGGATAACTGGCTAGCCATAGGCAGAATAACGAAACTGGACCCTTACCTTTTACCACACAAAAAATTAACGCAAAGTGGATTAAAGATTTAATATCTTTGAGGTTTAAGACCTTAAACTATAAAAATCTTAGAAGAAAATCTAGGAAATATCCTTCTCAACATTGGCCTTGGTGAAGAATGTTTAACTGTCTCTAAAAGCAATTGTGACAACAACAAAAATGACAAATGGGACCAAATTAAACTACAGAGCTTCTGCACAGCAAAAGGAATTATTAACAGAGTAAACAGACAACCTACAAAATGGGAGAAAATATTCACAAACTGTGCATACAACAAAGGTCTAATATATAGCATCTGTAAAGAACTTAAATCAACAAACAAAAATCAAAAACCTCATTTAAAAATGAGTAAAGAAAATAAACCGACATTTCTCAAAAGAAGACATAAAAGTGGCCAAAAAAACATACGAACAATGCTCATAATCACTAATTAGAGAAATGCAAATCAAAACCACAATGAGACACCATCTTATGCCAGTCAGGATGGCAATCATTAAAAAGTTAAAAAACAAGGCCGGGCGCAGTGGCTCAAGCCTATAATCCCACCACTTTGGGAGGCCGAGGCAGGTGGATCACGAGGTCAAGAGATCAAGACCATCCTGGTCAATAAGGTGAAACCCCGTCTCTAATAAAAATACAAAAATTAGCTGGGCATGGTGGCGTGCGCCTGTAGTCCCAGCTACTCGGGAGGCTGAGGCAGGAGAATTGCTTGAACCCAAGAGGCAGAGGCTGCAGTGAGCCGAGATCGCGCCATTGCGCTCCAGCCTGGGTAACAAAAGCAAAACTCCGTCTCAAAAAAAAAAAAAAAAAAAGTTAAAAAACAACAGATGCTGGCAAGGCTGAGGAGGAAAGAGAATTCTTATACACTTCGCAAAGTTCAGCCACTCTGGAAAGCAATTTGGAGATTTCTTAAAGCAATTAAAAAAGAACTACCATTTGACCCAGCAATCCCATTACTGGATATATACCCAAAGGAAAATAGATCATTATTCCAAAAAGACACATGCACTTGTATGGTAAGTACCATGCCATTCACAAAACCAAAGACATGGATTCAACCTATGTGCCAATCAGTGGTGAACTGAATAAAGAAAATCTTGTACTTAAATACCAAGGGGCACTGCACAGCCATATAAAGAATGAAATTGTGTTCTTTGCAGCAACATAGATGGAGCTGAAGGCCATAATCCTAAGAGAATGCAGAAACAGAAAACCAGAAACTGCATGTTCTCACTTATAAGTAAGAACTAAACATTGAGCATACATGGTCACAAACATGGGAACAATAGACACCGTGGACTACTGGAAGGGGTGGGAGGGGGTTGCGGATTGAAAAACTACCTACTGGGTATTGTGCTCACTATCTGGGTGGAATAACCAATGTTACAAACCCTACACATACATAAGTTTGTAACTGAAACAAAAGCTGAAATGAATATATATATATATATATATATATATATATATATTTTAGAATCAACAAGGGGGTATATTTTAAGAGTTGCAGAGCAGAATACAGCAATTAAACTGAAAAAAAAATGTACTGCTCTTTTTATAAGTCAGAACTAGTGGATCCTTGGCAATTTTATAAGGTCAAAGCTAACATTTGTAACAAAATACAATAAATAGACCTCAGAAACATAACATTGAAATTTAAACTTTTGTTGATGAAAAACCAGTGTACGCAAATATTTAAAATAAAACCATGCTCTTTCTGTTCTGACTGACCAAGGAGTATGTAGGCTACTTTACTGTAGAAGGAGAGACACCGAGTTCGGCATAATAATTGTCCCAGGCTGAATAGAAGGATGATGAAAATAAGATAAATGCCACTGAGGTTTCAAATATATCTCTAAAATTCTAGTTCTAAAAGCAATAAAGCTTAGAAGTAAATATGTGCTAGGTAGTTTTGTAAACTTGTCTTTTTAGAGACAAGGTCTTACTCTGTCACCCATGCTGCTGGAGTGCAGTAGTATGATCATGAATCACTGCAGCCTTGAGCCCCTGGGCTCAAACAATTTTCCTGTCTCAGCCTCCCACGTGGCTGGGACTACAATCATGCACCACGAGGCCCAGATTTTTTTTTTTTTTTTAATTTTTGTAGAGACAGGGTCTCCCAACATTGCTCAGGCTGGCCTTTGAACTCCTGGCGTCAAGGAATACTCCCATCTCAGCCTCCCTAGGGCTGGGATTACAGGCATGAGCCACCACATCCAGGCAAGTCGGTATGCTTATGTGGTTACCATAAGACTTCCTGAACTCCACTTTAGATATGACATAATTGTTTCCTAACTAACATGATATTAAACTATAGTGACTATACAGAGGCCAAAAATGGTGACCACAGCTTGGAAAGCAGTCATCAAACTAACTTTCCAAATCTCCAGAAGCAGTGCGAGCTCTCAGTCCCCTTATTTTCTCAGAAGGCCTACATTGCTTTATAGGGCACTGTTTTTTTCTTCTAGAAAATACACTATGAGTCACTCAGAGGTGTATGGCCTACTATAAAAATTTCACCATGTGTCATTAAATGCCATATAGTTCAATATCGGGAAATTCTTTGGTGAGAATGAGAAATGCAAAATTTTGGCTTGTTTCAGGTTTTTATTTCTTTTAATCCTGAAAAAACTTCGAGTTGTACTTAAAAAAAAGTCTATAATATGACTATGTCCTTGTTAAGCTATCTATCTACCAGCTTAATATATTTTTGGATGCTTTCATGTTTTGTTTCATTTTGTTTTTCAGTTTGCAATACAGTCGTCCCTCTGTATTCATGGGTTCCGCATCTGTGGATGATTCAACAAGCCATGAATGGAAATTACTTGTGAGAAAAGGAATGATTATGTCTGTAACAAATATGTACAGATTTTTTTTGGTCAGTATTCCCTGAACGGTACAGTTTAACAGCTATTCACATAGCATTTACATTGCATTCGGTATTGTAAGTAATCAGGGGATGATTTAAAGTATACGCGAGGGTGTGGAGAGGTTATATGCAAATACTATGCCATTAGGAATAAGGGACTCGAGCATCCATGGATGTGGGTATCTGTGGGAGGTCCTCAAACCAATCCCCCATTGATACCAAGGAATGACTGTATATATTTCTAGAAAGGATTTAAAGTGTCTAAATAAAGTAAAAGCAGAGAACTATAACTGGTTAAAGCTTAAAGGATTTTTTGCACTTATATTTTTATTTTACAGATGAAAAAATGTAGATGCCTCTGGGTAACGGCTCTATGCTCACATTTGAACTCATCTGACCCACAAAACCATGCTAATTTCAACATGCTAGGTTAGACTAAGATTCTAACATTTATTGAGTGCTTACTGTATTGCCAGACACTGTTCTAAGCCTTTATCCTGTATTACCTCATTTAATTCTCACATAGACTTACCAGTTAAGTGTACTTTTTTTCCTATTTACATATGAGGGAACTGGAGGCCAGAAAGATGAGGACATTTTCCACCACTACAATTTACTAAGTAAATTGCTCCAGTATTGTTTTTGGATAGCTAGGATCAGAACAAAAATAGTTTAAGCACAACATTTGATCGCTAGGATTTTACTCAGCACACTTCATGCTATTTTCATGTCCTCTCTCTCTCTCTTTCTCTCTCTCTCTCTGAATATTTCATTTTTATAATGAAAGACACTGAGCACATAATAGGGTTTGCCTTACTTTCTGCAACTGAAAGTCATATCTTCAGCCTTATCATTTTACAATGTGGCTGGAATGTTACCTCCCACTTTAACTAGTTGCAGATCCTTGCTTCACATTCCCTATTGTTTTTGTTGTTGTTGTTGTTGTTTTTACTATCAGTTACTAATAAATATTCTTGAGTTTACATCACTCTCTAATAGCAGCTTGTAATATCATGTGTATCTGGGACACAGACTAGACTGTCCGATCTCTCAAGAGAAAGAGAAAGCACCACCAGGGGTCTGGGCTGAAGAGGAGATGGTCACTCCATGTCATGCCAACAGTTCCTGCTGACTCTCTAAGTGGCATTCATTGGCAGTTGGCATAGAGTCCAACTTTGATGTTGGATATTTTTGTAAAAAGTAATATGATTTTGAGATTTCCCTAGACCTAAATTCTGGTTCTGGCACTGCATTATACCCACCAGCTTAGCAACTTTCACAAACTGTTTACTCTCCATTTTCTCATCTCTAAAATAAAAGATGGGGTGAGTAGGTGACACATATCTTATAGCTGTCTTGTAAGAATTAGAGATGACTTACTTAAATGTCTGGTATGCAGTAACACTATGTCTCAGTTAAACACTTGATATCAAATAGGAATTGAAAAAATGGTAGTTATTTTGTCTGTTTTTGTGTGCACCAGAACAAAAATTGCTCTTTCAGGGCAAAAGCTCAGTAGATTTTTAATGTGAAATTTGGTCTACTGTCAATATGTTTGAGTCATTGACATGCTGGTCATTAATTCTTTCCCAATTTGAGGAAATTTTACTTTCTTTTAAAATGTTTTTTAGTTGACAAATAACAATTGTACATATTTATAGAGTACAAATGTGGTGTTTTCGGAAAATTTAATAATAAATATTTCTGTTTGACAAGTACTTTTTGAGTATGAGCTTTTGGAAAGATACCATCAGGGACCCTTATTCATAAAACAATAGTAATTAATTCACAAGTCATTTCCACAATGTACACAAAACAGGTGTATCTACGTAAGTGTTATAACTGGCTGAAGATCACAAATTATGATAGCTTCCCTAAAAGGAAGTCATACATAGGAAGAAATCACAAGGTCAAAGATTATACAATTTTCTCTAGGGGACGTTCTTACAGTTTGTTGCTAGGTCTCATTTGTCTATTCCTGAATTGTTAGCTTCCTGCCAAGGATTCTGGGTGTGATGCTGGGGAATGTTCAGATTTAGAGTCCTGATATTTCATTCGGCATATTCTGACCCACTAGACCTTTCTAAGTATGCCTGCTCTAAATGTTCTGCTTTTTTCTGACTAACTTGTTTCCTTCTCTTGTCCACAGTTGAGTATACGGTTCTGTTTTACCAAGATGAAATGAGTCTCTCCTATACAAGCTTGTTGGTATTTGTGTGAAGCATCAGGCTAGACCCCAGAGATAGTAATTTATTTTCTTTTAACTTCATGCAATATTTTGGTCAAAGGAATCTAGCAGAATTTTTTAATCCCCTCTTTTTGTTGTCAGTGAATTTTGGAAACTGGAACCTATCCAAGCCAACATGAGTTTGAGGAAGTATTCAACTCTGGGAAAGGAAGGATGTGATCTGTCTGTGAAACTAGAAGCATGAAACGTGTGAAGCTTTTGTGGCTTTATTATTTGGTTATTAAGTGGTGGTTTCAACATCAAAAGGTGACTTTTAACTCACATTTGGCAAAGTGCCTGTGCCACCAATGTTCACGGTAATAGAAGTGCACAGTGCTTAGAACTTATTACAAATTCTTCCCTATGTGAGAGCTTCCAGGAAAGAAAAAGACACTTTATTACAGTATACTTAACATTTATTTAACAAATATTTAACAGCCTCACCCTACACTGAGTACTTGGATTGCAAATATGAATATTACAGTGTAATATTTGAAAATATAAGTAAAGTGAGTGGTACAATTAAGAGCAGGCAATTAATAAAAGAAAAACAGCATGATTATATCATTGTTCTTTGTATAGATTCTATAATAAATATGTAGAGAGACAAAATAATGGAGCTTATGGGGAGGAAGTGTTTAACTCTACTTGGGAAGATTTGTAAATATCTTCAAATAAGAGTAGGCAAAAGTATTTGGCAGGAAGAAAAATTGGCAAAGGGTAATTTCAAACACATGACAAAAACTCAGTGAATGTTGCCTATTCTTGTTATTGAAGGAGGTGGACCTATGATAATTTTTGAATGGTATAATGAAGCTAGCAAGGAAAAGACAAAATTTCCAGGCAAGCAGAGTTTGTGCAATGGACAGGGACACCACACTCCATTGTGACATCCTGAAATGGCACTGAATTGATACTGCTGGAAGATACAGTGTGAATGAGATACACCTGGAGGAGCAGGCAGGCTGTTTCACGAAGGGCTGTGAATGTTAGGCTTAAAAGCTTACACCATGTCTTACTGATTATAGGAAGTCATTAATAGATTTTAACATTTCAGGACAGGACCAATTTGCATTTTAGAATTGTTGCTTGGGTGGCAGTAGAGAAATGCTGGTGAATGGTAAGAAGCAGGGAAAGTGCAGGGTTATCTGGGAAATGTCAAAATAACAAAGAACCTGATGACTCTATTTATGAGTTTATATCCTGGAGAAATCCATATCCAATACAGCATTTGTTCCTTTGTTGCAATGTTGTTGATAATAACAAAAAATGTTTGGCACAATCTAAATATCTAGTGTCAGGGGAATAATTATGTGAATAATACAATCTAAGAAAGTAAGTGACAGATTATGATGGACTAAAATGAATAAGTTAAGTGCATCAGCAAGAGTTGTTCTTTCATATGTGTGAGTAAAAAGAAAAAGAAAAAAATCAAATTGAATAACGTTAAATATAATCCTATGCCATTTATAGGCATTTAATAAATAATATTATTTATGGACACTTGTACATGAAACATATGTATAAAGCCAGGCCTGGAAGAAAAGTCAACGAATTAATTATAGTTGTTATATTACAGAAGGGAGGAAGAGTCATGAGATTGGAGGGAAAAACAAAAGAGACTTCAAGTTTCTCTTGGATGTTCTGTTCCTTTATAAGTCAAATTTTTCAGCAAATTTGACAACATATTATTTGTGACTTACATTAAGTAGGGGCATGGGTTTTATTTATTTATCTATTTTATTTTTTATTTTTTTTTAGACAGAGTCTCACTCTGCCACCCAGGCTGGAGTACAGTGGTGCAGTATCAGCTCACTGCAGCCTCCACCTCTTGGGTTCAAGCAATTCTCCTTCCTCAGCCTCCCAAGTAGCTGGGATTACAGGCACACAGGTCCACACCTGGCTAATTTTTGTGATTTTTGAAGAGATGGGGTTTTGCTATGTTGGCCAAGCTGGCCTCAAACTCCTGACCTCAAGTGATCTGTCTGCCTCAGCCTCCCACACTGCTGCAATTACAGGTCATGGGTTTTGTTTTTTAAAGTTTCTGTGCTTTCAGAAAATTTTAAACAATGAAATATGTGTCTGATTTTTCTTTGTGTGTGTGTGTGTCTAACATTCAAGGGCTCTAACTTCTCCCTCCAACTGTTAAAGAGAGGGTCTGAGTATGAGGCTCACCCTCTATCAACTCCCAAAGATAGGAAATGGCTGAGAGGAAGAGTAATAGCTTCATCTTGAACCCAAGAAGACTGTCCAGGGAGAGAGGAGGAATGCAGAGCACTAGTTGTCAAATCTTTCAAATAACATCAGGCTCTTCATAGTTGTCAAATAAGAGAGTCAAAGGAGATCAGGTTATTAGTTCATGAGGAGGAGTTGACTTTTCAAGGGGACTTAACAATTGGGAGGTGGGCATTGAGTGGGTATGATGGCCCAAAGATGTGTAGCAGGATTCAGTCAGTCTCATGAGTTCAGGGATAGCACCTTTTGCTACTGTCAGCAAACAATCTTGCTTCACTTCCTGCCCTCTTTTGCAAATGGCATTCAAATTCTGATTTTGAGGGAGAGATAGGAAATGCTATCTTTATAGTCTTATTCTCTTATTGTTGTTATTGAAAATACAGTCACAGGCTCTTACAGGGAGGCACACAGGAAACAAGGTCAGTTTAAAAAACATGAATAAAATACTCTCTTGGGTAACTTGAGTTTTCAATTCAACTTAAGTCAACAAATATTTTTACATTTCTTTTTGCTGAGTGTGTTTTGAAAATGGTTCTAGATGCTTTGCATTTATGACACTTTACAGTCTGTTTTATACAGGAAGTAAATACTAAGAGCTACAATATTGTTTGGCTCTGTGTTCTCACACAAATCTCATGTCAAATTATAATCTCCATGTGTCAGGGGAGAGGTCTGGTGGGAGGTGATTGGATCATGGGGACAGATTTTTCCCTTGCAGTTCTCATGATACTGAGTGAGTTCTCACAAGAGCTGGTGGTTTGAAAGTGGCACTACCCCATTCATTTTCTCTCTCTCTCCTGCTGCCATGTGAAGAAGCTCCTTACTACCCCTTTTCCTTCCCCCATGATTGTAAGTTTCCTGAGGCTTCCCCAGCTATGCATAACTGTGAGTCAACTAAACTTTTTTTTTATTTATAAATTATCCAGTCTTAGGTAGTTTTTTATACCAGTGTGACAACCAACCAATACAAGCTATATGATTGCATTAGCTAATCTTGCACCATGCTACAAGATTCCAAAGTGGCAAACTCACACAAGCATTGCAAAACAAGTTAAAAGAATATGCATGGTACTTTCATTTTTGCTGGGTCTTAAAAAATGTGGCGTAGTTTCAACAGGAGGTCACAGGAAAAACCATTTTGATAGAGGAAATGGCATGAGAAAACCCAATGAAAAGGTAAATGCACTGTCTGGAAGTACACAAATAGTGAAATTCAGCTACACAAAATCTAAATTGGGAAATGGGGGAAGAAAGAAGGGAGCGATGAAAGAGCTGAGAGTTAAATTGTATGGTATGCAGGGGTGTCCAGTTTTTGGCTTCCCTGGACCACGTGAAAAGAAGAAGAAATGTCTTGGACCTCACATGAAATACACTAACACTAATGATAGCTGATGAGGTTAAAAAAAAAAAAAACTCAAAAAAAGTCTCATAATGTTTTAACAAAGTTTACAAATTTGTATTGGGCTTCAATCAAAGTCATTATGGACTGTATGTGGCTTATGGGCTTATGGGCTATGGGTTGGACGAGCTTGTTGTAGAGCAATAAATGTCAAAGTGAGGAATATGGGACTTATACAATAGGCAATGAAAAGAGGTTCAGAAAAGAGTATCTACGCATGATACTTTGGAATGCTCCTTTAGTAGCCTGAATTTTCTCTCTATTCCATAGGAGATTTCCCTTTTTGTGCACTTAGAAATCTCTATTATGAGAACAAGATCAAGATAGGCTGCTGAGTGATGAGAGACAAAAGCTCAGTCTCCACTTTGCTCTCGATAGCAGGCTGCAACTGCCAGTGAGGCCACCTCAGATTATCAACCAAAGGTGATTTCTCCAGATGACTGCAGCTGCTTGATAAAGCCCAATAGACATCAACTAAGCCAATCCAGGCAAGAAGAAACATCCCACCAACTCATAGAATCATGAAATAAAGAAATACTTGTTTTAAGCCAAGAAATTTTTGTTTTAAGCTACTAAGTTTTAGAGTCTTTAAATACACTGCAATATAAATTTGCCTGTGACACAGTGTATTCCTATTCATTCAGGAACTAATTTAAGTGATAATATGTTTTAGCCTTACAACGCATTGAATTATATACTTTTTGTTTTGTTTTGTTTGTTTGTTTGTTTGTTTGAGACAGAGTCATGCTCTGTTGCCCAGTTTGGAGTGCAATGGCGTGGTCTCGGCTCACTGCAACCTCATCCTCCTGGTTCAAGCGATTCTCCTGCCTCAGACTCCTGAGTAGCTGGGATTACAGGTACCCACCACCATGCCTGGCTAATTTTTGTATTTTTAGTAAAGATGGGGTTTCACCATGTTGGCCAGGCTGGTCTTGAACTCCTGACCTTGTGAACTCCCTGCCTCAGCCTCCCAAAGTGCTGGGATTATAGGCGTGAGCCATCATGCCTGGCCATTGAATTATATTTAATAATTTCTGAAGTGTTACAGATAATAGACCTACTTAGGTGATGGACACATTTCCTGATTTTACCAATTGCTATTTTTATATCCCAATGCTGCTTCCCTAATGCTCTTGGGAAATAAAACCTGTACTACTTCCTCCTCTTCTTTCTTATAATCTAATTATGGTGCCTTCACTATTTCTTAGAATCTTTTCCAAAATAATGGAAACAAAGCAAGGGGCATGATTAAATCATCTTCTCTCCCTCTTTTGGTCTCCATCATCTTCATCTTCAAGAGGCTTCTTTTTAAAACTTGGAAAAAAAGGAAGAGGAAACCGATTAAATTAGGCTTCCAAACTTTATGCCTTCTAACAAGAGCAAATTTGAATGTTGCTTCCTCATTTATCATTTGTCATGCCTTCTCCATTTCAATGTGATGTTTCTTCTTCTTCTTTTTAAAATTTTTTTTCCCCATTTATTTATTTTATTGCATTTTAGGTTTTGGGGTACATGTGAAGAACATGCAAAGTTGTTGCATGGGTACACACGTGGCAGTGTGATTTGCTGCCTTCCTCCCCATCACCTACATCTGGCATTTCTCCCCTTGCTATCTCTCCCTAGCTCCCCACCCCCCACCGTCCCTCCCCTATTTCCCCCCAGTGTGTAGTGCTCCCCTCCCTGTGTCCATGTGTTCTCATTGTTCAACACCCGCCTATGAGTGAGAACATGCTGTGTTTGATCTTCTGCTTTTCTGTCAGTTTGCTGAGAATGATGGTTTCCAGGTTCATCCATGTCCCTACAAAGGACCCAAACTCATCGTTTTTGATGGCTGCATAGTATTCCATAGTGTATATGTGCCACATTTTCCCTATCCAGTCTATCGTTGATGGACATTTGGGTTGGTTCCAGGTCTTTGCTATTGTAAACAGTGCTGCAATGAACATTTGTGTGCACGTGTCCTTACAGTAGAATGATTTGAAATCCTTTGGATATATACCCAGTAATGGGATTGCTGGGTCAAATGGAATTTCTATTTCTAGGTCCTTGACGAATCGCCACAATGTCTTCCAAAATGGTTGAACTAATTTACACTCCCACCAACAGTGCAAAAGTGTTCCTATTTCTCCACATCCTCTCCAGCATCTGTTGTCTCCAGATTTTTTAATGATCGCCATTCTAACTGGCGTGAGATGGTATCTCAATGTTGTTTTGATTTGCATTTCTCTGATGACCAGTGATGATGAGCATTTTTTCATATGTTTGTTGGCCTCATGTATGTCTTCATTTGTAAAGTGTCTGTTCATATCCTTTGCCCACTTTTGAATGGGCTTGTTAGTTTTTTTCTTGTAAATCTGTTTTAGTTCTTTGTAAATTCTGGATATCAGCCCTTTGTCAGATGGGTAAACTGCAAAAATTTTTTCCCAACCTGTTGGTTGCCGATTCACTCTAATGACTGTTTCTTTTGCTGTGCAGAAGCTGTGGAGTTTGATTAGGTCCCATTTGTCTATTTTGGCTTTTGTTGTCAATGCTTTTGGTGTTTTGGTCATGAAGTCCTTGCCTACAGCTATGTCCTGAATGGCTTTGCCTAGATTTTCTTCTAGGGTTTTTATGGTGTTAGGTCTTATGTTTAAGTCTTTAATCCATCTGGAGTAAATTTTAGTGTAAGGTGTCAGGAAGGGGTCCAGTTTCTGCTTTCTGCACATGGCTAGCCAGCTTTCCCAACACCATTTATTGAACAGGGAATCCTTTCCCCATTGCTTGTTTTTGTCTGATTTGTCAAAGATCAGATGGTTGTAGATATGTTGTGTTGCCTCCGAGACCTCTGTTCTGTTCCATTGGTCTATATCTCTGTTTTGGTACCAGTACCATGCTGTTTTGATTACTATAGCCTTGTAGTATAGTTTGAAGTTCAGTAGTGTGATGCCTCCCACTTTGTTCTTTTTGCTTAGAATTGACTTGGCTATGCGGGCTCTCTTTTGGTTACATATGAAGTTTAAGGTGGTTTTTTCCAGTTCTGCGAAGAAGGTCATTGGTAGCTTGATAGGGATAGCATTGAATCTGTAAATTACTTTGGGCAGTATGGCCATTTTCACAATATTGATTCTTCCTAACCATGAACATGGAATGTTTCTCCATCTTTTTGTGTCCTCTCTTATTTCGTTGAGCAGTGGCTTGTAGTTCTCCTTGAAGAGGTCCTTTACATTCCTTGTTAGTTGTATTCCTAGGTATTTTATTCTCTTTGTGGCAATTGTGAATGAAAGTTTGTTCTTGATTTGGCTCTCTTTAAGTCTGTTACTGGTGTATAGGAATGCATGTGATTTTTGCATATTGATTTTGTATCCTGAGACTTTGCTGAACTTGTTTATCAGTTTCAGGGGGTTTGGGGCTGAGATGATCGGGTCTTCTAGATATACAATCATGTCGTCTGCAAATAGAGACAATTTGACTTCCTCCTTTCCTATTTGAATGCCCTTTATTTCTTTTTCTTGCCTGATTGCTCTGGCTAGAGCTTCTAATACTATATTGAATAGGAGTGGTGAGAGAGGGCATCCTTGTCTGGTGCCACATTTCAAGGGGAATGCTTCCAGTTTTTGCCCATTCAGTATGATATTGGCTGTTGGTTTGTCATAAATAGCTTTTATTATTTTGAGATACGTTCCATCAATACCTAGCTTATTGAGGGTTTTTAGCATAAAGGGCTGTTGAATTTTGTCAAAGTCTTTCTCTGCATCAATTGAGATAATCATGTGGTTTTTGTCTTTGGTTCTGTTTATGTGGTGAATTACGTTTATAGACTTGCGTATGTTGAACCAGCCTTGCATCCCCAGGATGAAGCCTACTTGATCATGGTGGATAAGCTTTTTGATGTGCTGTTGCAATCGGCTTGTCAGCATTTTATTGAAGATTTTTGCATCTATGTTCATCATGGATATTGTCCTGAAGTTTTCTTTTCTTGTTGAGTCTCTGCCGCGTTTTGGAATCAGGATGATGTTGGTGTCATAAAATGATTTTGGAAGAATTCCCTCTTTTTGTATTGTTTGGAATAGTTTCAGAAGAAATGGTACGAGCTCCTCTTTGTATGCCTGGTAGAATTCAGCTGTGAACCCGTCTGGACCTGGGCTTTTTTTGGGTGGTAAGCTCTTAATTACTGCCTCAACTTCAGACCTTGTTATGGATCTGTTCAGGGTTTCTACTTCTTCCTGGTTTAGCCTTGGGAGGATGCCTGTGCCCAGGAATTTATCCATTTCTTCCAGGTTTACTGGTTTATGTGCATAGAGTTGTTTGTAATAATCTCTGATGATGGTTTGAATTTCTGTGGAATCTGTGGTGATATCCCCTTTATCATTTTTTATTGCATCAATTTGGTTATTCTCTCTTTTCTTTTTTATTAATCTGGCTAGTGGTCTGTCTATTTTGTTGATCTTTTCAAAAAACCAGCTCCTGGGTTTATTGATTTTTTGAAGGGTTTTTTGTGTCTCTATCTCCTTCAGTTCTGCTCTGATCTTAGCTATTTCTTGTCTTCTGCTAGACTTTGAGGTTTTTTGATCTTGCTCCCCTAGCTCTTTCAGTTTTGACGATAGGGTGTCAATTTTTGATCTCTCCTTGCTTCTCATGTGGGCACTTATTGCTATATATTTTCCTCTAGAGACTGCTTTAAATGTGTCCCAGAGATTCTGGTATGTTGTGTCTTCATTCTCGTTGGTTTCGGAGAACATCTTTATTTCTGCCTTCATTTCATTGTTTATCCAGTCAACATTCAAGAGCAAGTTGTTCAGTTGCCATGAAGCTGTGCGGTTCTGGGTTAGTTTTTGAATTCTGAGTTCTAACTTGATTGCACTGTGGTCTGAGACTGTTTGCTATGTATTCCATTCTGTTGCATTTGCTGAGGAGTGATTTACTCCCAATTATGTGGTGAATTTTATAGTAGGTGTGATGTGGTGCTGAGAAGAATGTATATTCTGTAGATTTGGGGTGGAGAGTTCTGTAAATGTCTATTAGGTTTGCTTGGTCCAGGTCTGAGCTCAAGTCTTGGATATCCTTGTTAATTTTCTGTCTGGTTGATCTGTCTAATATTGACAATGGGGTATTAAAGTCTCCCACTATTATTGTGTGGGAGTCTAAGTCTCTTTGTAAGTCATTAAGAACTTGCCTTATGTATCTGGGTGCTCCTGTATTGGGTGCGTATATATTTAGGATCGTTAGCTCTTCTTGTTGCATTGATCCTTTTACCATTATGTAATGTCCCTCTTTGTCTCTTATGATCTTTGTTGCTTTAAAGTCTAATTTATCAGAGACGAGAATTGCAACTCCTGCTTTTTTTTGCTCTCCATTTGCTTGGTAAATCTTCCTCCATCCCTTTATTTTGAGCCTTTGTGTATCCTTGCTTGTGAGATGGGTTTCCTGGATACAGCACACCAGTGGATTTTGGCTTTTTATCCAATTTGCCAGTCTGTGTCTTTTGATTGGGGCATTTAGTCCATTACATTTAGGGTTAATATTGTTATGTGTGAATTTGATACTGCCATTTTGGTGCTAGCTGGGTGTTTTGCCCTTTAGTTGAGCTGGTACTTGTTGTTCCTTTATATGTTTAAAGCCTCTTTCAGGAGCTCTTGTAAAGCTGGCCTGGTGGTGACGAAATCTGTGAGTACTTGCATGTTCCCAAAGGATTTTATTTTTCCTTTACTTATGAAGCTTAGTTTGGCTGGATAGGACATTCTGGGTTGAAAGTTCTTTTCTTTAAGGATGTTGAATATTGGCCCCCACTCTCTTCTGGCTTGTAGGGTTTCTGCTGAGAGATCTGCTGTGAGTCTGATGGGCTTCCCTTTGTGGGTAACCCGACCTTTCTCTCTGGCTGCCCTTAGTATTTTCTCTTTCATTTCAACCCTGGTGAATCTGACGATTATGTGCCTTGGGGTTGCTCTTCTTGACGAGATATCTTTGTAGTGTTCTCTGTATTTCCGGTATTTGAATGTTTGCCTGCCTTGCTAGGTTGGGGAAGTTTTCCTGGATAATATCCTGAAGAGTATTTTCCAGCTTGGATTCATTCTCTTCGTCGCATTCAGGTACACCTGTCAAACGTAGAGTGGGTCTTTTCACATAGTCCCACATTTCTTAGAGATTTTGTTCATTCCTTTTTACCCTTTTTTCTCCAGCCTTGCCTTCCCGTTTTATTTCATTGAGTTGATCTTCGACCTCTGATATCCTTTCTTCTGCTTGGTCAATTCGGCTGTTGATACCTGTGCATGCTTCAAGAAGTTCTCGTGTTGCGTTTTTCAGCTCTATCAATTCACTTATATTCCTTCCTATTTTGTCCATTCTCGTTAGCATTTCGTCAAATCTTTTTTCAAGGTTCTTAGTTTCTTTGCATTTAGTTAGAACATGTTCTTTAAGTTCATAGAAGTTTCTTACTACCCACCTTCTGAAGTCTGATTCTGTCATTTCATCACACTCATTCTCCCTCCAACCTTGTTCCCTTGCTGGTGAGGAGTTGTGATCCCTTGTAGGAGGAGAGGTGTTCTGGTTTCGGTTGTTTTCATCCTTTTTGCTCTGGTTTCTTCCCATCTTTGAGGATTTATCCACCTGTCGACTTTGTAATTGCTGGCTTTCAGATTGGGTCTCAAATCTTTCAGATTGACGTTCTGTTTCTTGATGATGAGGTTATTTCTGTTTCTTGGTTTTCCTTCTGACAGTCTGGCCCCTCTGCTGTAGGTCTGCTGAGGTTCACTCCAGGCCCTGCTTCCCTGGGGTTCACCTACAGCAGCTGCTGAACAGTTGGGGTTGTTACCAGTTTTCTTCTTTTGCTATCTTTGTCCCAGAAGGATACCTGCCTAGTGTCAATCTGATCTCTCCTTTATGAGGTATCTCTTTGGATATATAGGGGTCAGGGAGCTGCTTGAGGAGACGGTCTCTTGTTTATAGGAACTCAAATGCTGAGCTGTGAGCTCTGTTGTTCATTCAGAGATGCTGGGCAGGTCCGTTTATGTCTGCTGCAGCAGAACTCATAAGCTGCTTTTTGTTCCCAGGTGCTCTGTTCCAGGGATTTAGGGCTTTATTTATGAGTTTCCGTTATGCTGCTGCCTTCTTTTTTTTTTCCTTCAGAGCTGCCCTGCCCAGCAAGGAGGCAGCCTAGTCACTGTCTGCCTGTAGAGGCTTTGCTGAGCTGCTGTGGGCTCTGCCCAGCTGCCGAGTGAACTTCCCTGCAGTCCTGTTTATATGGGTGTAGTTAGAACGGCTTTGGCGATGGTGGCCCCCCTCTGTTGAGGCGGAGTCTCTCTGCTGTGGCGGGTTGCCTCGGCAAGGCGAGCTGCCTCAGCAATGATGGGTTGCCTTGGTAATGGCGGGCTGCCTCAGCATTGGCTGACTACCTCTGTCGTGGCGGGCTGCCTTGGTAATGGCGGAAGCCCCTCCCCCACAGAGCTGGACCATCCGGGGTTCAGCTGCACTTGCTGTGAAACTCTCAATCCAGAGTTTCTGGTTGCTGTTCTTTTGTGGGGGTGGGACCAGCCGAGCCCGATCCCCTGTCTCCCTGCCTCAGAGCCTTTTTTAAGTTGGTGTTCCAGTCACCTGTTGAAGAGGTGCCGGGGTCTGTTTGTTTTCCCCTGTGGCCACTCACTGCGCTGGCTTAAACAAGGGCACTGAGGTTTGTGGCGCTTTTTTTTTTTTGCCCTGGAATCTACTCTCCTGGTTCCCTGCTCAGTCCCCTTTTTAAACAGATGAATGGGCGACTTCCCATGGCTCCAATCACCAGCCAAAAGGGCACCCAGACAGTTGTATTTTGTACGGAGAACCGCTGCTCCGGGGCGCCGAAAAAGCAGCCGCGGGGCAAAGCAGCGGCACCAGCCGGCACAGCCGCACTGGCCAAAACAGCCGCGCTGGTGACCTGTGGAGCTCCTCTGCCTGGGAATTTCCTAGTCTGTGGGCAATAAAAATGTGGCGTCCACTCACCCTCTGCGCTTTCACTGGGAGCTGCAATACTGAGCTGTTCCTAAACAGCCATCTTAGATCCTCCCTCCTTTTTTTAATTTTTTTTAGTCCCAAAGGATTTTGGTTTGCTGCTCATGTGCAGCACTTATTAACATACATAAGTTTCTCTTTTGGCTGAGCTTGTTGATAGCAGAAAACATAACTTTGTCTTTTATCCTCTCCAGGGCCTAGGGACACATGGTAGATGGTTGAAAAGTGGTAGAAAGAAATTGAAACATATTTTTCCTACATTAGTGAATTTTCACCTGTAGGTCATAGGGCCAGCAGCGTTCTTCAGCCAATTGTCACAGGTAAACACCAAGTGAATGCTGACAATGTTGAAAGGATAAAGTGCAGAAAAGGACTAATATATTAGGCCTGAGACGTCTATCCTTCAAAAGATCGTCTTGCAAATCTGGCCTTGGTTGGTATCTGAGAACTTGGATTTCAAGAGGGCTTCCTTATTGCCTGATAAGAAGAGACTGAATGCATCTGAACTGTGCAAACAATTATGGCTTATTCTGAACACTTGCTTTCTTTTAGAGAGCCTGGTATTTTGGCATGTGCTAGGAACAGAATGCCTACATGACCAGTGGCTAATGAAAATCCTGGATGTTAGGTCTCTAATGGGAGATAACCTTCTACAAGTGATGTTACAGCTCATTGCTGGGGGAATTAAGCATGTCCTGTGTGACTCAGCACAACTCTTGTTTCTTCTGAACTCCAGGTTTCCTCCAGACTTCACCCACATGCTTATCTCTTTGTATCCTTTTGTATAATAAATCATAACCATGTTTCTAACTATAGGCTGATTCCCGTGCTTCCTCCTACTGCATTAGTCATTGAACCTATGATGATCTTGTGGACCCCCACATGTAGATCACAATGGTGGAAATTTTGTAAGAAAGGGTAGCTTTTCAACTGCTTTCAAATTGCATGCGTTATAGAGTAGGTCACCAACAGGAAAAGCTGGAATATCTGAAAAGGATGTGACATATTGAAACATGATTATATAAGGGGCTGATTAATAATGGTCAGAAAAAGCAGAGGAAGAAGGCAAAAACTTAAATCTAAATTCTATTTTTTATATAGTTACAGTATTAACTTTAAAACAAACAAACAAAAATCTCTCTTTCATAGATAAGCATAACCTGGCTATTAAAGATAATTGTGGATGACTGAATAAGAAGAAATTCAATAAAGGGAGAAAATTATTAATTGTTCCAAATCATCTCAGTGTATCTATTTTTTGTAACCTTGGACTAATAGTTAATTTAAATCTGTAACAGATACATAATATTCAGGCACAACTAAAAGTTATTTATAGTGTTAATGACCATTATCCTCCTGACTAAGGTATAGATACAGTTATAAGAGCTAATAAATGTTTGTTAAATTAGGTCAAAGAGCTTATCTGGAAGGAGCTAGGTATATCAGTTGTCTATTACTATATTAAAAAACACTTTAAAACATTGTCACTTTTAAGTTAACAATCAATTGCTTTTGATTCTGTGGCCCAACGTTTTGGTCTTAGTTGGATAGTTCATTTGTTGGTCTTGCTTAGAGTCACTCACATACTTGGTAGCTCATCAGAGACTAGATAATCCAAGATTGCCTCACTCACATTTTTGGTGAATGAGGCTGGCTTTAGATTAATTGGTCCAGGGGCCCTCAGCTGGTATGATTTGTCACTGCTCCTCATAGCCTCTTCTCCGGTCAGCTAGATCAGGTTTCTTCACAGGATGATAGAAGCATTCCCAATGGATAAGAACAAAAGCTGCAAACCTCTTGAAATTTAGGTTTGCAAGTTACACAGTGTCTCATCTGAAACATTCACTTAGTTAAAGTGAAGTGTAAGGCAAGTCCAGATTCCAGGGAGTAAGAAATATGTGCCACAACTTGATGGAAGGAATGGTCACATTGCAAAGAAACATTTGTTCTGGGATGTGAAAAACTGTTGAGGTCATCTTTGCAAACTATGTACCAAACTTTATTCATTGCCCTTTGACAATTCAACACTATATTCTTTATGAATGTTTATATCAGATGTTTAATCAATGCTGAACAAATGTAAAAGATCCCTAGTTTTGTTCACATTGTGCAAAGTTCAGTCATTAAAGTATGAGATTTTCCATTGTGACTATATAAAGGTATGTCCAATAAATGTTTCTTATTTTGAATATTTCTTATTTTGAATATTTCTTTGTCTGCCGTTTTGGTCCCCAAATTTGTGCAATGCATAAACTTCAGATGGCAATGACTTCTTCATATGAAATGGATGCATTCTAAATTATCCTCCAAAAAGCATATGCCACCAAAGTGGAAGGGGCTCTTTCTATGTTTTTGACTTTTGTAAGAAAATTGAAATTTCTAGTTAAATGTTATATTACCTAATTTATCAATGACATTTATCAATGTTATCTAATTCATAGAACTGAGGCGAGGATTAAATCTGGCAAAGTAGAGCAGCAAGAACTGTGGCTACCTCTAGGAAGTTTTCAACCTAAGTGGAAAGATTGTTACACACATGGTATCACAAGAATGAATCTTATCCTTTGAAATAGCTGCTATGTGATTCCCCAAAACCCACGCTAGTCAATGTTGACTGTGGAGTTTTAATGAGAAATCTTTGAACATGAAGATTTTCTACTGAGTCTGTGTAGAGGATCATCCATACATACATAGGGAGTTGAGTTAAAAAGTTCTCTAAAAAAGAGAAATGAACAAGTTACATAAGAAATTAAAAGATAAAGAAACCACAGCTAGTTGTAGAGAGCAAGAAAGGGCTGAGTTGCTTCATAAATGCATGTTCTCTTTTTCCATTTTGTCTCTCTGAATATGAAGTTTGTCCTTGTAATGAGAGTTTTAGATTATATAATGTTGGGAGTTCCATTGAACTCTAATATTTTACGCTTACAGCATAGGCACTCAATTGGCATCATAATTTCCAACAGTAGTGAGTCAAAACTGTTCCCCACAATCTCATAAATAATCTACTGTTCCATGAAAAATAATTGTCAAATAACAATATATTTGCCTCATTTGCATTCCTTAGAAATGACACCACCCTCATCCGAGAAAAATTGATAAAGAACGGTTTAACCTTTCAGTTGATATCTGGGTGTACAATAGAAAAAAAACAACCAGTCAAAATGAAAAAAATATATATGTAACTTATTGGGTAGTGTGACCATTTTAATGATAATGATTTTTCCAATTCATGTTTTCTGATCTCTGATTTCTTTTAACAGTGTTTCATAGCTGTAATTGTAGAGATATTTCACCTCCTCAGTTAGAAGAATTATTAGATATTTCATTCTCTTTGTGGTTATTGTAAATGGGGTTTCTTGATTTGACTCTCAGCCTGGACATTATTGGTGTACAGAAATACTACTAATTTTTGCACATTGATTCTGTAGCCCAAAACCATCCTAAAATTGTTTATCAGTTCTAGTAGCCTTTGGAGGAGTCTTTAGGATTTTCTAGATATAGAATCATATCATCAGTGAAGTAAAATAATTTGACATTTTTTTAAAATTTAGATGCCTTTTATTTCATTCACTTGCCTGATTGCTCTGGATAGTACCTCCAGTACTACATTAAATAGGAGTGGTGAGAGTGGGCATCCTTGTCCTGTTCACAAGGGAGACCAATGTCATTCTTCACAGAATTAGAAAAAAAATTCTAAAATTCATACACAAGCAAAAAAATAACCTGAATAACCAAAGCAATCCTAATAGAAAAGAATAAAGCTAGAGGTATCACACTACCTGGATTCAAACTAGGCTATAAGAATATAGTAACTGAAACAGTATGGTACTGGTACAAAAACAGACACATAGACCAATGGAACAGAATAGAAAACTCAGAAATAAGGCTTCACACCTACAGCCACCTTGTTCTCAGGAAGGCCAACAAAAACAGGCAATAGGGAATGGACTTCCTGTTCAATAAATAGTGCTGGGGTAACTGATTAGCCATAAGCAGAACAATGAAACTGTCCTCCACATACAAAAATTAACTCTAGATAGATTAAAAATTTAAATGTAAGACCTCAAACTCTAAAAATCCTAGAAGAAATATCCATACAAAATACCCTTTTTGACATCAACCTTGGCAAATAATTTTTGACCAAGTATCCAAAAGCAATTGCAATGAACGCTAAAATTGACAAGTGGGGCCTGATTAAACTGAAAACCTTCTTCACAGCAAAAGAAATTACCAGTAGAGTAAACGAACAACCTACAGAATGAGAGAAAACATTTACAAAGTATGTATCCAACAAGGGTCTAATATTCAGCATCTGTGAAAACATAAACCAACAAGCAAAAAACAAATAAATTATTGAAAAATGGACAAATGACATAAACAGAAGATATACAAGCAGTCAACAAACATATGAAAACATGCCCATATTTATTAATCATCAGAGAAATGCAAATCAAAGCCACAATGAACACCATCTCTCACCAGTCAAAATGGCAGTTATTAAAAATTCAAAAAACAACAAATACTGGAGAGACTGCAGAGAAAAGGGAATGCTTATACACTGTCAGTGCAAATGCAAATTAGTTCAGCCACTGTGGAAAGCAATTTGGCAATGTCTTAAAGAACTTAAAATAGAGCTACTCTTTTTTGTGTGTGTGTGATGGAGTCTCGCTCTTGTCACCCAGGGTGGAGTACAGTGGCTGTGATCCTGGCTCACTGCAACCTCTGCCTCCTCAGTTCAAGCAATTCTCCTGCCTCAGCCTCCCAAGTAGCTGGGACTACAGGCATGTGCCACCATGCCCGGCTAATTTTGGTATTTTCAGTAGAGACCAGGGTTTCACCATGTTGGCTGGGCTGGTCTTGAACTCCTGACCTCAGGTGATCTGCCCACCTTAGCAACCCAAAGTACTGGATTGAATAGTAGCTCTGAGCCAGGTCTGGCTCCACTTTGAAGGGCTGGAGTGGCAGTACGCATTTAAGGGTCAGGTCTGGCTCAGAGCTCCTATTCAATCCAGCAATCCCATTACTGGATATGTACCCAAAGGAAAATAGATCATTATACTGAAAAGACATGTGCAGTCATATGTTCATTGCCATGCTATTTATAACAGAAAAGACTAGGAATCAATCTAGGTGTCCATCAATGGTAGATTGATTGGGCAAACCTACTGAGGTATTTATATACACCATGAAATACCACACAGCCATAAAAAAGCATGAAATTTTCTCTTTTGCAGCAATGTGAATGGAGCTGGAGCCCATAATCATAAACAGGCGAATGCAGGAAAAGAAAATCAAATACTGCTTATTATCAAGTATAAATGAGAGCTAAACATTGAGCACAAATGGACATAAATATGAGGACAATAGACACTGCAGAATATTAGCAGGGGAAGGGAGGGAGGAAGGGAGAAGGGTGTGGGTTGAAAAACTACCTATCAGGTACTATGCTCACTACCTGTGTGCAATATACTCATGTAACAAACCTGCACAGGTACCCCCTATATCTAAAATAAAAGTTAGAATTTAAAAAAATCTGTGACTTTTTGAAAATACTAGCAGAACAAACAGTTGATTTCACAGAAGTGCAACACTTTGCTATTTCATGTAATAGTGTGATTTGCAAATGTTTGTATAAGAAAACATATCCTTTAATCTGCTCTGTTGAGCTTTGTGGAGTTGTCTTCCTGCAATTTTACCCAAATGCTCTACATTTACTTACAGCACTCAGATAATTGTTTTTACCTGTCAAGTACCTAAAATCCCAGTATGTTTTTATTCTATTGTACTTTATACATTTCAAATAACTTTCAAACACACCCTCACATTTGGTCATCAAACAAAACTGTGAAGGGTTTTTATGAATAACGAAATCAAACCCCTAACATCCAAGTGACTAGTCTCAGTTTACGTAGCAGGTTAACAACTGATTGAGGGTAAAAACCAGACACCTCACCTAGAAACCAGTTTTTTCCTACGACATAATATATGGGGAGTTTTTGTTAGTTGCGTAGGTGTGACCCTATTTTAAAGACAACGTTACTTAACAGTTTTATTTATCTGATATTCAAGTGGCATAAAGAAGAAGCAGAAATATGTGGTGTTAGCTTGGCCAGTTTGCCCTTCATCCCCCTGTCTTTTGGACAGCTGGACAAGGCAACAGCTGCCAATCAAGACTGTTTTACCTGACACTTTCAGATCTACTGGCACCCAAAGTTGTACGCCAGCTAGTGCGTGCTCTTGTTGAACAGACATTGTTTGAGTAGAGTATGGCTCTAGTTTTTATGTGACACCGTGATAAACCTTTCCATACTGCAAAAGTTAACATCAGAGCTAGAAGGCAAATCAGACTCACTAATAAAAAAAGTTTATTTTTGATTTGTGGAGCCAGAACCTGGGTTATTGTCAGGCAGACCAATGTATAAGTCCCGCATTTGCACGCTCTCAGTTGTGTCATCTCAGACAAATGATTTTCTGCTCCAACTTCAGGTTCCTTTTTTTACATATGCATCTTGCAGATGTACCCTGAAGATGGACTTGTGTTTAGGAAAGGGCCCTTCATGTTTTGGAATTTCATTCAGTATGAACTGATCCAGAAGCCACCTCAGTCCAAAGCTTGGGGCAGTTCCGAGAAAAGAAGTGTCTGGGATCGATTGATGTCAATCTTCAGTTACCTGAAGGACTGGGAGGTGTTATTCTGTATTACTCTAGAGACAAGAACTAAGACTAGAATTTCAAAAATTGTGAAAAAATTAATTTATGTTCAAAATTAGAAGCAACTTTCCAACACCGATAGCACTGAAGACATGGGAATATTGAGAGTGATGTACCATACCAGAGACTCCTGGAAGGGAATAGACTGAATCACTAGTGTTATGAAATTATAAAAAGAAGCCCCCTTTCCCTCTACATTAAAAAAAGATTCAGAAAATGTGTTGTGGAAGTTAGCAAGCATGAGCGGAAATGAAATTCACAACTAGCCATCCAAAAATAAGGAAGTGTTAAGCACTGCGGAAGTGTAATGTGCATATCGCTTACTAGGCTTAACTTCCTTGAAGCAGAAAAGGTAACTTCAGCACATTTATTTCACATGCTGTAATTTTGACATGGAATACATTTGGTCTGTATTATTTGCTAGGACTGTCATAACAAAGTACCATAACCTAAAATGGCTTCAATAACAGAAAAGTATTACTGCACAGTTCTGCAGCCTGGAAGTCCAAGCTCAAGATGTCGGCAGGGTTAGTTCCTCCCAAGAATTGTGAGGGGAAATCTGTTCTGTGCTTCTCTCTCAGCTTCTTGCAGTTTGCTGGAAATTTTGCTTTTCTTGGCCTGTGGAAACACCATTTTGGTCTCTGCCTTCATCTTCACATGGTGTTCCCCTAATGTGCCCATCTGTGTCTAAACATCCTCTCTTTATAAGAAAACTAGTTGTACTGCATTAGGGAACATCTGCATGACCTCATCTTAACTAATTAGGTGCACAGTGACCCTGTTTCCAAATGAGGTCACATGCTGACATATTAGGAGTTAAGACTTTAACATATGAATTTTGGGTGGATACATTAAACAGATAATAAGACCTTATATATGGTAGGTGTTCAATAATGCATTTCTGCCAGAATACAGCTAAATGCAGAGTGATCAGAGTTAGAAATATATTGATGAAACAAGCCCCATCTCTGCTAGACCTGGCTCCCCTTTATAATTCAGGCTTTTCCTGGTTGCTTCTAGGGAAGCCTATTAGACGTAGAGTTTGTTTCATCTGTTGATTTCCATCTCTAAGGCTCTATGACTTTGTGGGCAGACAGGGAAAAATACTGAGGCAAGAGAATTTTAGAATAATAAATGACTGCTTAAAGAATTTGAATTTCTTTGCCTGCTAGGGCATTATTAATTAATTACTACTGCTGCACTTTTAAAAGCAGAATACATAGAAAATAAAGAGCTGAATATTTAGTAAGCACTTATTATGTGTCAGATACCAAACTAAGTGCTTTATGTGACTAAATGGAACATATCTTACAATGACAGAGGTGTTGTTATTTATGCTCATGGTACTGAGGGGAAATTGAGTCCTGAAGAGCTCAGGCAATTTGTCCATGATCACATTGTTTTAAAATGTCTTGAGGTTCAAAAGAGGTCTCTCTGATTCAAAAGCCTCACCTCTTAAGTCCTGTGCTATACTGAGTATTACTTTTCTTTGCCATAAAACTCAAATAGGATTATCTGCTTACTGGATCAGCATGAAAGTGGAGAGTGGTGAGTAGAATGTGTGTTTATGCATTCCTGTATAGAGTCAATACATTTTAGAGGAAAGAAGGGAGGGAAGGAGACAGAGAATTGGTAGAAGGAAGGGATAATTCTTACTAATTTATTTTTAAGCAGGTAGTAGGTAGATGACTGGTTATTTATAAGTTTCCTTCTTCAAATCATGTGTGACTATTGACACCATTTAGTAATATATGACAAAGGAACAATTCAGAAAATTTTATTTTCTAGAAAGGCAGCTGGCCCTCTTTTCTGTGGGGGTGTGAGGAAGAGGCCACATGTGCTGGGTTTTGCCTAATCTAGCAGTTTTCTCTGGGTCCTCATCACAGCCCCTGGGAAGAAAAATTATTTCAGATCAGTTAATTAAATAGGAGTGAAATTGAAGACATATTTTGCCTTTCTAGGTTAATGTTGTGACAGTGAACAAAAGTGCTGAATACCCTGAGGACGTTACTTCATAGGCTCTATATTCCATTCTATTTCTGGACAACAGAACTCTTTTGTGAACCCGACACATTCAACCAGGGAAGAAGGTCTGGAAAGCCAGCGTGCTCTTCCCTAGGGTACATCACTAGTAAGTGGTACTGCTCTTACTAGTGGTACTCATGTAGAAACATGTTAAAGTTAATCCATAAAAACACTCCCAGTTTCTTCCAGGCTGGATGCTGAGGTTGCTTACTTTGTTATCATTGTTCTCCTTTCAGAAAATGGCATGTAGAGTATTTCAAAATGACAAATCCGAGTTTTCCCTGTGTCTATTTTAATACTTCTGTTCGTTCAACTGACATACTTTATATATGTGTTCCTGAAGAATTTCATATATTAATAGATGCAAAATATATTTACTCCTCACAGCAAAGCTATTTGATAGTCCTTATTTACCCCACATTACAGAGTTATAGAGAGGTGAACTGACTGAGGAAAAATGCCAAGTTTCTTGGTAGAAGCCTAAAGCGTTTAGACTTATTTTTTAATTCAACAGGTACCTTTAAATGGCACTGGTGATGAAGACAGAAAATTAGTTTGCAGTAGGGCCCCTGTTTTATGGTTTTACAGCCTATTAGAGAAAGAAAATATAAATACAGCATACAAATCACCCTATGATTATAACTGCAATAAATATATCTGAAATGAGAGTGCATAAAAGAGAGGCCTGATTGATCTGAATGTTAGGAGAAGCCTCACTGAGGAAATAATTAGGACAAGACATGAGGGGTGAGTAAGAGGCAGCTGGAAAGGAAGAATGCCAGATGGAATAGCAAAATGAGAATCAGTTTCAAGTATTATGAGAATGAGGATCTGGGTGACTGAGAGGACACGACGAAGGAGAAAGGTGGCATGAAATTAAGCTGGTGTATTAGAAAGAGACCAGATCATGTAACAACTCCTAGGCCATAGTCAAGCTGGCCATTGTCCTAAGAATAATAGGGAGTTGTTGAAGGGCAAGGGAGGCACAGAATCAAAAGAACATTTAATAAATCACTCTTGATAGAATAGGAAGAAGAAGGGCAAAAGAAGATGGATAAAGACTGGATGAAAAGATTCTGGAGATTCTTTTTTTTTGAGACGAAATCTCACTCTGTCATCCAGGCTGGAGTGCAGTGGCACGATCTTGGCTCACTGCAACCTCTGCCTCCCAGATTCAGGCAATTCTCCTGCCTCAGCCTCCTGAGTAGCTGGGATTACAGGCGTGTGCCACCATGGCCAGCTAATTTTTGTATTTTTAGTAGAGGCGAGGTTTCACCACGTTGGTCAGGCTGGTCTCAAACTCCTGACCTCGTGATCCACCTGTCTCGGCCTCTCAAAGTGCTGGGATTACAGGCTTGAGTCACCACACCCGGTGATTCTGGAGAGTCTTTGGAAAAGATGTGGTAGCCTGCATTAGGGATACAGCAATGAAGATGTAACTATGTGGTTGGATTTTGGAAAATATTTAGAGAGAGTACTGTGAAAATTTATGTATGAATTGGATATGCATCTGAGGATAAAGGAGATGTCCAGGATGACTAAGATAATAGTTATAAATCAATGGAATGTTGGAGGTGTCACATATTAAGATAATCACTGAAGATGTAGCATATTTTCAGGAAAAAATTATGGGGTCAGTTTGGGATATACTGGGTTGCATTTATCTGTGAAACACCCAGATAAAAATGTCAAGTCAGTGACTGGATAACCACGCATATACCTAGAGCCTGGAAAGCCATAGCCTTTGAGGTGTTAATGAAACCTTGAGCAAAGAAAATGCAATCTAGGGAGAAGCTCTAGACTGAGATGACAAAATAGTGATGAGGAACCCTGAGTTCTTGGAGCTCTGTTTATAAAGTATAAAAACAACTGGGAATGGCTCTGTTAAGGAGCGATCAAAGGTTTGGGGTCAAACAGAAGAACAGTGTATCAGGCAATTTAAAAGAGTTTCATCTCAAAGATACAGTGGTCAACAGTGTTCATAGGTCCAGTAAAGAGTATGAGTGGAAAGATTGCGTGGAATTGGTGGTTTGGACATCACTGGATTCTTTTGGACAGTCATTGCCAAGAAGTGATGGGAGTGGAAGCCAGGATGGAGTGGGAAATGAGAAAACGGAGAAACATACACAGAAGCCCCTTTAACAGTGGCAAGAAATGCAGAAAACTAGTACAACAGATAAAGGGGAATGAATGATTCAGGTGCTATAAGGGAACATTTTCCCACCATCTTTGGAACCAAATGACCTCCAAGAACACTTTCAACTCCTAAACTCCACCATAGTATCATAATTGTCTGTGATCCCTTCATCAATATGAGCCTCCATAGTTGTGTTTCCTAGAGTATGTATTCTCAACTCATGACACAAAGCCTGTCTACAGTGTAGATGCTACTAAACGTTTGTTGAAATATTAAAGTTATTATTAGTGTAGTATCTGCTGGGTACATGAAATACTCACGGGAAACAGAAGAACTGTTTGAGTGGAGGTCTAATCAGAGTAAAGGCCAAAATTTTTCAAAACCAAATATGTGATATCTTTGTGAGCAGAATGACTAAGTGAGCTGAAGGGCTGCACAGCCCTGGCAAGGGAATATACACTTATTGGCCAATGAAACCACCAGTGCAGAGAGATATACACTAAATATGACTGATTTAGAAAGTACAATGGCCCAATAGCCAGAAGCCCTTTTAGGGTTTATTTTAACAGTCACTATTGGAATGATCTTTTCTCATACTTGAATGCTGTGAAATTAGTGTCAGGTCTCAATATCTATAAGGAAATAATTGAAAGCCAGACAGAGTAAAGATGAAAGTCCCTTCCTTCTTGAGATTCTAAAAAATATATTGACTTGATTGCTTATCAATAACTGTCTGTTACTGGTTTTAAAGTCTGAGGTTAGAAAAGCTTGGGAAGCATACTAGGCAAATGATCTTCTCATACGCTTAGTATTTGGAGATGCTCAAAATTTATAAAAAGTCATCCAGCCTATTGTGTTTTACATCAGTCTTTAGACTAGCAAACTCAGACCCTAAATGAGGACTAATAATAGCAGCTAACAAGCAGTTGTATCACATTGTGCTTTTAAATTTGCCTTTTTCTATGCCTAGTATGCAATTTTAATAGTTGACATTTATTTAGTACTTAATACATGTCAAACATTGAATATGTATTATATCATTGAACCCTGAAAACAATATCCTTTTACAGAAGAAAAAAACTGAAGACGGGAAAAATGACTTTATCAAGGTGGTACAACTAGCAAATGGTTCAGCTGGGATTTAAATTCAGCTGAGATGCTGACCAAGAATAATGAAATATACCAGAATATTTGTTCTGAAGAGAATGTAATCCATACAAATATTTACTAGCTGGGAAAGAGGCATTATCTCTGTCAAACCTAGGAAGGACTAGAGGGTGAAAAAAGTACCCACACACACACACATCTAAAGTTCCTTCCCCTCCTAAGAAGAATAGTGAAAGCCTTCTGACACCCCTAGGTGTAACCCTGGGGAGAAAAAAGGGGAGTGGATGAAAATGTGAAATATTGGTAGTTTACCTCCCAAATATTATTTTAAACTGTTTGGATTTTATTAGTATTATAAAAACTGAGGTATTGAGAACCAGCAAGTTTATTTTTTCTTTCTACCTGGAAGATTTGGGGCTCAAAATCAATCTTAGATGAGCTACACACAAATAAGAACTCTTCTATTCTTTTCCCCACATGGAGTGTGGTGTAAAATTAGTGATACCCTTAACATTAGGAACAGCAGGCTTCATTGCCTGTTTCCAAACAACATTGCTTGCTCTCACCTATTTAGCATACTTCCTTTGATACAATTCTAGAAGTTTCTGTAGTTCTCCGGCTTTGCGATTATGCCAGGCATACAACCTCCAGCAGCATGAAATCACAATTGTCATTGTCAACATTTTGTGTGGTCCAGAACAGAAAATTCAGGTACACATATCAAGATGGAAGCCTTGTTGGGTGATGCAGAGGAAGGAGTCGATGTTTCTCCATGGCCCTTGAGTAGCTGCACTAGGGAAATTCATGGAGTTTGCAGATGTAGGGACCCAGGAACTAAAGATTTACAATAATCACCTAAATAACTTAGGAGAAAAACTTAAATGTGGCCATTTTCTGAGTCAATTTAATCTTAGCCTCATGGAATCTCACCATTGGAATAAAATTCAGTAACTGCATGGTTAATATCTCTGGGACTGAGATTTATAGTTGGGCACCCAAGGCAACAAGTGAAGTTAATGCAAGAATGAGACTTCTGGCCCAGGGATCTTTTAGCTTGTGACACTGCAGGATGATTCCAACCCTCAATTATCCAAAGGATAACTATGATTTTCATATTTCCTAGATAAACCCTTCCCATTTCCTGTATTCATGTGACACTCTATATAAGTTTAGAATCACTCATTGGTATACTGATTTACTGAAAAGACTCAGGACATTTGCTATTGCTAAGCATGGGACTAGGCACTGATTAGAGAAGAAGATTAAGCTATAAATCCTTCTCACAGAACCCAAGTATAATAAAGACAAGCGTAAAAATGCAAAGCCACACAACCCAAATACATGAAATTTGCTTGGTAATTACTGCCCCTATGATGATTCCCACTGTCAGTGCATGAAGTTGAGATGGCTCAACTTGTATCTTTGTCCACAAGATTTGCCTAGTATATAAATAGAAAAATATTACTGCAATAGAAATGCTTGACCATTTAAGAGAATACATTATTTTTCAACAAATCCAATGCATTAATGCATATACAAACAATGCCTGGGGCAACTTATCCACAGAATCACAGGTTATTTGTTGCAGAAAGAGGCTACTTGGTAAACAATCCTGCAGTTATTAGGCTGTTCTGCCAAGGACTCAGCTTTAAAGGAGAGCTTCTAGAGCTACTGCTGGATTACACGAAGGTCCAGTGATCTCTGACTTATATCAACTCTACTCTCATTGGTTTCATTTTTTGGTTTGCACTAGAAATTTTCTTTCTTCAAAGAGTTCACTGCTTTAAAATGTATAAAAATGAAAGAATGAACTAATCCCTTAATTTTCAAAGCAGGAACGTTGAAGACTAAGAAGTTAAGTAATTTTCACAAGGCCCCAGTGCTGGTTAGTAGTGAAACAGGAGTGAGGCAAGCATCCTTCTTGCCTGGTACACCTTTGCTTCCCTCTGTCCTTTCTTACTCAAGAGAAACTGTTCCTATGATGGAATGTACAAATTATAGATTCTCATTCCCAATATAGCAGATCTATATTTCTTTACAAAACAAGTTGGCCTCTGAGTCATTTCACAGAACTAAACGGGCTTTCCACTAAAGGCTTACTGAAATATGAAACTTACCCTATCCTTGGAAGAATTATCTGACATTTGACAAAGCTGTTATCTTAATGAAGAGGACCACACAAGTATAAATAAATGTATGATTCAAATGACTTATTAAAGGTAACACAGAATTGAAATTATTTTTAGTTCTCTGAGTGTAAAAAGCCCCAGTATAAGAATAGAAGTAACATATGAGGTAATGCTCAAGAGGGTAACAGGTCATACATATGCTTATTACCTTAGGAAATTATCTAAGAAAATAAACATGCAACCACAAGTACCGTAAAAATAAATGAGAATCTAATTATCTATTACAAGACAAGATGGTTTCAATAGTTTAATCTTTCATGTTATAGTTAATGATTTTATTCAGGCTTGATCATCAATAAATATAATTATTCATGTATGTCTAAAATTATAGCCTTTTCCATTTAATTTCATTAGTCAATATAAATATTCACATACAGAATTCTGACTATGGCATAAACACACACACATATGCACAAACAGTACACTTTATACTTACCGAGACACACTTACATACAGGCATAAATTCTTTTTAGAGTTGAAGAGACCTGAAGAAAGATTGAAGACCCATAAGTCAAAAAATTGCAATAATATGAGGATTTAGCAGATTATGTAATATCTTGAAAGCTAGACTCAAAGGTGGTAATTCTCAATTCTGCATTCTCCACCACTGTGGTCTGTAAATAGTCTTCTATAAAGGGACAGTAGCAATTACATGAATTTCTGCAGGTCGTATGGTCCCTATGGCAACTATTCAACTCTGCCATTGTACATAAAGCAGCCAGAGGTGATGTGTGAACTAATGGATGTGTCTGTGTTCCAATAAAACTTCATAACAACTAACATTTAAGTTTCATTATAATTTTCATATGGCATAGAATATTATTTTTGTTTTGATTTTGTTTTCAACAATTAAAAAACTATAAAAACCAATAAGTGGTGGGCAGAATTTGTCCTTCAGATGGTAGCATGCCAACTCTGCTCTATAGCATCAGTAGACTCTTATCAACAATAATAGTGTAATTGTTCTCTACAGTATCAAGTAGTTTGCTCTTTCATCCAGGGATAAAATGGGCTATCTTGGGAAATATTACATGCCCTGAAATTGAACCATTTAGGCAGAGATGAGTTCTGTGTCTATAGACTTTAGGATTTTCACCATGTCCAGCTAATTTTTTGTATTTTTTAGTAGAGACAGGGTTTCACCGTGTTTGCCAGGATGGTCTCGGTCTCCTGACCTTGTGATCTGCCCGCCTTGGCCTCCCAAAGTGCTGGGATTATAAGCGTGAGCCACAGTGCCTGGCCTGACTTTAGGATTTTCAGACTCAACAAGGAAAGGACAATCTTTAGAATATGTACCCTCAAGCTTGGAAATTTCATATTTTACTTTAGGCATTCAGTGGGGTGATTAAAGACAATAAATTTGTGTGTGCAAAGCATCTTTCACGTACTTGCTCACACGGACTTTGTCTTTGCAATATCGATCTGTAAATATAAATTTTCAGAGTACTTTAAATCTATTTCTACTATTAAATTAAATGCAGTATTATCATTTGAATTAGAACCTGAATGGCATGAGGAGCGAGTCATGAAAAACTTGGGGGAAAAGTCATTCTTGCCAGAGGTAGCAGCTACTGCAAAGGCCATGCAGTGGGAAAGAAATGAAAATGTTAGAATCACGGATGAAATTTCTGCAAGGCTGAGAAAAAGCAACAGAGAGAAAGGCACAGGATGCAGCATCAAGACAGAGTTCAGAGCAGACACTGGTTATGGGTTGTGGCCTTATATTCTACATGTAGAATGAAATCCGTACCATGTATTTTATTATACATATGCTGGGAAGCCATTGGAAGGTTCTGGATACAAGAATGACAAGGCCAAGGTAGCTTTGACTCTTATGCAGAAAACTAGGTTGTAGAGAATAAAAGAAAGAGCAGGGAGCCTTGTTAAAAGTTCATTGCAGAAAGCCAAGTGAAAGGTAGCTTTGACTATGGGGACAGCAGTGGAGGTTGAAAGTATTGGGTGAATTCAGACGTATTTGGGAGGTGAAGTCTCTGATGCATCAATACTGTAGCATGAGGAAAATAGAGAAATCCAGAAGACCTACTGTTCTAGCTTGAGAAACTAGGTAGCTAGGGTCATTCACTAAGAAGGGTATCTTCTATAATGATCAATTACTATTAGACTGGTCAGATGATTTCATATTTGTGTTTTGTTTCCTGTTAACTACTCTATGGCTTAGGTTCTTCAGCAATGAAATAAAGACATAATAGCTATCCTATGTTATTACCTAGAAAATAAAATAATGTACATTATTATACATTATTACAATACTGACACAGTGTCTGACACATCATTAGCACTCATACAAGTTCCTATATTTATGTCCCTTGAAACTGATTAGACTTAATAGTACGTACAACTTCTCAAATATCTATTCTGCACTAAGAAGTTATTTTAAAATTCATGATCTCCCATATTGCAACACTCATAGATATTTCTGCTTTCACTTTATAGATGACAAAATTGGGCACGTGAGTTGGTGAATATTTTGCACAAGGTCAAACAACTCATTAAAAAGAGTCAGGGGCCTGGGCGCTGTGGCTCACATCTGTAATCCCAGCACTTTGGGAGGCCGAGGCGGGTGGATCACGAGGTCAAGAGATCGAGACCATCTTGATCAACATGGTGAAACCCCGTCTCTACTAAAAATACAAAAATTAGCTGGGCATGGTGGCGCGCGCCTGTAGTCCCAGCTACTTGGGAGGCTGAGGCAGGAGAATTGCTTGAACCCAGGAGGTGGAGGTTGCAGTGAGCCGAGATCGCGCCACTGCACTACAGCCTGGGTAACAAGAGCGAAACTCTGTCTCAAAAAAAAAAAAAGAGTCAGGATAAAAATTCATATTTATCTGACTCCAATGCCCATGTACTTCCCTCATAAAAGCCCTTTTCTCCAGAAGGAAAAAACATGGTGAAAATAAAAATAATTATTCTTTTTAATAAACAACTAATGATAAACCACATTTACCCTCCAGAGGGTAAAATAATGTACATCAGTGGGATGAAGTCTTTATATAACTGCCTTCCTTATAAACATATGTGAAGCAATACCCACATAGTAAGTAATTAAAAGAAAAATGATTGTAGTTTCAAAGCCTCTACCAATTCTTTGTCTGCTCAAAGTTGAGAACCCCAAATAGATGGCCCTTTGTTTAAGAGAAAACCATAATAACTTTTTGCATATTGGCAGAGCTGTAAGTTTGGGTGAAATAAATTGCTCTTTATATTAACATAGAAAATATTTAAGTTTTTGTTTTGTTTGGTTTTGTTTTTTAGATGAAGCTCAAAATAGAGGTAGAGTGATATTCAAAAATCAGGAGGAACATGAGGAATGTAAAAAGACATTGTAAGTCTTTTTACTCACAGCGAGTGCCTGGCCAATATGGCAGACGAGAGGACCACAAAGAAGACTTCAGCCAGTGAATAGTTCTCTTTTAAGAGTGAGTCTGTAGTTCTTGGAAAATTGAGACTTCATTAGTAATGTTCAGTGGCTTTCTGCATAGTACCTCCAAAAAGAAACAAACAAACAAAAAACAAAGAACTCCCTCTTCTCTCTGAAGCCTAAAGCATGAATCAAAGTATGCAAAGGACTACCTTCCATGTTTGGGTTGACCCAAGTTAGAAAAAAAAAAAAAAAAAAGAAAAGAAAGAGCCACAGATAGTAAGGACTAGAATGCAGGAGAGAAATTTGGAATAAGACTAAGGGAAATATGTGCCCTTCCTCAGCAGAAATTCAAGCACAGTTAATAAAAGAGAATTCTTAGAGTTGGAATTTTCAGTGTATGCAGATGGCTGCTTGAATCTCTCTTTATTTTAACGTTAAAGGAAAATGGTGAATGATGACCACCAGCTGGAGGACTTGGGAGATACTCAGATCAGGGGCTGGTATTAAAGAGAAATACTGAAATCAGCCTAGACTCTCCAGCATGGAAATAAAAATGCTCTTTAGAAATAAGCTTTTTTCAGCATTTTTTTTTTTACTTCGCTACATAGTCTAGATACCATCAATATCAAGTAATTTGCTTCATGCAAGTATACTGTATATGTTTAGGCTACCATGTTTTTCCCTGTCTGAAAGGCCCCTTTCTATCTGCAACAATTCTAGTCATACACTAATGTTATTTCCTTATGAAAACTTTTTCTTTTCCTGTTTCCTTCTTCCTTGATAGCACATTAGATCTATCTCTACTATAGTCCCTGCCCTCTGGACTATCACTTCTTATAACATGACTGTCTCCCCATCTGATCTGTAAACTCCTTGAGTGATGAGGTTAGACATTACTCAAGCCTGTGCTTCAGAAGCTAGGGAGATCTGAAACATAATAGGCACTCAATAAATCTTTATCAGCTTGATGGTGTCTTATTAGGTAACTTTGTTCAAAACTTTTTGGAAAAGAGCTCAAATAAGTGCTTAAATTTTCTCTGGATTCCCGTCCCACCTCAGTCACCATCTGTGATAGAGAAGCTGTAATTATATATTCCCTGTGAGGATTATCATGATGATAAAATCACAACCGTAGCCTGCAAAATTCAGAAACACCATGCGCAACTCCCTTGAGTTCTTGAGAAATGTGGCAATTTGAGTTTGCAGTTTTAGCTGCTTTTCTCTTCTGAAGTATTGATTTCTAACTTGGTTGTTAAATTTTGAAATAATCTCAAACCTACAGAAAGGTTGCAAAAATTACACACATACGCACACAAAGTCTGTATACCCTTCATCCAAATTCACCAGTTACTAAAAATTTTTCACATTTGTTTTTATCCTTCTCCCTCTTTCTCTCATACACATACTTATATATATTTTTTTCGTTTCCTGAAACAGGTGATAGTATAAGGCAGATATCTTGCCCCTTTACCCCTAAATATTTCAGTGGGTATTTTCTTTTTTTTTTTTTTAATTAAGAGAATATTTATTTTTTTAATTGATTAAACTTGGTGATTTTTTTTCTACAGATCTCTCTCTTTTTTTTTCTACTTTAAGTTCTGGGATACATATGCAGAACATGCAGGTTTGTTACATAGTTATACACGTGCCATCGTGCTTTGCTACATCCATCACCCAATCATCTACATTAGCTGTTTCTCCTGATACTATCCCTCCCCTAGCCCCACCCCATGACAGGCCCCAGTGTGTGATGTTCCCCTCCCTGTGTCCATGTGTTCTCGCTGTTCAACTCTCAGTGGGTATTTTCTAAGAGCAAGAGCATTCACTTCCATTTCATAGTACAATTATAACAATCAGTAAATTTAATATTAGCACAATATTTTTAATTAATCAACAGATAATAATCAAATTTCAACAATTTTCCTAATAATGTATTTTACAGTAATTTTCCCTGGTCCAGGACCTAATTCAGGATCATATATTATATTCTGGTACCATGCCTCTTAGTCTTCTTATTGGGAGATGTTATTGGGAGATGGTTCCTCAGGCTGACTGTCTTTCACGACATGGACACTTTTGAAGAATACTAATCATGAATTTTGTAGGCAGCTCCTCAGTTTGGGTTTCATCTGATATTGACTAATGATGAGATTTATTTTAAGCATTCTGGGTGGGAACACCATTAAAGTGATATCAATGCATCTTTTTTTTTTTTTTTTTTTTTTTGACAGTCTCACTCTATCGCCAAGCTGGAGTGCAGTGGTGCAGTCTCAGCTCACTGCAACCTCCGCCTCCTGGGTTCAAGCCATTCTTCCGCCTCAGCCTCCCGAGTAGCTGGGACCACAGGCACGTGCCACCATGCCCAGCTATTTTTTTTGTATTTTTAGTACAGATGGAGTTTCACCATGTTGGCCAGGATGGTCTTGATCTCTTGACCTCGTGATCCGCCCGCCTCGGCCACCCAAAGTGCTGGGATTACAGGCGTGAGCCACCGCGCCCGTCTGATATCAATGCATCTTATTAGAGGTCACATCATGACAGTTCATCTCATTTTGGGTGATATATTCTCCACAAATTATTTAATAATTGCAAATGGAAAAATAGTAACTACAATGGAGGAACCTGGTGAACATACCTTAACCAAGTGATCAAAGTTAACATTATACACATATACATCAATAAAAAGTTCAGCTATTTTACAAGCTTATTTGCCACTCCTGAAAATTACATATTCTGAAAAAAAAATGCATTAAAACTGTGACTTTGGTGTTTGCAACAATATTTACTCAGCACCCATGTGCCAGCTAACTCCAAGTCCTTACTAACCAGTTACTTACTGTTAATACTTCTACATATCTTTTGAAATTTTCCCATGACCCATGTATAGATGTGGTCAAGTAACTTGATCAAGGTGCCCAAACTCCAGTGTGACGCTGGAATGTGAATGTTCTCTCTTCTCCCTCCGAGTTCAGTGTGCTTCACTCTGTAAGTGTTTATTTAAAACCAGTGAAAATATGGGTGCTCAACATTAGAAAAACACTTAAAAAGAGCTATGGGAAAGTTTAGATATAAATTCTCTTTTCATCGTAATAGGTAACATTCTGCAACACCTTTAAATGGCTGCAGAGATGGAGGGGATTGAGAGTTAAGCAGGAGAAGTGACAGAAGAAGAAAGGGTTACATTTTCTTCACATAAGATTACTTTTGCCTATGATTTTTGAAAATGCAACCAATTGTAATCTGCAGTTAGGTATTTGCCAGTGACTGGGCCTCTGTTTGCAAGCTCAAGCCTGTTTTTCAGAGAAAGCCGGAAGCTGTGTTTCACTGTAGGTGGAAACTTAAAAGCAGCGGCTATATATAGCACTATAGGCTCAACACACACACACACACACACACACACA
>NW_022436943.1:51930438-52000355 GCF_009761245.1 Sapajus apella | reverse complement strand
ACACACACACACACACACACACACACACACACACACCCTCTAAAGAGCCCTAAACTTTCTATTTCAATCACCTTTAAGTTCTACATAACCCTCATTTTTCTGGCGGGAAACGTATTAAGCAAATTTTCGGAGGAGAGATCATAAAATGGAGGCCATGATGATGTTTCTTGTGTAATTTACCGAGAGAAGATGTAGCATAGGACCAGACAGAAGGAAAAAGTTACAGGCTGTTTACTTTTCTACTTGAGCTGAGCTAAAAGGAGTCTCTTTGCACATTGGGTCTGCAATGCAAACTCACCTACACCTGTGAAATCAGTGATACGGAAAAGATTTTTTGCAATTTTCAACATTTGCAGCTACTAAAAGTGATTAGCTGTTTTTTTTTGTTGTTTTTTTTTGTTTTTTTTGTTTTTTTTAAGAGCCACCTGAATTCTATAAAGGGTATATGTGGTTATGAGATGCCTCCAAAAGAGAAGTGGAGCCACAGGGCACTGAATAGATATTGGACTCCTTAAAAAGTATGTTGCAGTCACTAGCAGGAATTGTTCCTAAGTGTACCTTTTCTTTTTTCTCTTTGCCCTGCTGGGAGGATGAGTCAGCCAGTGCATGAGAAGAACCTAATTAGATCACTTTCTTTTTATTAGCAATTCTTGCATGCTCTGTCCAACGGCAGCCAGATAAATTCTCCTTACCTGGGCCACTTAGTCACAGCTCCCCTCTCAAGGGATGCATTACTTTCCCCTTGCTGATCCCAGAGGTTTGGCTTGTTTGCTCTCTTTTCCATAGCTGCCACTCCCAACTTCTCCATAAGGGACCTCTATGTTAGAGTGGAGCTCTGCCTCTTTTCTGCGTCCCTTGAAGGCCAGGACACAAAACCAAAAGTATAAGACCATGAAACTACACAGGACAGGCAGAGCGGTAAAGATCTTAGAAGATAAAGGTAAAGATCTCTGAATCAAACATACCTGGGTTCCTTCTGTTGTAAAATTGTGCCATTTTAGCCAAGTCTTGTTCTCAATTTTTCATTTGTAAACTTAGAACAACAATAGGACTAAAGTCTCACAGAATGCATCCAAGGTTCATGGCACATTGTAAGGACTTAACACATTTGAGTTGCTCGTGTCAGTGTCATCATCATCATAATCAGTCATCATTATCATTGTCATCATCATCGTCTTCTTTAATCATTGTAAAGAAGTAGACAAAAAATAAAAATTAGAGATTAGGAAACTTTTAGAAATTTCAAAATTTTACTAAATTCTCCACTGATTTTTTTTCCTTAGGAATTTGTCTTAATCTCCTTATCTAAATGGCATCACTATAAACTTTTATTTTTCAAGAGAGGATGTAAATTTACCTGACGGAAGCAGTAAGAAGAAGGAAAAGGTTCATGCCTTTCCCACCCCCAACACCTGGTCCAGCTGGGCTCACGTGAAGCCCTGAAGGAAGCAGAGCACGAGTGTGGCCACCCAGGGTCTCCTGGCAGACAGCCTCTCACTTCCCTTTTGCCCTCTACAGAGCTCAGCACTTGGACTTCCCTTTGCCTTCTAATTTCCACTCTTTATTCATAGTAGGCTCTAGTGCTGTGGTTCATTTTCTTAATTGCTTCCCTGTCTAGACTACAAGTGCTTCTGGAACAGGGAGTGTGTTTTGTTCAGCTTTGGGTTCTTCCTGCCAAGCACAATGTTGATTGACTGGTTACTGTTTTTTGTCTACTTCCTCATAATGATTAAAGAAGACAATCATGATGATAGCAACAGCAACTACAATGGTGATCAAGATGCTAATAGCTAAGATTTATTAAGTCTTTCCTAGATGCCTTACCACTACCTCTCTCAGTCTCACTTTAAAACCGTCTTCTTTCAGTTCCGGATCACACTAGGACAGAATCATAGATGTAAATAACTCCTTCCCAAACACAACATACTCATGCTAATGGACAAATGGGCAAATGGGCTCCAAGAGGAATCTGAGATCTCACAGCAGATGAGCACGTGGCAGCAGCAAGGCCAGGATGCAGGTCTCAGGAATCCTAGTCCAAGACCACACAGCTTCTGTGTTCAAGGGCTCCTGGGCTCCACTTACGATTTGGGGGAACCCCAGACAGGTGACTCACCACAGAGAACTACCTTGTTTCCACAGGAAGGATCACCTGCACTCTCTTGCTCTTTTTGGTGAAAACTGCCCGTGAAATTCGGTGACCACATCCTCTCTTTGTCATTTACACCTTGCTGGGGTATTTCCCTTCCTCCTTCCCCATCTCCACTTTCAGCAAAATCAGCTCATCCTGGGAATCAGCCAAATTATTTTGTTCTAAAGCAAGGGTGAGTGCTAAAAATGTCAAGTCTATATTATTTCAGAGGGGCCTTACCGAGGTCAGCATCTCTAACCAAAGAAGTGATTCCATGTCTTGGAGTCAGGAGGACAGATACAGATGGTGGCATGTCCAGAACATTGTGGAGGCTGGGAGTATTGTGCTGCCACAGAGGATACAAACACTGTGCAGCTTGTACCCTTGCATGTGTTGATGGCCCAGATAATTGGTGATGAAACATGTGTAGTCTAACACAGAGGCTACATAATGTTCCCCACTAATATCCAAAGTCTCGATCACTCTACCTGTTCCTTCCACTGAAGTAGCGATGATAGAATTGGAAGTCATTGTTATCAGAGCTATTTTTTATTTATTGAGTTTTTACTATGTGCAAGTAAGTTGTTGTGTCTATCAAATCATGTATATCACAGTAGATCTCAGCAACTCTTCAGAGTAGGAGTTAATATGAAGAAAACCAAACTCAGAGAATTGAATAATGTTATACGCTTTGCAAGTGGCTCTGAATCCAGGCCTACCATACTCCAAAGCCTATTCCCTTGTATTTCCCTATGTGGCAGTCATGATCACATAGATTTGTATGGCAGAGATATAGGAGGGCATGGCTTTAGACATGGGACTATAGGGAGACAGAAGGCCTTGCAAGAGGTCACTGATGGGAGGCCTATGTGTCACTTTTGTGTTTGTCTGTTTTTCTTTGGATATCAATGTGTTTGAAAGAGAATGTAGCTAGGCAAGGCCAACTGCTACCAATCCAAGCAACTTTCTCCCTTTGTCTTACACCTGCCATGGCTCACAAATTTCTGACACCTGTTAGTAGCTGGAGGCATTTGAGGATTTAAGCCTGGAGCAGAACTCAGAGTATAGTGCTGGCCAATTGCATCCTGGAATGTCATGGCCCGAGAGATGCTTAGAACACTGAGAAAGAAACTCCCTGTGTTGGGCCATTCCTATGCCACAGTTCACAGTCCACAAAGCCTTTCTTAGCCAGGCCATCCTCTTAGTCTTACCTCTTAGGGTCATTACAATCTTGCTCTGAAGATGGTCTGTCAGGGCTTACCACTCCCATTTTCCTTCCTTGGAGTACTGGGGAAGCAGCCATGACAGAGTCTGATCACATCGTTGACCATATTGAGCAAAAATACCTTCCTTCTCTTGGCAAACATGATGTGCTTTTAAAGTCATGCACCTACCATAGACCAAGTCCAAGTAAGTTTCTCTCTTTGTTGGGATGTTTGCTCATTCATTTGCTAGGAGAATTTGTCTTTCTGCAAACTCCAGTCACTCCCATATCTCTGACATACTCAGGTTTAATACAGAGCACCTCAGCTGAACTTTCCATCTACCCTTACCATGCCATTTAATTCTACATTTCTTTAGTCTCTTCCCATAAGCTACTTGAGGACAAGGATTTTGTCTTACCTCTTTGTTTTTGCGTCTTGCCTGGCATATAGAAGACAATTGATAAATGATTGTGAAATAATGTGATTCTCTATAATTTTAACAAAATAATTGAATACCTCACAAGCCTTTAACAGAGAAGACCCAAGGGATATGAGAATTAAGTTGTATGGCTCTGCTCTTCCTTCTGGCAAATAGCGTTCTTTCAAAGAAGAAAGAACAGGATGGACAAAAACACAAACTAGGTGAAACGGTTTGGTGTCCACATGCAGAATTCCAAGGGAAAAGTAAGAGATGGGAGGGGCTTAGGGATGGGGATGGGCTGCAGTCATGTAAACCTGTGTGGATTTCCTCTCATTGGGAGTTTAAACTGCTTTCTGCAGGAGAGGGAGAGTCAGCGAAGTTTGAAATAAGAGAATAATCATGCTTCGTTTACTTGTTCATTGCAAAGAATCATGGGGGTCTCAAGGTTTACTGGTTTGAGTATCAAATCTCAAATTTCAACACAGGAGACAATAATGAATCAATCATCACTCTAGCAAGTAACCAAGATATCTTTATTTTTTCCACAGAAGAAATTTCTGAGCCAATAATGCTTGCGATCATCACTGCGATTGAACATTTACTCTGTACCAATTAACATTCCAAGCACATTTCATGTATCAACTTACTTAATACTTGACACTTACCTCTTGCCCTTTGGGATCTACTGACAGATAAGGCTCGTTCACTGGTTATAAATACTCACCTGGTATGTTCAGGAGCCTCTTTCTACCCCATGCTGCCTATAATCCTCTTCTTCTTATTCAGTATTCTGACCATTTGCCTTGTTCTCTGGAAGGCTGATTGCACCACAGTGGACATCCCTGGAGAATGGAGTTTTCTCTGTGCATGTATGAGATAGGTACTCTAAGTGATGGCTGTTCTAAGTATAAGATACTCCAAGAAAAAAAAAAAACACAGCAGAAACTTATCCAACCAAAAAGAAATGTACAAAAATCTATTTATCCAGAAATTTGAGTTGCTGTGGGTGACTCACTTGTACCACCTCCCCATAGCCTACAAGGCACTATCCAGTGGCCTGAAGACAAATCCCCTCTTAGGCCCCTTTAGGGAAGGACAGAACTAACCTGGGAGAAAAATGATCATACATCAACATACAAAACTCATTCTAATTTCTATAAAGGGGCACAAGCTGCATTTGCCATTTTGTAGCATTTCTGTATGATGGACTTGATCTAGAAAGCTTCTCTCTAAAGAATTTCCAAAAGCAATTTCCCTTGAAAACTAAGTAGGGGGTAAGTTTCCTGACCCCATCTATTTATTTATTGAAGTAGAGTTTTTCTCATACAATATGTCTGAAGTCCTCCTTATTCTTGAAAGATATTGCTGGATTTTTGAAGCCTAAAAAAATGTTTGGGTTGCCAGCCTTGTCAGATACCAGTCTTGTATCAGTAACTTCAACTGTCAAAAGAGGACTCAGTAATTACCTTGGTTGCAATAATGCATTTAAAATGAAACACCAAATATCCAACAGATATTCATATTCTCCTTCCCTCCTTGCACAGATGTGTGTCATTATTTACTCATTTGACAGTGATTTTCTTTCTTTCTTCCTAAAAGTCAATTTTCAAGTTCTATCACCAAGGATTGCGTAGGACTTCCTTGATCAGTCCTGCAGGCTGGTAAAATCGGCATTGACAACCTGGGTTAAATTAAGAGGAAAGTGGTCAGAGTTAGGAACACATTCAGAACCATGACACAGCAGGAATTCTTCAAAGAACCGAATTGTTTGTCCTGGAGACAAGACTATTTGTGTCATTGTTTTCAAATATGTTAATAATTTTTATGTAAAAAAAAAAGTGTTCTTTTTAATGAAGTAATAAACAGCAGAATTAAGACTTACTAGTGAAAAATGTAGGCAGCAGAATTTGGAAAAACTGAGAAAGAACTTGATAATAGCCACAGAAAAATACTGGTTGACTTGGGAGGTAGTGAGGTCTGGTAGAGGTGTTCACCTGTAGACGCATTGGCCACATGGTGGAGATGTTGTAGAAGGTATTCAGGTATCATTACAGAGGTTGAGCTCTACGACCTTGACAGTCCCTTTGAACTCTGAGATGTTGTAATCCTACAGATTCATACTTATTTGTATCTCGTTTGTGCTGGCTGAGGACTATTGCAGAGTATATTGCAGGTTTCATAGAAATTCATAAGAAGTGATCCTTGATTTCAAACAATAGAATCACCAATGTTACCGCTGAAATAAAACTTAAGGTGGCACTTCACCTGACCCTCATTGTAAAAATGAGTGTGCTCATGCACACAAATGTTCACTGGAAACCATCATTCTCTGCAAACTGACACAAGAACACAAAATCAAACACCGCATGTTCTCACTCATAGGCAGGTATTGAACAATGAGAACACACGAACACAGGGAGGGGAGCATCACACGCTGGGGTCTCTTGGGGGGAAGTAGGGGAGGGACAGCAGGGGGTAGGGAGTTGGGGAGGGATAACATGGGAAGAAATGCCAGATATACGTGATGGGGAGGAAGGCAGCAAACCACACTGTCATGTGTGTACCTATGCAACAATCTTACATGTTCTTCACATGTACCCCAAAACCTAAAATGCAATTAAAAAAAATGAGTGTGCTAAGGCCAAGAGAGTTTACATGGCCTTCCCAAAATCACTTAGCAAATTGTCACCAAGTCAGAGCTCAAAATGTCAAATGAGAGATAAGAGATATAGATTACATTTCCGAGAACATTTAGAGGAACACCTCCTTTTAAAAAGAAAGCTGCAATCAATAATCTCTTCTCCTATACTTTACTTAGTAGATATAAAGTACACAGCTTTAAAAAAAAACTCACCAAGTGATCCATATTTAGCTAAAAGTAAGGAAGCAAGAAACCACAGAGTATTTAACCATGCAGCCTCCGCCTAAATTTTAGAGACAAATGGGCCTAAAATAGTAAAGTAGAAAGATTTTAGAAAAGATGCAGGAAGATACTTCCTAACTTGAACTACTGCCCTGGGAGACATCTGATAGGAGATTTGGGACTTCTGAGGGAGTTGAGGAAGCCTATTTCAGGTAAAAGTTGTCATTCCTGGCCAAAAAGCAAAGGAAGTCTACAAAATACTTCCCACTGCTGCAAAGCCGAGAAAGAGACCTGTCTTAGAGTTTCAGATTGTGTGTGGAGTCAAGGAAACTTCTTACTCTTCATCATATTTATGGATTTGTGAAACAGGAAAAAAGGAATTAGAACAAGTATAACAGAGTAATTGATGGTGGCAACTTTAAATACCAGAATAAATTGAGAAATTATGCGGATAGAGGCATAAAAATCTGCGATACAAGGAAATGACCAGTCTGACATAGGTCCCTGGGTCTAGTGAGATGTTCACAACTCCTGACACCAAGCTCCAGACCTCCAGTGCTACACATAGGAATTCACACAGCAGAGGTTCTCATGTAATTAACACTTGACATGAATGGAACCCTGCCACACAGAAATGGCCAAGGCTTATATCCTGGGAATCATGATGAAGGTCAGAGTCAGCTCTAGGCAAAACTCAGCTCTCATTGCATTTCCTGCATTAGAACTAAGTTACACATTTTCACATCCATCTTTCAGGTGATAATGTGAATAGCTCAAAATCAGGAACAATTGAAATGTATCTCTTGTTCCCTGTGCAAAGCCCAGAATCTGCTATAGAGTAGATGTGCAATAAATTTTAAACTGAAATTATACTGCATTTCTCTAATACTTCCTAGTGCTGAGAAACTGTACATTAATCTCAAACTTTCTCTTAAATATATAGCAGCACCAGGGATGTGTATGTAAATGTGGCATGTTTAAGCTCAGGCAAAACTTTGGCAATTTGTCTTTAGTATCAATAAGACAAATGGTTTAATGTCTCCAAAATTCAATTTCTTCAACTGTAAAGTAGAGGTAATTATACTTACTTCTAGATTTCTAAAATGGTGACGATATAAAAAAATTCTATATGCCAAGTGTCCAGAACAATGTTTGTCATAAGTAAGCATTTAATAAATGATGTCGGTGACCATTATCAACAAATTATTCATTTTTGTCTCTTTATTAAGATCTGAGATAAGAAATCACTTCTGCTAACTTTGCGATATGAGACCTGTGCCAGCCAGATCCACTGAGGATTCGGGCAGCATTCTCATTCTCAGAGAGGACACACCTGTTAACTCTAGACCAGCACTTTAATAATACATATTCCTGTTTGAACCTGCTCCCTGTAAAACATCATAGAAGATAATTATGTTGTTTAATTGAATATAACACCCGTTAACTTGGTGGGTAATTTTTGCCAAGTGTATATTTTCTGTCACTCCCTCTTTTTTTTACTTTAACTTAATTTAGTCCGTGGCTTTATACTGCTCCTACTTCAGAGCAGGATTTTCCCCAGTCTCTCTGTTCTGCTGAATTGCATCTTCATGTGTGTTCAAAAAGAGAAAACAAGAAATGAGAAGTCAATGATCAAGATCATTTCCATTTCTATTGCCTGTAAGAGATTTTTTACATTGAACACAAGAAAGATTATATGACTAGTAAGGTACTGTACAGAGGAGGAAATAACTAGGCATTAGAAAAATATAAAGACCCCTTGACTAAAAGAACAGTAGATTGTAAACAGCCAATTGTACCCTCTCTGAGTCTCCAGTTCTTTATCTACTAAAGGAGAAGGTTGGGCTACAAGGACCTCCCAGGGGTTCCAGAGGACACCAGTATTTTTCATCTCTGTGAGCTTCCTCTTCCCTTCTCTACCACTTTGGGGCTTTGAGATTTTAAGGTATGAATGGAGAATAAATAAATAAAGATCAATAATAAAGCACAATTTGAATTTAGAATCCATCTTATAACTACTCTTTTGCTGCAAATACCTTCAGGACACTGAATTTAAAGGTACTAAAAATTGATTTATATACTAATGAACTAATGCATTTATATCTTGAGTAATTTTCCATCATTGGCCATTTAATTTTGCATACTCAATGGCCAATGACAGAAAATTAATCAAGATATAAATGGAACAAAATGTTAAACTTTTCTGGAATTTTTATACTTTTTTGAGATTTGATAGTTTTGAAATCTTGAATTTAAATTAGATAAAAATATATAACATAATTAAATACTATTAAAATAGCACATTTGCAAAGTAGAAAATTTAAAAGCAAAAAAAAAAAAACTCGTGAACAAAGAATATAGTTTGCACATGGTTTCTTACTCAAATCAGTTTGATATGAATGATACACCATTGTCATTTCATAGTTTGCAATGAATTACAAGTTGATGTTCTGAGAAGTGATGGGATGTGCAAGTTGCATAACACAGGTACTTTGGAATGGAGCTAGAATAAAACTCTGGGGTTAGAGTTTTTTTAGCTTGAGTTATACAATCAAATAGTTATACAATCAGATAGTTTGCAAATCTTGGACATGACCAAATCAAATCTCAAGTGATTGATTCAAGTTCATGCTTTTGTGCTACTGATTAAGAGCTGTAGTCAACACAGTGTTTGGAGGAAGAAATGGTATCATGACATCTTCGAAAAAAGGTAAAGGCAAAGATAAAAACCTGTATGAATACTTGCAGTTGATAATGCGATATAATATGATTTAGGGAAGTGAAAGTTTTTTGAACCCCGCCCCCCGCAAAAAGAAATTGGCCAAGAATCAAGGACATGAAACCTTATGTGTGAGGAGTGTTTGATGAGTTGCCCTAGGGACTAGAGTTACCTTAAGAAAGTTCTTGGTGAACTTCTCTTTGGGTCAGCTTCTGGATAAGTGAGTTTCACAAAAGTCTCTGTGACATAATGGGCTCCCAACCCTTGAGAAATCTATATTTGGGCATTATTTATCTATGACATAAATTTTTAGTAAATTATATTTGAGAAATCATTACTTACAATTTTTTTCCTTAATAGAAAGCTCTGTCAGTGCTTTGAAAACAAATATGTTCTATAAATGTAAAAGTCAACACTAGCATTGCCATTATCATTAACATTTTCTATTTGACATCTAAATGTAATACTTATTATTTATGGATAACTTTCCTCCAAAAATCTCCAGAATTTGTCACTGGGCAAATGGTGCACATTTGTTTAGAAATTAGTACAAGGAAAGTAAAACACACACAAAAAAAACTTTAAAGAATTTCAGAAATAGTTCTTTCTGTAATATATTTCAGAGATCATTGCTTTTATTAAAATTATTTTTGAAATAGGTAACTAAGCTTTAATAGGAAAAAGATTTTTCAGTCTATATTAATATCATGTCTCATACGGCTCATTAAGTTTTCTTCAAACTTTATGCCTTCACCTAATAGTTATTGGAGTTTGCCAAAAAAAGAAGAGAAGATAAATGAACTAATATGTATTAAACATGAACTATTTGCAAGGTACTGTGATGAATATTTTATATTCATTATTTTATTAACTCCACCCATGATGAGCCAACTGATGGTCCTCTAAGAGTTCATAAATGACTCAGAAACAGTCACACAGCTTGCACAAGAGAGAGATGGGCTTGAACAATTTTTGGAAATGTTTCAGGATTTCCCTTGGCCCTGATCCCTTGCTCTACCAAGTGATAATTTTTGAAAGCTATGTATGAGAGAGATGGAGTTTTTGAAAACTCAGTGGTTCCAGGCAAAATAACTGAATGAAGTTCCTGAGCTGAGAATATTTCAACACAGAAGGTGCCAACAGAAGTTTAGTAAAATCAGAGGGACAGATATAATTGAGACTTTCGCTAAGTTCAGACCACATGGTACTCTATGGACCATGGTAAGAGTTTTGGCCTTCATATTAAGAGAAATGAAAAACTCTTAATGGCTTCTCTAAGATTATGTCATTATCATATCAGTGACTTAAGAAGATGGCTTTAGCCTGGCCAACATGGTGAAACCCCATCATTACCAAAATACAAAAATTATCCAGGTGTGATGGTGCAGTCCTGTAAGCCCAGCTACTCAGAAGGCTGAGGCACGAGAATAGCTTGAATCCAGGAAGCTGAGGTTGCAGTGAGACAAGATTGTGCCACAGCACTTCAGCCTGGGCATCAGAGCAAGACCCTGTCAAAAAAAAAAAAAAAGATGGATCAGACTACTAAGTAGAGAATAGGTGAAAGAAGGGAAGCCATTCAAATAGATGTCAGTGAGAGAAATGTAAGGAAAACATGCTGGTGATTTGAACTTCGCTATTGGCTGTGGAGAAAGCAAGAAGCAGAGAGATTCAAGACATAAGAAAAATCAACCTGGTGTTGTGATTGACTGGATAGGGTAAAATGAGGAGAAGAATTTTAGCCATGATATCAGCTTTCTATCATAAAAATCTGGCTAGAAGTTGGAATTAATTATGTACTTTTAATTAAAGCTATTAATCATGCAAGTTTTATTAAAACCATAGTTTATAGTGTCCTAGTAAATTAAAGGAGGATACACTGAAAAACTTTCTAATCTAGAAATGTTCATCTACTCAATCTAGACTGAAGAATTTCCCAACATATCAGTGATGTGCGTGTTCTCTGGAGATAGCATGCATGTTCATTCCTTCTAACTCAATGTCTACATTGGTAACGTTAAAATATCAAAGAACAAAAAATACGTAATTCAATTCAGAAACACTTGTAGTTAAATGTACCTGAATAAATGTGTGCTATTATCTGTGCTCTTTTTTGAAACAAAGTTATGTACTCCAAAGACAAAGATAATGGAAGGGAAGTTAACAGAGAAAACAAGGATGAGGAGGAGGAGAAAGGGTAAGAGAAAGGGTAAGAGGAAGAGAAGGAAAGGAAGTAATGAAGAAAGAAAGGAAGGAAAAAGGGAGAGAGGAAGAAAAGAGAAAGAGGGAGAAAGAAAGATGAAATTAAAAAGAAAGAAAGAAAGAAAGAAAAGAAAGAAAGAAAGAAAAGAAAGAAAGAGAGAGAGGAAGGAAGGAAGGAAGGAAGGAAAAGAAAGAAAAGGCAGGGAAGGAAAGGGGTTCATGATTGAGGGAAGATTAAAAGTGAAAGGAGAAAATAACAAAGCAGAGTAATACCATGCATCTGTATAAAGGAAAGCCGCAGGGGAGCAAGATAACATGTAACAGTATCCAGAAAATTTCAAAAATTAGCAATACCATGAGCCAGTAAATATGAGAGTAAGTAATGAGACTCCAAATAAAGGGATGTGTTGGACAGCCAATACAATTGTGGTCTTACTTCTAACATCAGGCAATTTTTCTAAGTCATGCTGTAGAAATTTCATTCTGTAGATAAATTGAGACAGAGATACCTCAGGGTCAAGTATACTTGGCACAGCATAGGAAATCAGGAGGATTAAGAACAATAAAGAAATGGAACGAGGCCACTTTTAGCTCCCTTTCTTTGCTAGGTTCCGAAAACATGAGTAATCAATAATTACTGCCACCACCACCACTGCCCGTCCTACCTCATTCTCCAAGGTCCCCACCATGTCTTTCTTAAGCAGGAGATTGGTAAAGTGTTCACTAGCGAAAAGAAATAACCCCTGAAAAATACACTGAAAAATACACTTGTAATTATTTTTATTTGAATCTCAATAAAAAAATAAACTGTCTCCTACAATGTCATCTCATTCGAAGACTTACCAGTTAACAAATCCAACCCATGCACATAGAGCTCCCAATAAGTTTTACAGCACCTCATTCTCAAATGCAAATGAACAGCCAAATAGTATCAATAAATTTAAAATATCCTCCAATTTGAGAGACAAAGGCCAAAATAAATAGGAAGAAAGCAGCTTGGAGGAAACAAAGAAAATGCAGATAATAGAAAATGAATATCTTTTGAAATACTATAGTTAATATTCTCAGATAGCAAACAGAATATAGTCTAGCAATAAAACAAGAATAGGGTATTATACAAAAGGAGCAATTAGACAATAAGAACTATTTTAAATCAAAAATGTGATGGTTAAAAAAGCCTCAACATCATATTAAAAGTTAAAGTTGATACAATCACTCAAAAAGTAATACAAAAAGATAAAAGATGGAACGTAGAAAAGAAAAGGTTGCTTAAAAAATTTAAGATGTCCAAATTATTAGAGTTTTAGAAGAGGAAAAAAGAGAACAGAAAATTATACAAGAGAAAATGAATTAAGAAGATATCTCAGAATTGAAGAACGAGTGTCTCTGAAGTACCAAAGACTGTAAGTCAAAAAAGAGATACACCAAAGTATATCATCATGTAACCTAAAAAAGTGAGTGTAAAGAGAAAAATTCTAAAATTTTCAGGATAATATAGAAAGTTCCCCACTGGAAAATAATAATAATAATAATGGCATTGGACTTCTCTAAAGTAACACTAGAAACTAAAATGCAGTAAAAGAATGCTTTCAAAATTCTGGAGAAAATAATTTTCAACCTATAATTATTTACTCCATAAATTGAAAGTAAAATATGGGTCTTGAATACAAATGCAATGTTACAAATGATGCACACTACATGCAAGTTCACCAAATTATCCAAAAAATAGGTGATGCAACCCCTGATCAAGTTAAGAGGAAGTCTCAGGATGGCAGCTGTGTGGCAGACCTATAAAATAGCCTTTCTGGAGTGGCATGGGAAAAAAAGGGATACTCTGAAAAAAGATGTATTAATCTTTTTTAATACATGAGAGGATTATGGGAATTATGGAGATTGCAATTCAAAATGAGATTTTGGGTGAGGGCACAATCAAACCATAACAGATATTGACTAAGAAAATATACCGGGAAGGCCAGGTGTGGTGGCCCATCCCTGAAATCCCAGCACTTTGGGAGGCTGAGGTGGGTGGATCAGAAGGTCAGGAGTTCAAGACCAGCCTGGCCAACATGGTGAAACCCCATCTCTACTAAAAATACAAAAATTAGCTTGCCATGGTGGTGGGTGCCTGTAATCCCAGCTACTTGGGAGGCTGAGGCAGGAGAATCACTTAAACCTGGGAGGTAGAGGTTGCAGTGTGCCAAGATCATGCCACTGCACTCCAGCCAGGATGACAGAGCAAGATTCCATCTCAAAAAAAGAAAGAAAAGAATAAAAGAAAGAAAATATACTGGGAAACTCAGAGCTCTTGCTTCTGAACCAGCTCTGACATTTATACTGTTGTAAACATATGAAAATCAATCAACCCATCTAAGCCTTAATTCCCCTGTCTCTAAAATGGGAGTTATCATATCTTCCATAAGAGGTTATTGAGAGCCATATAAACCGAAGAAGAGGAAATATGTAATTTGCTTAGAATAGCAGACAAAGGTGCAGTGCATAGTAGCTCTTACTGGTACAATGTATTTTAATACATCAGTGCTGCGGAAACCTAGTTAGTAACAATTCTCATTATTTGTCCTAGCACCCTCTTTATCACAACATTTTAAAAATTGCATGAGACAAACATTATCCAAAAAAATTGGAAATGTAGCCAATGAATTCATCTCTGAGATATTTACAGAAGACTTAAAAGATGATGTACATTCTAAACATTATTGAAAGTGTTTTTGGCTCACAGGAAGAGAAATATTGTTGCTTCCAATTGCTTGTATGGGAAGAACCCTTGAAGCTCTTTGTGATGAGAATAAGAGCCAGTAATAAGAAGGGTAGCATTATAACAAATTCCCAAAGGAAGCTGGAAGAACACCTTCAAATGTTTGTTGGACCTCAGATGCTCAAAGTAGAACTGTTTTTTTCTTTCAACACAGTCTGATTTTCTATTCTAAATATTTCCTCAAAAAGATCACAAGATTAAACATAGAAGACAGCTTATTAATGACTTTCAAAGGATATTGTCACCCCTATATGGGCCATTCAGTGAATGATTTCTACAATGGCAGAGTGCTTTTTATTAAGAAGAAACACTCAGCCTGCACTCTGGTCAGGACGTTTTGGTCTCACAGCCTTGTGGCTTTGCTCTTTCATCAATGACTGTTTTCTTTTTGGCTCAGCTCCAGTGCCAGAAGAACCATTGATCAGCGGTTAGAGGAAGCCTTTGATAGGTGGCCAAGGGCGAACAGAGGTTTGTCATGGATATTGTGGTTCAGAAGTACAGATTATGAATGAAGAAGAAGGAGAAAAAAGCTTCCACCTGATTTGCCTTTTGGTCTATTAGTGGGAAGTCAAGCAAGAAGGAAGAGAGAAATTAAAAAAATTTAATGAAAAACACATATTTGGAAAGAATGTGATGTTTCTAACAGGCGTGCTTGTTGACACGTTGGCTCATCCCTCTTTCTCTTGCCTCATTCATGCCATGCTCAATTTGGAATCTTCATCCAGCAGTAGAAAACTATTTGCAGTTTCCTGGAGACACCATGCTACTTAATACCTCCATGTCTTTATATAAACTCTTTCCTCTGAATTGATTATCCTCCCTGCCCTACACTCAGGTCTAATTTCAGCTACGAAAATTTTCCTTATTTCCCTTTTAAAAACAAAATTAATAACTTATTTCTAGACCACTTTTTAATACTTTTCTATTGAAGTCATCACTGCTTCATGAGCTGAGTCCATATATGTCCATGTAAAAGTCCCAGAAACCCACATGGGAAGCCTAGCACATTTTTTAAATTTACCAATTTTCCTGGAAAATTTTAAGATTAAAAAGCCCAATGAATTAGAAGAAACATATGTCGCATTTTACAAATTTTCTTAAAATCTAGAACAAGAATCCCAAGATGCTTACTCTTAAATAAATATTTACTCTATGGCTACTTATTGTGAATTTTGGCTTCGGATTTATTGAAGTAGGCAATCTATCCCTTCAATTTTAATAGCAAGGTTTAAGAAGGAGGGGTGGAAACTTCTGTAATGCTACACATCACCTTCAGTTTTACTCATTTGTTCTTTTGCCTGTATTACTGAGACTGTCAGGGAACACATTTAATAAAGGCACACTGTTATTCATCAGTGTGTCTTGAACATCATGTGTACAGAACAGAATCAGGTAAGTGTCTTTCAAGTTAAACCAGAATGAAGCACATAGGATTTCATCAAACATAGTAAAAAGTAATGACATTAGACAACTTAGTTAATAAATCTGTTCTGTGAAGTGCTGAAAGTGGATGCCACATACGGAAAGGACAAAGCTGGTTTATACAAGCCTGTCACATAGAAATCTCCCTTAATCAATATTTAATTGACACTGATCTTTATAATGTAGACCTCAGAATAATTTGTGAGGCATTAAAGGGAGGTCAAATTTGATTAAATCTTATTTATAAACTCTCAGGGCTGGAAGTGGACTTAGAAATCATTTGGTTTAGAGATGGCAAAAGTGCATATGTGTGTGGCCATTTTCACTTTCTAAGACCATGTCAGACATCATTAATCAATTGTGAGACTTTCTTTCACTGAGCCTAGTTACAGATGCAGAACATTTCTTAACTAACTACTCTAGACAGACACAACCAGTCAAAATGATCTTGCAAAAAAATCCTAACCTATCTTTGATTGACTCCAACACTAAATTCAAAAAATTGATATCCTGTTTAATATTCCACAGAACGGGCATCAATTTTCTGATTTAGCGCCTCTAAAATGAGGTATTTCCTACGTAGGCCTTTTATCATATCATGATTATGTCATCAATAATAAATACGTGTGTCATTAATAAGAGTTATATGCATCAAGCAATCCTAGACCCCCACATAGTGTAATCCACCTGACACTGCCAAATAGGAATTAGTAATCCCATTTTATAAATAGCAAAAATGAGAACCTAAGACAGAGACAGGAAAAAGGCAAGACATAGTTTGGTCCACTGTGTGTTTTAGAGAAAATTAAGCCTACATTTAAAAATCAGGAGATTTTGTATTAAAAAAATGTGGTTTCGTCACTTTTTATTTAAAAGTAAGAATAAACCTATTTTTCCACATGGCAGCCATTGGCCATGTGTACAATTCATAGCAGTTGGATCCTTTGATGGCGTTGTACTTGCAGTTTTCCACAATTCCTGCTATGTTCACAATTAACGAGGGTTAACTTTTCTTTCTGCCTGCTTCACTCATGCTACCTGTGAGTCTCCTGTAAGCAGCTGAGTTGACATTGACTCCTCCAAGTTTCCCAAAGCTTATGTGGCTATTGGTTTTCTGCCATTGCATTTGCTCTTCCCTCTGACTTGAATGGCTTTCTCTTTCATTTCCAGATGCTGAAACTAAGAATTGGCAGGAATGGGGAGACTAGGATTCTGGAGGTGTGAAGCCTTGGAGAGTTTATCTTACTTCTGCAACCTCTTACACCCTCAGTAATTTGCAGATTATTTACCAAGGCAGGAAGCTGAGAATCCAGGTTTATACTAGTAAAGGCCTGCTGGTGGGGGTCCGAAAAAAACAATAAGACTTTAAGCAGACACTTTGGTAGTCTCATTAAGCATAGTATGTGTTTTATCATTTCACCTGTACTTTTATTCATATCATACAACCTAGCAACTCGCATGTCAGCTTACCATATGGAGATTCTCAGTTCTGCATGCATAAGTCATAGAGGATCTCAATAAAATCTCATTGCCTTTACAGTGGTGTTTTGATAAGTATACTTACTTCATTGTCATGTCTTTGTCTTTCTACTCCAGTGCCTATCTAATTACCTGTCACACAGTCAGAGCTCAATAAATGCTTCCCAAAGCATTCAGCTGTATCATTTCTTGGTGCCTTAATCTCTTCCCTCATGGTCTCTTGCAAATATTATGTCATAATCTACCCACAAGTCACCAAGAAGTAGGTGGAAAATGCTATTCTCATTTCACTGGTGGCAAATATCAGGTAAAATAGGAACCACATGATTTACCTGATATCTTACATAGTGTTTAGGGTACAAATATAGTTTGCAAAATAGTATGTGTTAAGTCAAATGTCTCTGAGAGGCAGTGAAGTGAAACAGAATGAGTGGAATTTGCAACAAACTCTAGAGCTCCTTTTTACTAGCTTCTGTCAACTGTGTCAGGTATTTCCCTTGGTTTTCTTGGATACCAAGCTTCAGTGCCTTTCAGGTGCACTGTATTTTTGGTTAAAAAGAATGACTGTCTCAATTTCATGATGCTCAAACAGTTCTGTGCATACTCAAAAAGTTTTATTTCAGTTTTATGCCCGACTGTCTTTCCTTCTGTAACGCAATCAGCCTCAAGCACAGGTGGGACAGTGATATAGGACAAGGGTGGAGGAGTCCTAGTGTTAGACAGATAGTATCCTGGTTTCCTTATTTCCAAAGGCTAACACAAGATTCTTTCCCTTACTTTCTTATTGAAATGCATTATCTCCTATGATGTGTCTCAACAATTCTGATAAAGTGTCTTGTGATAGTTCTGCTTTATTGATGAGCCAGACATGATTAAATGTGAAATATCAAGTGTCAGTGTCGAATAGGTTGAAACAGGGATCATTAGCCTAGAGATACGTACAGGGCAAAGAGATAAAAGAGAGAAGCAATCAAGTAAACTTAGAGAAAAAGGAGGAATAAAAGGGAGTATAGGAAAAATTTCAATGTAGAAGTGATACTTCTGTCAGATCTTGAAGGATCTCAGTGAGTAAAAATCTTACCAAGGCAACACAAAGTGAAACCACTTTAACTAAAGGAAACCAAGGAGGAAAACAAGTGAGAACCGTGGCCGGGCGCGGTGTCTCATGTCTGTTATCCCAGCACTTTGAGAGGCCAAAGAGTATCACTTGAGATCAGGAATTCGAGACCAGCCTGGCCAACATGGTGAAATTCCGTCTCTGCTAAAAATCTAAAAAGTAGCCAAGCATGGTGGCAGGTGCCTGTAATCCCAGCTATTTAAGAGGCCATGGCAGGAGAATTGCTTGAACCCGGGAGGCAGACATTGCAGTGAACCAAGATCTCGTCACTGCGCTCTAGCTTGGAAACAAAGCTAGACTCTATCTCAATAAGATAAGACAAAATAGTGAGAACCACTATCATGGTAGGAGGCAATCAATACTGTTTTAGCAGAACACGCTAGGGGGGATGTGTCTGGAGATGGAGCAAAAAAAGGCCTTTTAATACTCATGAATAAAAGAAAGGAAAGATTAAAGGACAGAGTAGAAGGAAGGAGGATGCGGGAGGAAGAGAGAGAGACAGGAACAGAGATAGAAAGAAGAAAATTGTCAGAGGTATTATTATAAAATATATGTATTAGCTTGGCATTTAAATCTTTCTCTAAACTTAGATTTAGGTAAAAAAATCTTTGCACAGGATTGACCAGCTGGAAAGTGGTGGAGCTGATATTTTTGTTTGTTTGCTTGTTTTGAGATGGAGTCTCACTGTGTAACCCAAGCTGGAGTGCAGTGGCAGGATCTCAGCTCACTGCAACCTCCACCTCTGGAACTCAAGCAATTCTCGTGCCTCAGACTCCTGAGTAGCTGGGATTACAGGTGAGTGCCACCACGCCCAGCTGATTTTTGTATTTTAGTAGAGATGGGGTTTCGCCATGTTGTCCAGGTGGTCTTGAACTCCTGAGCTAAGTTTTAATATAGGCCCTTTGATTTCAAAGCCCATGCTTATTCTCTGGTGCCACCCAGCGCCTCCAAGATAACTTCTCTGATGAGGACTTGGCTGTCATTGAAACTGGTAAATTCTAATGTTTGCTTACAAATTAGCAGTGTTCCTTTGTGCTTAAACTGTAACAGTTTGAATGAGATAGTTGCCGCCTCACTTTAGATCTCTTTCCCATACTCCCAAAGCACTTTGAAGAGCCTATGCAAGAAGAGACAATTCAACAGATATTTACTAAAGCCCAACTCTGACTTTAATTAGACCTATAATTTTGGCAAGTCACACAAAACCTGTCTTTCAAGGTTTTTCATTTAGTAAAATATATTAAAGCAGAGTCAGTTTTGAATATTTAAGTAAGAAGCTTGTGTGAGAATATTAGAAAGATCTGGGCCAGAATCTTCACTCTGTCACTTTCTACATGCATAATCTTTATTATTAATTAACTGCTCTGACACTCAAGTTTCTTATTTTTAAAATGGGGAAAGTGAAAAATCATACATTTTCAATACTTTGACATGAAGACGAACTATGACCACGTGTGTAATGTTCCTACTGCAGTACCTACTGTAGGATCTTTAGAAGTAGAAGATGAATTTACTTTTCACATGCACAGAGATTTATATAAAAGAAAAATTGTCCTCACACTCACTGACCTCAGTTATGGAGCAAATACAAAGTGATTGGGCAGGTTTGGAGAATTTCCCAGGATGGTTGGGGCAGATGCGAGAAATCCCCTCTGTTGCATCTCTAAGTACAAGATCTCAATTCAGAGAGGGTCTGCCTAGTACATTATTTCCATTACTTCCCCTGCACCTAACTTTACTTTCTCTATCCATTCTACCAACCATATCAGAACCCTCTGCCAGAATTCTCTGCTCCAACTTCATAGCCAGGCTGAGCTAGGCTGATTCACAAAGCCTGTTCCCAAGTTGAAGACTGGCCAGGATCAGCAGTTAAAGTTTACTGGTTTGGCATGGGCAGTGATTAATCAGAATCAGTGTTAGCTGAACACAATTGTAACCATGCCACTCTGAACAGGCAACACGCCAATGATGGCTGAAATAGAGATGCATATTTGGAAAGTTTACTTTTACTTTAGTTTAATACTGAACTAGCAAATAAGCAGTGAGAGGAATACACAAGAAATCAAAGATACCAGTGGGTGAATGAAAATGCCGCAGTAAATGCCGCCCTTTGCTTCTCAGAGGTGTGAATTGAGTCCATAATAGAGTATGGTAGTCTATGCTGAATCGGTGCATCTCAGAACCTTCCACTCTTTATCTTTGGGTGCAAGCAGCCCCAACGCTCAAGGATCCACACTGTTCACACAATAAGAAAATCTGACCTGCCAAAGGGTTATATAGATCTGAGTATATTTCTTGTATCACTAGGAATTTTTAGCTTCTGGTGGCCTGGCCAGGGTTTTTACAGTGGCAGCTTAGCTGACTTGGCTTCTCCAACGCTACACTGGGTACTGTCCAGTGGCCTCCATAGCCAGGTGGCTTTGGTTCAAAATTCCAATTTAGCCACTTAAAGCTGAATGTAAATGAGTAATTTAAATTATAGAAATAGACTCTATGAAAAAAAAAAGAAAAAAAAAAGCTCTTCCTCAAATTAACTGTGTTAATTTAACTTTCCACCTTAAACTTTTTAATTAGAAAACTCTTTTGGAAAAAAAAAGGAAAAATCTTAACTTTGTCTATCAGGTTTTCACAGTATAGGCCTCCCTGGACCCTCCTGCCAGATTTCCACTTATGCACTGTCTCTAGCAGCACAAGGCTTTACTGGTTCCTTAGTTACCTCTCTGTTCAGAATGTTCTTCTTTTATTCTTCCCTTATTAACTCTGTATGAACTTTCAGATATCAAGCTAAGAGATCTTCAAGGTATCTTTCCTTGAGCCCTTCAGTGTAGGCTATGGTTCATTTGTTTGGTCTTGTTTATACTTTGTGTGTCTTTTATACTGCTAAGCAAAATCACAGTATATTAATTGGTTGGATGAAAATGACTACGCTATACCAATTATTGTTTCTACGGCAGAAGAAGTCATCTAGGGAAAATGTAACTTCTATCATGATTAACATATTTTGCTCTAAGAAAAGGACAAGATATAAAAATAAAGAGTTAATGAGTTGTCATGAATTTTCTTTTAAATACTATCTTTTAACAGTTTCTGACTGAAATCTAATAGAAAAGTATAGTAACTTTTTAATCTTGATTGTCTGCAGCACTTACATTCTATACGACTAATCTGACATGGGTAAATTGTCTTGTGTTTTCCCTGCATGTATTTCTTTCTTTTTAACAGCTTCATTGAGATACAATGTACACATTATAAAATTCAACCATTTAAAATCTACAACTAATGAGTTGTTTTTAGTATATTTACAGAGTTGTACAATCATCATCAGATGCTAATTTTTAAATATACTCATCACTCCAAAAAGAAACTACATAGGCTATCATTTAAATACATTTTTTGCACAATTATGTATCTTTCTTACAGAGCACTGATTTCCTTTGCTAATAAACATTTATTAATCTTTTGTTCAGTTAATATCTATTTCTTACTTTAAAGCATAAGCATGGGAACAGAGTCTGTATCTATTTTGGGGTCACCTTTCTGTCAATAGTTCCTAGCCAACTACTTGGCTTATAGTAGAAGCTTCATTTCTTTGTTAAGGAATTTGACTTACAAGCCTCAATGTTATCATCTGTAAAGAAATATCAAAATATTAATACATATTGCACAGGATGTTTTGAGAGTCAAAAAATATAATACCTGAAAGAGAACCTTTTAAACTGAAATACCACATATATCTTAAATATTATTTAAGAAATATTTTCTACTCAGGGAAAAATCTAGATTACAGAGACATGAAATTGGGAATATACTGCAAGTAACTAGCTAATCTCAATTTCTCTTCCTTTTCCCAAGAGCAGAGGAATAATAAATTTTCTGGAGTTTTTTTTTTGTGACTCTTATGGACCATAAAGGATACTTCCACAACACTTCTGGAGAATGGGATGGGAGCCAGAGTGAGTGACATGCACCATTTGCAAGCCCAGATATTAAAATTGCCTTGAGATTCTCATGACAAAAGCAAAATAATATGGAGTTGTAGTCACACTATGAAAGAATCATGGAGACGATTCAAGATGGCCAAATAGGAACAGCTCTGGAGTGCAGTTCCCAGCAAGAATTCAGAGGATGAATGTTCACTGCATTTCCAAATGAGTTTTTACTGCCCACAGACCAGGAGATTTCCAGGCAGAAAAGTGCCATGAGTCTCCAGCATGGCTGTTTCAGCCAGTGCAGTGGGTCTCTGCATAAAAACTCCCACAAATCTGGGCATCGTTTCAACTCATGCCTGGAGTGCCAGGGAGATAGAGTTGCCCATTCAACCGAAAAAAAGGGGACAGAAACAGGGAGCCAGGTAATCTGGCTCGTGGGTCCCACCCCCACAAAGACCAGCAATCTGAAATGCTCTGAATTGAGAGTTTCAGAGCAAGCACAGCTGGACCTGGGACAGTCCAGCTCTGTGGAGGAAAGGGCGTCCGCCATTACTGAGGCAGTCCACCATTACTGAGGCAGTCCACCATTACTGAAGTAGCCCACCATTATGAAGTAGCCCAAAATTACCGAGGCAGTCCGCCATTACCAAGGCAATTTGCCACTACCTAGGCACTCCACCATTACAGAGACAGTCCGCCATTACTGACACAAACCTCCATTACTGATGCAGTTCTAACTATACCTCTATGAACAAAATTGCAAGGAACATCACACAGCAGATAGGCAGAGCCCACGGCAGTTCAGCAATACCTCCACTGGCAGACTGTGGCTAGGCAACCTCCTTGCTGGGCAGGGCATCTCTGAAAAAAGTCACCAGCACGTCAGGAACTTACAAATAAAGCCCCACTTTCCCAGGACAGAGAACCTGTGAAAAAATGCAGTTATGAGTTCTGCTGCAGCAGACTTAAGCGTACCTGCCCAGCAGCTCTAAATGGAACAACAGAGCTCACAGCTCAGCACTTGAGCTCCTATAAGGGATAGCCTGTCTCCTTAAGCAGCTACCCAACCCTCATATATCCAAAGAGACACCTCATAAAGGAGAGCTCAGGAAGACATCTGGTGGGTATCCTTCTGGGACAAAGATAACAGAAGAAGAAACTGGCAGCCACCCTTATGTTTTGCAACTGCCGCAGGTGATCCCCAGGCAAGCAGGGTCTGGAGTGGATGTCCAGCAGTCCTACAGCAGAGGGGCCTGACTGTTAGAAGGAAAACTAAAAAAAAAACAGAAAGAAATAACTTCATCAGCAACAAGAAGGATGTCCATTCAGAGACCACATCTGAAAGTCACCAACTACAAAGACCATACGTAGATAAATCCACAAAGATGGGAAGAAACCAACACAAAAAGGATGAAAATACCCTAAGCCAGAATGCCTCTCTTCCTCCAAGAGATCACAACTCCTCACCAGGAAAGGAACAAAGCTGGATGGAGAATAAGTGTGATGAATTGACAGAAACAGACTTCAGAAGGTGGGTAATAACAAACTTCTCTGAGCTAAAAGAACATGTTCTAACCCAATGCAAAGAAACTAGGAACCTTGAAAAAAGGTTTGATGAAACTCTAATGAGAATAAACAGTGTAGTGAAGAATATAAATGACTTCATGGAGCTGAAAAACCTCGCAAAACACGAGAACCTCGCAAAACATACAAAAGTTTCAATAGCTGAATCAACCAAGCAGAAGAAAGGATAACAGAGATTGAAGATGAACTCAATGAAATAAAACAAGAAGGCAAAACTAGAGAAAACAGAATAAAAAGAAATTAACAAAGCCTCCAAATAGGGGATTATGTGAAAAGACCTAATCTATGTTTGATAGGTGTACCTGAATGTGATGGAGAGAATGAATCCAAGCTGGAAAACACTCTTCAGGATATTATCCAGGAGAACTTCCCCCAACCTAGCAAGGCAGGCCAATATTCAAGTTCAGGAAATACAGAGAATACCACAAAGATACTCCTCAAGAAGAGCAACCCCAAGAAACATAATTGTCAGATTCACCAGGGTTGAAATGAAGGAAAAAATCTAAGGGCAGCCAGAAAGAAAGGTCAGGATACCCACAAAGGGAAGCCCATCAGACTTACAGTGGATCTCTTGGCAGAAACTTTACAAGCCAGAAGAGAGTGGGGCCAATATTCAACATCCTTAATGAAAAGAACTTTCAACCTAGAATTTCATATCCAGGCAAACTAAGCTTCATAAATGAAGGAGAAATAAAATCCTTCATGAACAAGAAATTGCTCAGAGATTTCATCATCACCAGGCCTGCCTTACAAGAGCTCCTGAAAGAAGCACTGAACATAGAAAGGAACAACCAGTACCAAGCACTCCAAAAACATACCAAATGATAAAGAGCATTGACACAAAAAAGAAACTGCGTCAACTAATGGGCAAAACAACCAGCTAACATCAAAATGGCAGGATCAAATTCACACATAACAATATTAACCTTAAATGTAAATGGGCTAAATACCCCAATCAAAAGACACATACTGGCAAATTGGATAAAAAGTCAAAACCCATCAGTGTGCTGTATCCAGGGAACCCATCTCATGTGCAAAAATACATATAGGCTCAAAATAAAGGGATAGAGGAAGATTTACCAAGCAAATTGAGAGCAAAAAAAAGCAGGAGTTACAATCCTAGTCTCTATAAAATAAGCTTTAAACCAACAAAGATAAAAAGAGACAAAGAAGGGCATTACATAATGGTAAAAGGGTCAATGCAACAAGAAGAGCTAGCCATCCTAAATATATAGGCACTTTATACAGGAGCACCCAGATACATAAAGCAAGTTCTTAATGACCTACAAAGAGACTTAGACTCCCACACAATAATAGTGGGAGACTTTAACACTCCGCTGTCAATATTAGACAGATCAACGAGACAGAAAATTAACAAGGATATCCAGGACTTGAACTTAGATTTGGATCAAGCTAGCCTAATAAACACTTACAGAACTCTCAGCCCCAAATCCATAGAATATACATTCTTCTTAGCACCACATCACACCTACTCTAAAATTGACCACATAATTGGAAGTAAATCACTCCTCAGCAAATGCAAAAGAACGGAAATCATAACAGTCTCTCTGATCACAGTGCAATCAAATTAGAACCCAGGATTAATAAAGTAACTCAGAACCACACAACTTCAGGGAAAATGAACAACTGGCTCTTGAATGTTGACTGGATAAACAATGAAATGAAGGCAGAAATAAGGATGTTCTTTGAAACCAATGAGAATGAAGACACAACATACCCAAATCTCTGGGACACATTTAAAGCAGTGTCTAGAGGATAATCTATAGCAATAAATGCCCACATGAGAAGTAACGAAAGATCTAAAATTGGCAACCTATCACCAAAATTGAAAGAGCTAGAGGAGCAGGAATAAAAAAACTCAACATCTAACAGAAGACAAGAAATAACTAACATCAGAGCAAAACTGAAGGAGATAGAGACACAAAAAAATCCTTGAAAAAGTTCATAAATTCTGGAGCTGTTTTTTTGAAAAGATCAACAAAATAGACCACTAGCCAGATTAATAAAAAAGAAAAGAGAGAAGAATCAAATAGATGCAATAAAAAATGATTAAGGGGATATCACCACAGATTCCACAGAAATACAAACTACCATCAGAGATTACGACAAATGACTCTATGCACATAAACCAGGAAAAAATGGATAAATTTCTGGACACTTGCATGCTCCTAAGCCTAAACCAGGAAGAAGTCAAAACCCTGAATAGACCAATAAAAAGGGCTGAAGTTAAGGCAGCAATTAATAGCCTATCAACCAATAAAATCCCAGGTCTAGATGGGTTCACAGCTGAATTCTACCAGACATACAAAGAGAAGCTGGTACCAATCCTGTAACTATTCCAAATAATCCCAAAAGAGGGAATCCTTTCCAAATCATTTTATGAGGCCAACATCATGCTGACACCAAAACCTGGCAGAGACTTGGCAAAAAAAGAAAACTTCTGGCCAATATCCATGATGAACATAGATGAAAAAAATCTTCAATAAAATACTGGCAAATCAATTGCAACAGTACATCAGAGAGCTTATCCATCATGATCAAGTAGGCTTCATCCCAGGGATGCAAGGCTGGTTCAACATAAGCAAGTCTGTAAACGTAATTCACCACATAAACAGAACCAAAGACAAAAACCACATGATTATCTCAATAGATGCAGAGAAGGCCTTCAACAAAATTCAACAGCCCTTTAAAACTCTCAATAAACTAGGTATCGATGGAACATACCTCATAATAATAAAAGCTATTTACAACAAACTCAGAGCCAATATCATACTGAATGGGCAAAAACTGAAAGCATTCCTTTTGAAATCTGGCACGAGACAAGGCTGTCCTCTCTCAACACTCCTATTCAATATAGTACTGGAAGTTCTAACCAGACCAATCAGGAAGAAAAAGAAAAAAAGGTATTCAATTAGGAAAGGAGGAAGTCAGATTGTCTCTACTTGCAGACCACATGTTTGTATATTTAGAAGACCCCATTGTCTCAGTCCAAAATCTCCTGAAACTGATAAGCAACTTCAGCAAAGTCTCAGGATACAAAATCAATGTGCAGAAATCACAAGCATTCCTTTACACCAATAACAGACTTAAAGAGAGCCAAATCAAGAATGAACTGTCATTCACAATTGCTACAAAGATAATAAAATACCTAGGATTACAACTAACAAAGGAAGTGAAGGACCTCTTCAAGGAGAATGACAAATAACTGCTCAAGGAAATAAATAAGAGAGGACACCAACTGTTGGAAAAACATTCAATGCTCATGGTTAGGAAGAATCAATATTGTGAAAATGGCCATACTGACCAAAGTAATTTATAGATTCAATGCTATCTCCATCAAGCTACCATTACCCTCTTCACAGAACTGGAAAAAAACACCTTAAACTTCATATGGAACCAAAAGAGAGCCCGCATAGCCAAGTCAATCCTAAGCACAAAGAACAAAGCTGGAGGCATCATGCTACCTGACTTCAAACTATACTACAAGGCTACAGTAATCAAAACAACATGGTACTGGTGCCAAAACAGAGATATAGACCAATGGAACAGAACAGAGGCCCTGGAGGAAATGCCACACATCTGCAGCCATCTGATCTTTGACAAACCTGACAGAAACAAGCAAGAGGGAAAGGATTCCCTATTTAATAAATGGTACTGGGAAAACTGGCTAGCCATGTGCAGAAAGCAGAAACTTAACCCTTTCCTGACACCTTACTCTAAAATTAACTCCAGATAGATTAAAGACTTAAACATAAGACCTAACACCACAAAACCCTTGAAGAAAACCTAGGTAAAACCATTCAGGAAGTAGGCATAGGCAAGGACTTCATGACTAAAACACCAAAAGCATTGGCAACAAAAGCCAAAATAGACAAAAGGGATCTAATTAAATTCCAGAGCTTCTGCACAGCAAAAGAAACAATCATTAGAGTGAACCGGCAACCAATAGAATGAGAAAAAATGTTTGCAATCTACGCATCTGACAAAGGGCTAATATCCAGTATCTACCAAGAACTAAAACTGATTTACAAGAAAAACAAATACACACACACACACACAAATGGGCAAAGGATATGAACAGACACTTTTCAAAAGAAGACATATATGAGGCCAACAAACATATGAAAAAATCCTCATCATCACTGGTGATTAGAAAAATGCAAATCAAAACTACATTGACATACTATCCCATGCCAGTTAGAATGATGATCATTAAAAAATCTGGAGACAACAGAGGCTGGAGGATGTGGAGAATTAGGAACACTTTTACACTGTTGGTGGGAGTGTAAATTAGTTCAACCATTGTGGAAGACAGTGTGGCGATTTGTCAAGGACCTAGAAATAGAAATTCCATTTGACCCACCAATCCCATTACTGGGTATATATCCAAAGGATTATAAATCATTCTATTATAAAGACACATGCACATGTATGTTCATTGCAGCACTGTTTACAATAGTAAAGACCTAGAACCAACCCAAATGCCCATCAATGATAGACGGGACAGGGAAAAATGTGGCACATATACACCGTGGAATACTATGCTGCCATAAAAAACGATGAGTTTGTGTTCTTTGTAGGGACATGGATGAATCTGGAAACCATCATTCTCAGCAAACTGACACAAGAACAGAAAATCAAACACCAAATGTTCTCACTCATAAGTGGATGTTGAACAATGAGAACACGTGGACACAGGGAGGGGAGCATCACATACTGCGGTCTGTTGTCGGGGGAGGGACAGCAGGTGTAGGGATTTGGGGAGGGAAAACATGGGGATAAATGCCAGATATAGGTGACAGGGATGGAGGCAGCAAACCACATTGCCATGTATGTACCTAGCAACAATACTGCATGTTCTGCACATGTACCCTATAACCTAAAGTGCAATTAAAAAAAAAAAAAAATATATATATATATATATATACATATACATATACATATAAAGAAGAATCATGGATGCATCTCTTTGAGGAAAACTTCTTAGAAAAGAAATCCAATATGCAACAAGCTATGACATGATATAGAATTCCAATATTTTGTGTACTAATTCACTGAGATTACCAGGTGGTTGATTATATAGCCTTATACAGAAATCAGTACTTTGAAGACAGGACTACCTTAACACAAAGATGAATACATGGCATTGGTTAAGCATTCAGAGACGAGCATCAAGGAATCTGACACAGGCTGGAAGCATAGGTCTCCAGATTATGCAGTTGGAAGACATTTCATTTCACTCCCTTCCATAGTTGTTTTCAATACAGATACCATGCCCAATCAACCAATAACTCTAGCAGAAAATCTTAGAAAGCAGAAGCTTAGTAGGATACGTTGGCTACCAATGGGTGGCCTGGTAAGGTATTATAAAATATGACCTCAAAAAAGAATTAGATACTTTGCAGGCAGAAATTAAAGAGAATAAAGAAAGTCTAGAAATTCAAGGCTTTTGGGGGGTTTAAAAAGTGAAAAGATTCTAGACTTTAGACCTTCAAAAGTAAGATATGAAAAGTTTAACAACTTTGAAAAGCTAAGTCTAGGAAAAACTCTTCAGTTGGATGAAGTGACTCGAGCAATAATAAATTTGTACTCAATCAATCCAGTTCAATCCCATTAACCTCAAGGTAGTTTTAGTTAAGACTAAAGGCAGGATTATGAAAAGCCAAAAATAAAGGAGATCTGAGAACAGTGTCTAGGAAAGGTTTTAGGGTATGGTTACTGGTCATGAAACTGACTGGAATGCATAGAGATTAGAAACTATGAAGGTGTTGAAAGAATTACATTGACAAAGAAATCACATATATATTCAAAATGTCTTTAGCTTTTTGAAACTTGAGGTAACCCTTGGGATCATAACCTATCACAAGCAGGGAGAAAATCTCAAAACCCCTAACAATGGTATGTTCTCCAGCGTTCACTTTAGAGTCCCCAAAGAAACTGAACAAAGAAAAGACCCTCAAGAGAAGAGCCACAGGCCATAAACTATAAAAGACAAGCGATTTCCTCCAACAGAGAGCAAAATCGGAGGCTGAAAGAAACTTTTTTTACTCACTCAGACCAGGAGGATTTCATAAAATAGGCCCCATGGAATTTCAGAGCAATTATGACCAGTGTCGTAGCTCAGGTCCTCCAGGAAACAGATTCCAAAGACCCTGAGATATGTTTACACGGGCTATTTGGGAAATGTCGTTGGAAACAACACCTCTAAGGAGTAAGGAAAGTAAGATTAGGCAAAGGGAAACATTGAACTGGTGAAGTAATTGCAACAAAGAACTCAGCCAATCCCACCAGAGGTCAGGCGCTAGAAGATTCCTTTAAATTTTCCCCATTGAGACAAAGAGATGATGTCTCATACTCTGTACTAGTCATTGGATGCAAGCCTCCACAGGGCAGGTCATAGTCAAGGCAGTGATTTTTAGATAGTAGTTCCTGGAGAGGGACTCAGCTGTGAGCCATCAGCAGCTGGTAGGTAAGGGTCTTGGTCCTAAAGGAAGATCTGGGCAGGTTACCACAGCATCCACGATAACTAGTGATTTACATGTCTTGTATTTTTCCCCTTCATAAATGAAAGTACAGATTACAATCATCCTATCCCTATTACACTATTGAATATTTGATGGTGGTAGCCAAGGAGGGAAACTGAGGGTAGATACTGATCTTCATGAACTATCAGACCATAAGAATAAAACTGGCCCCATTTTCTAATAAGCCAGAAGCCCATAGAACGGAAGCTTGAGAAACTTACATTTGTACAATGGGATGCACCTTCTGCCTATCAACCAACTCAGCTTCCTTACTCCTCCCTAAGTCTCATTCTCCCACACATGGTTATAATGAGATGCTAGACCTCTATTCAACCATCTGCTGTCCATTGACCAACTCCTTTTCTTTGCCCCTCCTGTTTTCCTTCCCAGTTGTATAAATTACTAACGTTAGTTGGGTGTCGGGGAGACATGGTTTTGAGGTTTGTCTCCAGTCTCTCTGGTTGACATCACCTGTATAAAGCCTACTTGCCTGGCAATACCCTTTGTCTGAGTAATTGTCTTTCTGTGTGGCAAGCAACAAGACCTAGACTGAACCCCTGGTATTCAGTAACAAGGACACACATGTCGATCTAATGTAGAGACCTCCGCATTATCTAGAGATCTGGTGTTTTGAGAAAGACATCAAACTGTTCTCCATGGGGAGGAGGAGGACATATTTTATGTTTAGAAGAAATGATAAAATTGATCCATAATGATAAGACAGGATTAATTAGAGACTAACTTGATGCTCATCAATACCATTTCTCCTTCAAGGGAACACAGGAGAACCTCATTTCCAGCTTCCCTTGCACTTAGCTTGTATCTAGTTATGGCCAGTAGAATGTGGAGGTAAGAGAAGGAAGCCACTTCCAGGCATGGTCCTGAAAATCTTCAGCAAGTACCTCAGTCTACACTCTCACCCCATCCATGAAGCTGGAAGTAAAAGACTCCCCAAGTTAGTAGACTCTAATATGATTGAGCCAGATTGCAGAAAGAACTGAATTCCTAAACTACTTTTGGAAGGAGAGCCACCTAAACAACAGTGGATTGCACCTGAGAAAAAAAGAGACTTTTGTCGTGTTAAATCACTAAGATTAGGGATTGTGTGTTAGCCGTAAGTAGGAATGGCAAGCCTGAATTACACAGAAAGCATAGTTTTTTATGTGTTCCTGAAGTTAGGAGAGTAGATTAACTTGATTACTCAGACGAGTCACAAAGAGACACAACTTTTCCAAATTTCAGGGAAAATATTCAATTGCATGTGAGAACAATACAATGCCTGAAGGTGCTTCTTCTGAGTAGGTGATAAAGTAAGAAACATAAGTTTTAGCATTTTTGTAGGCCTTTAAATATTTTGAACCTGTAGGATAATTTCCCAAATGTGGAAAGTCAGTGTTCTGTAGTCTCCTTAAGGCCTTTAATATGCTCATACACATTGTTACCCCTGTCTACCACTCCCACCATTCCCAACAGCCGGTGCCCACTGCTCCCACTCCCATAGGCTTCCAAGTTCCCAGGAAATCAACTGAAGGCTTTTCTAATTTTTTTTTTACCTTTGACAAGGAAAATATGCTTTCCCAAGCCTATAGAAATGGCTCTTTGCATCCGTGCATTCCGCATCCATACATTCAACCAACAGAGGACAGAAAATCTTTGGGAAAAAGATTGTGTCTGTACTCAACATATGTCAATTTGTTCTTCTTGTCATTATTCCCTAAGCAATACAGTATAACAACCATTTCCATAGCATTTACATTGTATTAAGGTGCCATAAATAATCTAGAGATAATTTAAAGTATACAGGATGATATGCATAGGTTATACATAAATACTACACTGTTTTATATAAGAGACTTGAGCATCTGTAGATTTTGATATCTAAGGTAGATCCTGGGACTAATTCCCCACAAATACAGGACAATGATACAGTATACATTTCCAAGGTCTCCTCTGTACCACCGTTTTTTTTTTTTTTTTTTAAAAACAGCATGGAAAGCATTTTTATGGGCCATAAAGTTGTTTTCATTATTTTCATCACCAGAGAAGGAAGATAAAGCCAAATGGGTATGGGAGTGTTAAAAAGATAAAAAGCCTGACATGCATTCAGCCTTCTCCTTATTTCAGTACTGAACCTTATTAGGGGTGGAGAGCACTGAGGCATCTCTAAGGGGAACATGGACGTCTTCTCCCTGAGCTGCAGCAAGCTCAGTTATGGATGCTGACCAAGAATAGCAAATGAAAGATTCCCAGTCTCCATCTAAGTGGCAGTATCCTCAAGACACAAGTGTAGTAAGTACAGATGTCACGCAGCCCCACACATATGCTGAAATTTTACAAGTTTTAAGATCAAAACAGGTGTTTAAAATGATAGCTTTTTCTTTAAGGCCTAGAAACAGCAGAAAGGCACTGTTTCTCTGCTTTCAAGAACCAACTGCTCAGAAGGGGAAAAAAAAAAACTATTTAAAACTTCATGCCATAATTCTACAATTGATTATTAGTGCCACAGAGAGCACCGTACACATTTATTTTCAACCACTGAGAATAAAAAAAATAAAAGATATGTCTTGAAAGGGTATTTTTAGCATAATAAGTGATTGCGGGGTTATATAGAGATTTTGTTTCACTTTCTTCCAACTGTGAATGTGATTGTTTTCATATGCTTGGGAAATTTGCATATAATGTGTGCTATTTGTATCATGGCCAAATCACTAGAATTCAAGCTCAAACTGCTCACTGAAACAGGACTGAAGCCCACTGAGATAAATATACTTATCTTTCATTTCTTAAGGCTCAAATCCAGGAAAAGATCTTCCCCTTTTCCTAAATTTGCCTGCCTGGCAAATTTGCAAATAATTATCAAATTCTCACTGCTAGGAAAACTAACAATTGGACAAAGCACCAATAATGTGGTCCACAGCCTGGGAGCAAAGAGAAGAAAAAAAATAGCAAATGCAAATGCATTTGACTTCTTACTATGATACAGGGTGAATTCATTAAAAAGAAAATACCTTGCTTGTGAAACTTTCCAGCAGTAGAAAACATCTTCACATGCTTTTTTATTAATTGAAATATTATTTGCACACTGTAAAATTTATCATTTTAATTATACAATCAAATTGTTTTTATTATATTCACAAAATTGTGGAATTATCACTATTGTCCAACTACAGAACATTTTAATCACCCTAAAAAGTAGGCTTTTACCCATTAACAATCATTCTCATTTGTTTCTTTCTCCAGCCCCTTGAAACCCCTAATCTACTTACTGTCTATATGGATTTGTCTTTCTAATACTTTATATAAGCACTGTTATTCTATCTATGTTCTTTTGTGTCTGGCTTCTTTCAGTTGCATCATTTTATGGATAAGGTAGATAGGCCCATGGTAGGGAAACAAATTGTCCAAGTTGCATGAATTTTTCTGAGCATACCCAGAACTAGAACCTGCTCTTATGAGATCTGCATTTAGCAGGATACTAGCTGAGCACTTACTGGGAGTTCTATTCTCAAGGGGGGTTTCAACCTCATTGGAAATGTCACCAAATTTTTAAAAAATGTGTTTATTGTAAGTCTCCTCTGAGAATGCTATCCAAGATTGGAGAAAGACTTTGGTAAGCTACATGGGATGTCAGAGGAAATATGAGCTCACTGCTTAACATGGCCAGGTTCAAAAGATCATACCTAAATTGTCCTATAATGAGCATGGATTTGGTTAAGAATATGCCATTTGTGTTGCTGAGTGGGTATATGAGATCGGGGCTGAGTCATCCAAAATAAACTTTGAACACATATTTAACAAATGCATTTGTGAAGGAATGCTAAGGAATCATCCCATCTAAGCCCTTTTCATTTCTACTCAGCTCTCACATTCAGGCCCCTGGTTCCCACATCAAGGCCCCTCCGTTGAAATTTTTACAATACTGACTTGATTTTGATAAAACCCATTCTGCCTGAAATATTTCCTCTTGAACTCAAACCCCATAGCAACCTCATCCTCTTGCTTCATGAAATCAGCCTATTTCCATCATTGTAGACCTGTAAACTTTCTTACTTCTCTCAATGATCTTTCTCCATCTCAGATAACTCACCATATCTTTTTTATTGTCACCCATACTGGATTTCAAGTGAACCAACGTAAGTAACTTCTCTTCCTAAAGCCCTAATGTGCTAATTGCATTTTCTGTCCCCAGTTCTATACCCACCTAGGGCCAGGTTTACACACGTAGACCTCTATGGGGCTACTTTGGCATGGAGTCCACTTTCTATCCATGGTGACTTTCCTTTTATTAGGTTGTTGCAAAAGTTGTTACAGTTTTTGTCATTACTTTTAATGCAAGATTGCAAAAAGACTTTGTTTGGCATGGGATGTAAGAGAAAAAATGAGGAATTTGATAATTTATTCAGGAACTCCAGGACTCCAGTCTGCCTCCTCTCATCCAAAGACTAGAGGCCTTGGAACTGAAGTTCTTCTGCACACCTAGATAAGCCAAGGTGCTACCTAGTAGCAGATTATTAGTTGGGGATTATTCTTCAGATTTCCCAGTGTTAAGCTTACTTGCTAGGAGAGCATTAAAATGGCAGTATAGTGCAATGTTTTGAAGGTATAAGTATGGATTTCACGAAGAATATACCATTTGTGTTGCTGAGTGGGTTTATGAGATCTGGGCTAAGTCTCCCAAAATAAACTTTGACCACATATGTAATAAATACGTTTGTGAAGGAATGCTAAGGAATGAGCCTGTCTTAGAATGGCCACGATTTGTCACTCAGGTTTGACTACTTCTTAGTAGCCATGTGACTTTAGCCAAGAATCTTAACTTCTCTAGGCCTCAGTTTCTTCATTTGTAATAAAATGAGGATAATAGTATTTCCTACATTATAAAGTCGTTCTGAAGACTAAATAACCTTCTATATGTTAAATACTTAGATAAATACTTGTACTATAGAAATTGTATAAAGTTAATGACTATTAATTTCTCTACACACAACTAGCTCCTGTGCAATATTTATATGAAAGTGTTCAAATTTTTCATTTGTTTTTCATAACACTTTAAAATATCAACCAGGAGAAAAAGTGCTAGACTGGGAAATAGGAGATCTCAAATCTAGTTCTGATTGTATCACTAAATAATATTTGAATATGCACACTGAATATTTTTAAGATGGCTGAACATTTTCCCATATTCATACCTATAATGTATATATTTGCGAATGCTCTCTTTATAGAAAGTGGAGATATAAAAATCTAAGAAGCCAAATTAGTGGCTTCCTAATAAATAAGAGGTCCATAAATGATTCTTCTCTCTAAAGTTGATTAATTCTTTGGCTCAGCAATACACGTTCATCTTTCTGAGTTGTCTTTGCTCTTAAAGAAAAATTTCATCAAGCATATCACTAAATGATGAGGAGAAATGATGGCTTATACAAATCAGGATATCCAAAAAGCTAGCCAGATGGGGGCTGTGTCAACTGCTTCCCTCCTTCCCATTGTGCTACTAAATCTTTTTAGTGTCTCTGTCTAAACTCTTCTCTCTTAAGTACCACTTCCTCTAAATAAGGTCATTTTATCCTAACCTGCCTTCTAAGTAGTATGACCCAGCCATCTAGAAAAGGTGTGAATATTCTTGCACTCTCTCTAGAAAGTGCAGTACGTAACCCAGACTCTCTTCCTTCATGTAACCCTACACTCTCTGGTTACCTTAATTTTAATTATTAACTTAGTGTGTCTCCTTTTTCTTATGCCCAGACTGGGTGTTCTGAAAGAAGTGATTGGGTTTTGTGCTCTTTAGATTGTCAGCACACAGGATTCAATCAGTGTATTAAAAATGTTTGGCTTCTATGGAGTACATATGGTAAGTGACGTCAAATTTCTCTTTATCCAAGATAGGCATTGGTCCTTTTTCATGTATAATCGCTCTGCCTGAAATGACTCCCAGTTTAATGAATCATCTTTTACAATCCAACTAAGACATCACTTCATTTCATGAGTTATCTTGAATCCTTAGATATTCCCTTCTCTGTGTCTCAATAGTATCTTTTTTTGCAGAGGTCACAGGTTTCTCCTATGGCTATCTCTATAGTCTTTGAAATAATTACACTGATTTTTAAATTTACATTAAAGTAATTTACTTACTTACAAGCCTGTTTTTTCATAGAATATGCACTCCTCAAAGACGATAGAGGTACATCCTTAATCAGTATTCTCACGGCTTAGCACAGTGCCTGGCACATTAACAGGTACTCAGTAATATCTATTGATTGCAACTATATTGAACTAATTTCAATTGCATTGAGTTCAAATTTATAGAGAAAATTTATCACGGTGAAGGGTTTGTGGCATAACTGATGTGGGCAATTAAATGGGTAAATTATAAAATGTATACAATTCACTCTTTCTTTGGGGAGCTTATAAATGATTTTTACCATTGTAACAAAATATTTTAAAATGTTATTGGAAGTTTTCTTCTCCTGATGTTTCCTTCCTCTCTGCAAATGTGAAAGTATCCATTTGTTTCCAGATAAAATAGGATTAGAGAAGAAGAAAAGGAAGAATAGTCAACATTCAACTTTTATCTTCCGAAATATCATGCAAAGCCCAAAGGAAGACACAAGACTTACAAGAAGAATTTCATGTGTATGTATGAGAGAGAAAAAGGGATTGCTAAATTCAAAAATCTTTCCTTGCATAGTACGAGAAAATCTTGAAGTTTTGAACATGGAGTATTATTGTGAGCTTGGATACAGAGAACTCCACATATGGCCAAGGATGCTTCTCCCTATTTCAAAAGGAAGTAGAGAAATTTTCTACTTCAAGGATGAACTAGTGGTTGGAAAGAATTTGAAGGGATTAAAGGTAGAGAAGGGATTCTTCTTTGGCTTTGCAGGGATTTATAGTTTCTATTACCTTTTACAGATCTCAACCATGGGGTGAATTTGGGCAGTACCCTGGAGATAGAAACCGCAGATGGGTCATATGGGGAGCCAGAGGCAGTTGAAGCACTTGTTTCATTTCCAGTTGAGGTGAAACTGTCTTCTAACATGGGGTGAGTGAAGCCAACTAGGACAGTAGCATGAAAGCTTTAGTCAGAGCAAGGACACTAAGGGTACACTTCTACTTTCTTACCTTTCATGAACAGGAAATCTCTAACTACCTCACAGAAGATTCAGAAGACCCTGGGTAGAGAGTGCTGGAGGCTGAATTTGTGAATGGCGATGGGAGGGGCAAAGCCCCTGAGGATATAGAATAGTGTTCCCAATTTCAAGAGTAAATGGAATGTGCAGCTAGAGCTAGGGTGACTTCCTGTGGCAGCTAGCTACCCAGAAGGGGTAACTGAGCATCACTTGCGCCAAAGTAACTTTACCTCAGTAATAAATAATTCCTCAGAGGAATTCCTGTCCAAATACTAAGGAGAAAACGCATCCCAAACACAGGGCAGCACCAAAGTATAGAAGCTTCTTCCTTACTGGGGTCCCAGTTTCGATAGAAAGCAGAGAGGAGAGATTTCCTAACAGAAGAAAGAAATATCCTTAATAGGAAATCTTAACTTTAAATCTACAGATTATTTGTACAAGTAAGAGTAAGGCAAGAGAAAAGAAAGAAAACTGCTTTAAACTGGAAGGCGATGGGAAGCTAAGGACCAGCTCCCAGCTTCTTTTGTCATCAGCAGGAATGGGGGCCCAGCACAAGAGAGAATGTTTTTCAAAATCAAGTGGCTTCTTAAAAATTTTTATTTTCTACATTTTGTTTTATGTGTAAATTTTGACTCCACTGCACATTGTTTGGGTTAACACAATAGTTTTTGAGAAGAAAGAATTGCCTAGGCCAGATGGCAGTTCTCCCTAGACCAGCTGTCTGGTCTTTGTTTGCAAACCATAGTTAAACCATCAAAAGGGCTTCATGCATAACCCAGGAGTACATTAGCAAAGCAGATGATAAAAGGTCAAGAATATGGGCTATTTAGATATAGATGAAATATGACAGATGAAATACTAAAGTAATCTAGTAAGACCAAGAGGGAACTGACATTAAAGTTTGGGTAAGAAACTGTTTACCCAAGATGCTACATAAACAATGAGGACCACTTTGGCTATTGAACTATGCTTGGAAAGCAGTCATCTCCAACAAAAGTGCTCAATAAATATTGGGATCCTGATTATTCATGGATTCCTTTATTATCTTTGCTCCCCAAATATATTAAGAAAATCAAGGAAATTAAATGAAGATTTTATCAAGAATCTGGAAAATACAATTATTCTGGTAAATTGAGTGTTCCACTTAACATCTATCACCTATAAGGCTTACTAACTATTCAAGAATTTAAAATGCTGTGTATTAGTCGATGATCTCTAGCAAAACAGAACTAATAGAGATGATAGATAGATGGATAGATAGATAGATAGATAGATAGACAGACAGATAGGCAGATATGGTCAGCTCTCTGAACCCACGGGGAATTGGTTCCAGGACATCCCACAAAAACAAAAATTAGAGAATGCTCAAGTCCCTTATATAAATTAGCATGGCACAATTGGCCCTTCCGCTCCGTGATTCTGTGTCTGTGGATTCAATCAATCATGGATGAAAAATAAGTTCTGTTGGCCCAACATAATCACTGGTTTTGATCTATAGTTCGTTAAATCCACAGATGCAAAACCTGCATATATGGAGGGATGACTGTATTGAAAGAGAGAATGAGATTATAAGAAATTGGTTCGCATGATTATGGAGGCTGAGAAGTCCCACAAGATGCCATTTGCAAGCTGGAGATCTCAGAAAGCTGGTAGTATGATTCCTTTCAAAGAAGGAAGGAGAAATGATTGATTAATTTTTTAAGACGTGACACAAGAAACTCATGTTTGTATTAGGCACGAGAAAAGTGTATCTTGTTCTGGTGTCCACAACCTACTCTTGAGAACCAGAAAAACTGATGATGTAAGTCCTAGTTCAAGTCTGAAAGCCTGAGAACCAGGAGTGTGGCTAGTGCATGTCTTGATCTGAGGGCAGGAGAAGTCCAATGTCTCACTTTGCTCGGTGGGGCAAAGAGAGAGAAGTTCTCTTCTTCTGCCTTTTGCTCTATTCAACCTGCAATAGATTGGATGATGTACATCCACATTAGGAAGATCAATTTTCTTTACTCAACCTACTGATTTAAATGGTGATTTCTTCCAGAAACAGCCTTACAGACACAACAAGAAACAATGTCTAGCTATCAATCTGGTCATTCTGTAGCCCGGTCAACTAAACACAAAGTTAACCATTATGCTAATTATTTGAAAAATGTTAACCCTGTGGATGTAAAGATGCAAAAAGAATGGCTATGCTGCCTGCCTCCAGGTTGCTCCCAGGTCTAATTCTTTATTGTGACTGAAAGTAGAGCAGTCTTCAAAAGGGAATATTTCTCTCCAGCATCGCCTAACAGATGAATTTAGTGACAGTTTACAGCTCCTTGTTGCTAATCATGATCTCAGAAACTATAGAATTTCTTTGCTGCCCCATTAGTATATGCCTGTGTCATCTTTACATGAAACATCATTTTCATGCCAGCTCAGCATTTATTTTTAATTTGTTGCTTGCCATCTTGCCCCAAGAGAGCAGAGGTTCCATTAACCAGCATGACTCCCAAGAATGGTGTTTTTATTTTTTCCTCTCAGATAAAGATGTGACTTGGAATAACGAAGAAGTACTCAAGTCACGGAATCATAGGCCCAAGTCACAGTTTTGTCTTTGCCATTTATTTGGAACACAATCCTTCCCATCATTTTTCAAATCTGAAAAGTTAGAAGAAAGCTAACATAATCTCTCAAGCTTTCTACATGCTCTGAAAAACAATTAAGTTTATGCATAGGTTGTTGTCTTAGAAAAAATTTAGTATGCCTATGGTGATACTAGATGAAGACAGGAAACAAAAATAAACAAGATGCAGTGCTTGCCACTGAATATCTCAGAATCTGGTAAGGAAGGTATATAAATCATTAACCACAGTACTCTGTGATGAGTGCTAATTAGGGGATATAATTGATCTAACCTATTCACACCATCTTATTATCAAATTCAAGAGACTACAAAATGATTACCCAAGGTTAGGACTCTTTAAAAAACATAGCTAACTTTTTTTTCCCTTAATCCACATGAAACCCATGATCTTTATTCTAGGGCATTACCACAAGGTTCTAACTCCATGCACTAAACAATATTTTTCTTAAATGTGAGAACAGAAGAAAGAAAGGGTAGACTTAAAAGGAAGGAAAATGAACTCAAGAGCAAAGGCCATGACTTAATTTTTTTAAAAAATTGGTGGAGCACAATGGCTCATACCTGTAATCCCAGTACTTTGGGAGGCCAAGATGGGAGAATCACTTGAGGCCAGGAATTTTAAGACCAGCCTGGGCAACACAGGGAGACCCCTATCAAAAGAAAAGTAATAATTAAAAATCAAATTTAAACATATATATTTGAACATAGTTTTAAAAAAATTAATTTCCATTACCTAGCATAGAGCTTGGCATGATACATGTACATGTGTTCAAGTACATGTTCATTTATTCATTCACTCACTTACTCGATTGGTACATATTGAACATCGGCTATGTGCCAAATGCTATGCTGAGTACTAGGACACAATGACGTACAAAGCATCCAAGGTCCCAGTCCTCAAGGAACTTATATTAAAGTAAAAGGTGGACTACACAAAGGTAAACAAAATATTTTGATAAGTCTTATGAAGGAAATAAGTGGTAATATGACAGAAAGCATGGAGAGACAATTGCTGCATGAAGCAGGCTGATCCGGAACAGTCAGTCCCTTTGAGAGGTTAACAATGTAAAGGCCCTTCTTGGTGCATAGGAAGGGAAGAAAGAACACAAGACTTCCAGGAACATACTTAGTGAAGACAGAGGATGGTAACAACATGTTTGTGAAGGTGAGTAGTTCAGATCAGAGCCTAATAACATGGCTGCAAGGGATGAGAAAAAGAGAAATATCAAATATTATACTTAAAGTTAGCTAAATGAATGGAAAGAAGAAAGGAGAGAAAGAAATGAAGGAAGGAAGGGAGGGAGGGAGAGAGGGAAGGCGGGAAAAGGGAGGACAATTGATTAATGTACTGACTGCTGATCTATATTTTTGTGTTAGACATAGGAAAGGTGCACTTTTTCTGGAGTCTACAACCTAAAAAGTTATGCTAAATTCTATGATAAGTCAAAGTAGAGCATTAAAAAAGAATACTCAATTAGAATATAGACTCTAAAAGAAGCAGTAAAGCTCTTTGATACTGATAGAAGCTTGGATAATTTGGGCAGTTAATCATTTTCTCTCTGTGATTCCACAGATATGAAAGGCAAGATTTATCTTCAAAAGTGAGTGGGATCACCAGGTTACAGAATAGAAAAGCACATTTCAGGCAGGGATAACAGTGTGTACTGATAAATGGAGACATGAACAGACTGGTACACACACAAGAAGTTTCTAAGTAGTTCAGCAAAACTAGAGGAGCAAGTGAAAGAGTGTCGATCAGATGAAATTGAAAAGTTGGGTGGTATCAGATCAAGTCGTGTTTTTTATGCTGACAAAGAGCTTGCTAGTAGTGAATGCTTCTGAAACTCCAGCTCTGCTGATATTCTGTCTGTTGCCCAAACAAGCCGAGTTCCTTCCTGTCTCAGGGCCTTTGCAGTAAGTTATGTCTCTGATTTCTCCACCCCAGAGGCTCTGTGCTGACTCCTTCCCAACAATTGCCAATCATGTCTGTGCATAAATATCTCCTTCTTAGAAGGAATGCTTCCTGCAGCTCAGTGTTAAATTGAATCACCAATTTCTCCATCACTCTGTGTTGTTTTCTCCTTAGCATTTTCTATTACCTGGGATCATCTTGCTTAGTATTTGTTTATCTTCTGCTTTTCTCTACTGGGATAAAAGTTAACCAGAAGAAATACTTTCTATTTTATGTACTACTGTATTTCCAATACCTGTATCAAAATAGTAGGTGCCCATTAAATATTTGTGGAATAATTGAATGTGAAAGCATTGTTTAGGAAGGTACATGGTCTGACACATTTTGGAATATCAGTTTGATTGCAGTACGGTAGGACTGTATCTTCCTGAAGGGCAAAGTTCTAAAGTCAGTGTGGGATATTTATTTTAATGTACAATTAAAATTATCTTGACAATGAATTAGAAAGTTGTGCAAGGTCACTTTGTAGGCTGACGTATCCTTCAAGAAGAGTAGGTTCAAGACCCCTAGAGTTTTTTACTTTTTTATAATTCCAGAAAAGGATATGTCCCTCTTTCTGCCCTTGTCACCCTATTCAGCACATTACTGAACTCGAAATTAGTAGAGCGATGGGAGAAATAACCTGAGCAATTTATTGTTTTGTCCTTTCTGAGATTGCGTGTTGCTGAATTGGTGTAGCTTGGTTCTCATATGATACCACTCCGTGAAAGGTAAAAGTAGAATGTCTAAGTTTTGAGGCTGGAAGACCACTTACCCATAGCATTTAATCACCTCTAGATATGAAAACAAACAAACAAAAAGACATCGCTTTATGGTTTTCAATCTTGTGATACTCAATTTTATATACCTGAGAAGTTTCTGCAGTGAACCGAATGTTATTCTGGTGGGTTTTGAATCCACTTTCTTTACCCCAGGCATAGTTTGAATATTATTGCGGAAGATGCCTTGGAATTAAAAGACCAACATGATCGTTAGCGTATCCATGACTTCTAATGACCTGGATGGTTATTTCCTACTTTGTTAGTCTACGTGTCCTGTTCCTACCCACCCCACTAAAATTTACAGCACATTGAGACATCAGCAAATAGTAGATGAGTCAACATTTTTTTCCCTTTTCTTTCATATCCCAAAAAAACCGTTAAATACCAAAGTTTGGCAAAAATCAAGTTGTTCATTTCAGTGTCAGCTCTCAAAAACTGGCCTCTCTTTCTGCCTCATAAACATGCAATCAAATTTTGTCTTTTCTTCCTGTTCCCTACCCACCTCTATAAAATGTAATCCTCTGAGACATTCCCAAATATTAGATGAGTCAACATTTTTTTCTCCTTTCTCTCCTATCCCAAAAAGATCAAATATCAAAATTTGGCAAAAATCAAGTTCTTCATTTAAATATCCGTTCTCAAATACTGGCCTCTCTCTCTGCCTCATAAATATGACGTCAAATTTTGTCTTTTCTTCCAAACAACTAGGAATGGAAGAAATATTAGCTCTCCAGTCTACCTACTTGGCAAACATTGCTGTCTTAACTTTGGGTGAGATGCAATTTTTTGTCCTAAATGACGGTTCGTGTATAAAAGATGTTTGAAGAAAATGTTCTGTCGGAAGCCAAATGTTTAGTACTTGTATCTGCTTTTGCCACCCTTCCCTCTCTCACACCCCCATTCCAAATATCTATGCCTTAAAGTATGTGAATATGTTACAGATTGTAATAGTCACAATTTGGCTTACCACTGTAGGTTCACAAGTTGAAAAGAGACTAAATACACCTTTGGAATATCGAAGTATTGTCTCAGTACACCCAGGCACCTGTCCTCACTCTTCTTATCTTAGCGAGAATGGATTTATTTCTGTATCCATCCAGTGCTAAACAGGCAGATGCAGCAAATATCTCAATGCTTGTTGTCCTTCAGGAAGGTTCGATGGACACATTTGTCCCGTGGATATGTGACTATTAATCTGAATATGATCATTTTAATAATGCTTTACAAATCAAAAAGCATTACTGCTCCACAGTTGGATAACACTGGGGAATACTGACCACTCCATGCCACGTCTAGTGTATATAAATAAAGACGAAGAGAGCTCAGAGATGTAAGCCTTCATTTTTCAGTCTGGGCTCAGTAGATTTGTGAATAAAGGAATCTCAGGCTCCCTGCTTTTGAGAGCTGTTAATAGAGGTAATTTATTCAACCTTTCACTGCCTCATTTTTTTCTTGTGAAAATTAAGGATAATAATAAACCACATCTCATAAAGTTTTGTGGGGATTTAAGGAGATAGTATAATAGAGGGATTAACATAGTAAGAGTTAACAGTCCATATATTTTAGCTATTTAATTATGTTAAAGAGACATCATAACCAAAAAGTAATTATGACACTGATGATGATGATTCTCATTTTACATGTCCAGAGATAGAGTATCGGTGATGCTAAGAAACTTGACTACAGTCACAAAAGTCCTCAAGTCTTGCCTCTGGGTTCCAAGCTCCAAATCTTACCTTATTTCCAGCTCCAAGGACTCAGGGAAGGGACTGGGGCTAAATGCACCTATGGAAGAGAACTTGTCTGTGCCCATAAGGATTTCTACTGCAAAACCTTTCTAAAAATGAGCCCAATGAGAGTTTCCAAGTCTTTCATTTCCATTTTTATCCTCATGAACAAAGCAAGTATGTACTACAAGCCTAACTAGGATTTGACAGGAGGAGCCCCTTGTGCTATTTGAGTTACTAATGGGATAGCAAACGGTTCTTGTAATTTACTTTGGACTTTGTTAATGTCTTGGCTTCAAGGGTCACACAGGCTTTTCCAAACATGAACTTATTTCCCTCTCCTAACGTTTTGAAGGGGTCAGAAAAGGTTAGCTTTCTTTTTGTTTTGTAGCTGAGAAGACTGGGATTTAAAAGGCTGCATCCTCGCAAAGTTGTCCCGCAAACTGAGTGCTACCCAATCTGCTGCAACTAGCTACAGACACTGTAACGCACACAAGGAGATTTGCCCAGGGTGTTTTACATTCTGACCTAGACCTGCCACTGAATATTACTTGTGTTGCTTTTCTACAGGCCTCAAGCAATGCGTAGAACAAACAAGAGTATATTGCAAGCCTGGCTTCTAACTGTGGAGTTAAAAATGCTGAATGAACAGGAGCAAGCCTAAGTACAAAATGTATTAGTTACAAGAAAATACAGCTTATTACATTAAGAATGAGTGGGGGAGGCCGATTTATTTGTTTTAGAAGTTGGGTGGAACAAGGAAGAGAAAATGTAGGCATATGTGGACCATATTTCAGCAACTCTTCAGAATCCAGAAAATAGATTCATTCACTTAGGAACTGACTCCAGGCCCTACTTTAGATGGTTTCACTTATAACATCTCATTTAATCCTCACAACAATCCTGGTTTCTGTATAGTGTTATGCTTTGAGACAAAGGAGAGAGAAAGCCTGAACAGATTTTTTTCTTTCACATACTTATTCAAGACACCTTCCCACTGAATTCTTCCCTTCCAGGCTAATTTATCTAAAATCATGACCCCCTATGCACTCCTATCCTTCTTCCTGTTTACCAAAACCTAGTATACTGATACAGATATATCCCACTGTTGCATAAGCTAATACACATATACATATTTATGTGCGTGTGTATATTAGATTGGTGCAAAAGTAATTACGGTTTTTGCCATTACTTTTTATTGCAAACACTGCAATTACTTTTGCACAAACCTTGTATATATATTGTTAGTGCTTATTACACAGTAGCGTTCAACAAATAATTATGGAATTAACAAATATATTCATGTCCTCCTGACAACTCATAGCTGTCTTAGTAGCATGCAATTACATTTGCAATGTGAAAATTATTTGTGTGATTGTTTTAGTATACTTTATCTTATCCTCTAGAAGGATCTGTGAAAACTAACGATGTTTTTGTTTGATTATAAAGCCTGATGCCTGGAATAAAGTAGTTCTCAATGAATACTTTTAATGAAACAAATAAATAAAGCGACTTGATTAAGTAAAAAACTAGCACAGTGAGATTTAGAATATTTTCATTTATTTATTTATTTTTAAATATATATTTTATTGCATTTTAGGTTTTGGAGTACATGTGAAGGACATGCAAGATTGTTCCATAGGTAGATACATGGCAATGTGGTTTGCTGCCTTCCTCCCCATCACCTATATCTGGCATTTCTCCTCATGTTATCCCTCCCCAACTCCCCACCCCCCCCTGTCCCTCCCCAGTTCCCCCGCAACAGACCCCAGTGTGTGATGCTCCCATTCCTGTGTCCATGTGTTCTCATTGTTCAACACCCGCCTATGAGTGAGAACATGTGGTGTTTGATTTTCTGTTCTTGTAACAGTTTGCTGAGAATGATGGTTTCCAGGTTCATCCATGTCCCTCCATGTCCCTACAAAGGACACAAACTCATCGTTTTTTATGGCTGCATAGTATTCCATGGTGTATATGTGCCACATTCACTTATTAAATAGCAGATATTGTTGAAAAGCAGATATTATTGCTGTCTTCATGGCGTTTACCATCTAATGAGCCCTTCTCATGCCAAATTTTGGGTTAAGCCTTTATTAGAAATCTAACATTTAAATAAAGAGTAATTTCATTTATGTTTTAATATTGAATTCGTAGTTCAGACATGCCTTATAAATAAGAAAGTTTTACATTTGGCAACTTCATTTGTGGGCAACTTCAAGGGGAAGAAGCAGAAAATAAGTCAGAAAAGACTCTTTCCAGTTAAAATAGTTCACAAAGTTTGACAACACAAGTCTCTTAAATTGTAATTCCCATTTCATGTCATCTTAGGATCATTCCTCCTCTTACGTATTTGCCCTAATCCATCTATCACTAAGCCCTGCAGTTTCTAGAGTCAAATGTCTTTTATCTCCAATTCTACCTTCCCAGTCCAACTCCTACTAATATATTTTGGACATTATAGGTTCAACCTGGGTTACTTCCTCTCTTCACTGGTATCTCTGCCTTCACATTTCTTTTCTCTAGCACAGATTGGATTCTTTTTTTAAGAGCAGGTAAAGTTCATGTCCCAAACAGGCCTCAGTGTAAAAGAATCATACTAACCCCACTGTGGTGTTGGAGCCTTCCATGGCCATCTGTGATCTAACAGAATGTATAATCCATTCACCAGGTGGCTCACTTTCTATGGTGCCTGACTCTTGCAGATTTAGTTTCTAACTTAACAATAACACAATTCCCTAAACACTCATCCTCAAGTCATCTCTTGATTTCTAAACTTTATTTTTGCAATGAACAATGAACTCATTTACTATGGAATTCAAGGCTTTTTACAATCTATGCCCTAGCTACAATCCATTTCTCACCCTTGTCACATATACTGTATTGTTTGTTTGTATGGCTGTCTTTCTACTGGATATGCATTTCTTTCAACATGGATGTGCATCACTAGAGAAATGAGAGTTGCATTTCCATTGTACTCTATAGTGCACATCGTAACAGTTAAGAAGTGGAAAAAATTCTCCTTTGCCTTCCCTTCAGTCCTTCTGATGACTGGAGAAGGGCTAAATCTTGTGCTAGTAGGTCCTTAACAAACTTTTATACTTAGTAATTTCCCTCATTTATCAAACAGACAGCAAACCTATCCTTGGAGCCTTCAGCAAATAAAGTAGCTACGTTGAATTTAGTTATACATAACAGTTTTAATTGTACCGAGTTTAACAATCACCTTCTATTTGTGGCAAATGAGGCTGGCTTTTCACTGAGATCAAAAATAATGTATTTTCAAATAAGTTTATTAAGATATAAAAGTGTATATAATTAAAAAAAAACTATATGATAATATAGGGAGCACGAAGATATGACAAAAAAAAAAAAAAAGACGGGACATTTGAATAACTACAGTTTGAGAAATCATGCACTATAATATAGTTTCTCTTCTAAGAGCAAGAACCATGTCCATTCGTTCTCCATCCCCAAAATTCAGCAAGATGTTTCACAGGCTATCAGTAAACACTTGCAGGAGGAAGGAGGAAAGCTTATATTCCATGGCCCATTACTGAGATCATGCTCAATACACCCTCAAATCCTTTGCCCCTTTCTCCTTATACAGACATATCTTGTAGGTTCAGTTCCAGACCACTACAAGAAATCAAATATCTCAATAAAGTGAGTCACACAAATTTTCTTTTCTTAGTGCACGTAAAAGTTATGTTCAAACTACACTGTAGTCTACTGTGTGCAATGGCATTTTGTCTAAAAATGTATATATCTTAATTTTAAAAACTTTACTGCTAAAAACTGCTAACAATCATCTGAGCCTTTAGGAAGTTGCTGGGGGAAGATATTGCCTCAATGTTGATGGTTGATGATTGATAAACGTGGTGGTTGCTAAAGGTTAAAATGGCTGTAGCAACTTTTCAAAATAAGATAACAATGAAATTTGTCACACCAACTGACTTTTCCTTTAACAAAGACTTTTTTATAGCAGTGATGCTATTTGACCCATAGTAGAACTTCTTTCAAAATTGGAATCAATTCTCCTAAATCTTGCCACTGTTCAACCTGCTAAGGAGACCCAATATTCTAAATCTTTGGTTGTCATTTCAACAATGTTCATAGCATCTTTACCAGGGGTAGATTCTGTCTCAAGAAACCACTTTCTTGGCTCGTCCATAAGAAACAATTTCTTATCAGTTCAAATTTTATTATGAGATTAGGCAATTCAGTCACATCTTCAAGCTCCATTTCTCATTCTAATTCTTGTGCTGTTTTTACCATATCTGCAGCGACTTCCTCCATTGATGCCTTGAGCCTCTGAAAGTCATCCAGGAGAGTTGGAATCAACTTCTTTAAAATTTCTGTTAAGGTTGACATTTTGACCTTCTTCCCTAAATCACAATTGTTACTAATGGCATCTAGAATAGTGAATCCTTTTCCAAAGGTTTTCAATTTACTTTGCTGAGATCCATCAGAAGAATTGCTATTTATGATAGCTATGATCTTACAAAATATATGTCTTAAATAATAAGACATGAAAGTCAAAAATTACTGCTTGATTATGGGCATGAAAACAACATTAATTTTCCTGTACATCTCTCTTACAGCTCTTGGGTGACTAGGTGCATTGTCAATGAACAATAATATTTTGAAAAAAATCCTTCTAAACAGTAGGTAACAACAATAAGTCTGTTATGAGTCAATAATGAACCATGCTGTAAACATATGAGCTATCATCCAGGACTTGTTGTTCCAGGTATAGAGAACAGGCAAATCAAATTCTTAAGGGCTCTAGAGTTTTCGGAATGGAAAATGAGCGTTGGCTACAACTCAAAGTCATCAGCGGCATTAGCCCCCTAGCAAGAGACTCAGCCTGTCTTTTGAAACTTTGAAGCCAAGCATTGACTTCTCCTTTGTACCTATGAAAGTCCTGGATGGTATTTTCTTCCAAGAGAAAGCTGTTTTGTCTACATTGAAAATCTAGTCTCATAATAGTCATAGCAGACTCATTGTTGTGACCTACTGTTTAGAAATTGTGTAGTGTGGTGGCCTTCATCAATGATCTTAGCTAGATCTTCTGAATAACTTGCTGCAGTTTCTATATCAAAACTCACTGCTTTACCTTGTACTTTTCTGTTATGGAGAGAACTTTTTTCCTTAAACCTCATGAACCAACTACTGGTAGTTTTCAACTGTCTCACCTCTCTTAGTGTCCATAGTATTGAAGAGGTTAGTACATTTTGGCTGAAAGAAATTTGTCTGATTTGTTCTTCTGTCCAGACTACTAAATGTTGTATCAGCAGTAAGAATGATTCACTCCTTTTTTCTATCATTTCTGTGTTTACTGGAGTAGCACTTTTAACTTCCTTCAAGAAGTTTTCCTTTGCATTGACAAGTTGACAAATTGTCTGGCACAAGTGGCCTAGTAATATGGTTTGGCTGTCTCCCTACCCAAACCTCACCTTGAATTGTACTTTCCATAATCCCCATGTGTCTTGGGAGGGACCCAGTGGGGGGTAATTTAATCATGTAGGTGGTTACTCTCATTCTTTTCTTCTGATAGTGAGCGAGTTCTCATGAGACCTGATGGTTTTATAAACGCCTTTTCCCCCTTTTGCTCAGCACTTCTCCTTGCTGCTGCCATGTGAAGAAGGATGCTTCCCTTTCCACCATGGCTGTAAGTTTCCTGAGGCCTCCCAAGCCCTGTGAAACTGTGAGTCAACCAAACATCTTTCCTTTATAAATTACTCAGTCTCAAGTATGTCTTTATTAGCAGCGTAAGAATAGACTAATACGTGTAGCGTTTGGCCAATCTAGGCTTTGACATGCCTTCCTCACAAAGCACGATCACTTCTAGCTTTTGATTTAAAGTGAGAGATAGACAACTCTTCCTTTTACTTGAACATTTATAGGCCATTGCATGATTATTAATTAGCCTTGTTTCAATATTGTTGTGTCTTAGAAAATAGGGAGGCCTAAGGAGGGAGGAAGAGGGGGATGGCCAGTGGTTGAAGTAGTCAGAAAACATACAACATTTATCAATCAAGTTCATCATCTTATATGGGTGCAGTTTATGATTCTCCAAAACAATTACAATAGTAACATCAAAGATTACTGATCACAGATCGCTGTAACAGATATAATAATAATTTAAAAATTGAAAACTTGCAAGAATTATCAAAATGTGACAAAGATACAAAGTGGGCACATGCTGTCGAAAAAATGGTGCCAATAGACTTGCTTGATGCAGACACAAACTTTCGGTGTGTAAAAAATGCTATATCTGTGAAGTGTAATGAAAGTAAGTGCAACAAAAGGTATGCCTGTCCTTACCTGGAAAAAAATCTCAATTTGTTGTTAAATCTAACATTTTCCCCATTTTAGTCCTGTACTTTGAACAACGGAACTGGCTTGTGAAAAATATACAAGACTGTTAACTTGTTTCACATAAGATGACATAATATCAAGTGGACAATTAAGCCGCCTGACAATTCAGCTAGATTTCCATAATCCATCCACTTTCCCAATATCTTAAATAACTATCTAATTTCTCTCTTTTTTTTTTTTTACCTTCAATTGTCTCACTTCCTCACTCTCAGCTAATGGCCTTTCTGACTTTAATGAAGACAGAACCAATTACAAGAGAACTTCCTCACATATACCGTCACCTATACCAATCTATTGGTTTCTGAACTTATAGATATCATCATCCTTTATAGAATTGTGGATAAACTACAGCCAAACCTAAGATCATTTCCTCTACTCGTCTCCTAAATGCCATCTCTCCTTATTCAAGAATGTCATTTCATTTCAGGGATTTCCTTTCTCTTCCATCCCATCTCTACTGATTCACTCCTGTCAGTCAGGAGTATGCTGAAAAATAAAATATCTTCCACCTCTTGACCTCACATTTATATCATTTCTGTTATCTCCTTTGTAGGAACCTCTGTTTTCAATTTATCTCACTTTCTCTCTGGATCTCCTCCCAATCTAGTCTTCACCAAAACAACTTCAATCAAGGTCACTGCATACCTTCATTTACTAAATCTGAGAGCAATTCTCAGCTCCCATCTTACTTGGCCTACCTAACAGTATTTGACACAGCCGATCCCCTCATTTTCTTGAGAATGCTTTCTTCACTTGTCTTTCAGAAAGTCACTGTCTTCTGGTTGTCCTCCTATTTCAACCTAACTTTCCTGTTTTTATTCCTATTTTCAACAGCTCTAATAGAATAATCCAAGACTCAGTCCCTACATCTTATCTCTTTATTAAACTTACTCTTCAATTGATCTTACAATATACAAATGTTTAAATGCCATCCACACACTGATAACTGCTGTATTTATACCTCCAGCTCAGCCCTCTTCCCCAAACACCAGATGTGCATATAGACCTGCATACTTGACACCTCCGTTTAGATGTTTGGGAGGCATTTCGAATTGATCATGGCCAGAATCACTTCCTAATCTCATCTCTTCCTAGTCTGCTTTTGCCATGATCTTTAGCAATGCCACCCTTCCATTGCTCAGAAAACAGATCTTGATGTTATCCTTTGCATTTCTCTTTCTTCCCAAACTGTATCCAATCTTCCAACAAATCTTGACTGTTTTACCTTCAGAATATTTCCAGAACCTGACCGGTTGTTAATATTTTACTACCATCATGACTCTCAGTGCTCTCCTGGCTAAGTGCCATGCCTCCTAACAACTTTTTTTTCCCCCTTCACTCTATCTTTGCTCTTTATATTCCATTCTTTACATGACATACTGAATGATCCTTTCAAAATTGAAGTCAGATCATGCCACTCCTCTACTCAAAGCTCCCAGGGGCTTCTCATCTCACAGAGGCCAGGAGGACATGGGGATCCGGCCCCTGCTGACTCCCTGAGCTTCTCTCCTAGTGCTCTTCTTTTGGCCCAGCTTCTCCAGCTGCATTGTCCTCTCTGCTCTTCCAAGCGTCTTCTCAACTCACTTTCAGGTCCTTCAGTCTGGACCACCCTTCACTTGGAAATATATACAACTTTTACATTTCTGTTAAAAGTTATCTTCTAATTGAAATAGTAAGATCCTCCTTGACCTCCTATATTTAAGAATAATATTTTTTGGGCAGGCATGGTGGCTCACGCCTATAATCCCAGCACTTTGGGAGGCCAAGGAGGGTGGATCATGAGGTCAAGAGATGGAGACCATCCTGGTCAACATGGTGAAACCTTGTCTCTACTAAAAACACAAAAATTAGCTGGGCATGGTGGTGCGCACCTGTAGTTCCAGTTACTCGGGAGGCTGAGACAGGAGAATTGCTTGAACCCAGAAGGCGGAGGTTGCAGTGAGCCGAGATTGCGCCATTGCACTACAGCCTGGGTGACAAGAGCGAAATTCTGTCTCAAAAAAAAAAAAAAAAAGGAATAATATTTTTCACAACTATCCTAGCACAATCTATACCTCTTTCTCTGCTTCATTTTATACCATAGCAATTATTTCACATATATGTGCGTGTTTATATATATATATATATATATATATATATATATATATATATAAAAGTGCACATATATTTATATGGGGTATCTATATATGCTTACATATATATAGTATGCTTACATTTTAGCTAGAAATATGCAGATAATAAACAGATAAATATATATGCATGAATAGCTATACATTGATTAAACCCAAATCACTCATATGTATGCTCTTGTGAATCTACTTAATTGTTTATTGCCTGTGTTTTTCCAGCTCATCTGTAAGTGCCCTGAGGACCGAGGTTTTGCCTGTTTGATTCACTGCTGTATTCCAGTACACAAAACAGTGTCTGGCACATGGTAGACTCTTAATACTTATTTGTGAAGTGGCCTTGGTGTCTGGGATGACACTGAGGTTTGCTGTCTCACAGCCATGGAGATCAAGGATGTGGACACACAAAAAGTGAGGTTAAGAGAGGAAATAGGCAGAGAATAAATAACTCTGATATACAGATGGGTCTTGGAAAAATGGGCTGCCAATCTGGTGAAAGGCAACAGAGGGGAGGGGTTTAGAGATGAGCTCGTGGGGAGATGGTGTCTGATTTACATAGGGCATAAAATGCCAGTTCCATCTGCATAGGGAGCGAATCTCTGGCAGCCCCTGCCCCAATTTTTTATTATGCATGTGGGTTCTCTTCCTCAGTTTCTCCATGTTGCCCAGTTCTTTCTTACTGTACATGTGCTAACAAGAAAGGGAAGGTGGAGCCCCATGGTGGACATGCCTGGCCCCCAGGTAGCCCTTTTCTATTGGTGCAGCTGCAGGCCTCCTCCCATGCAAGCTTCCAGCTTCCTTATCTATGTTTGCAGCTCGATCTTTCAGGCTGTTCTTTGTTAGAAAAGAAATGATTCCTTGGGCTGCTTTCTGTTAGAAGGGAAGTTCTGCCCAGGACTCTTTTCCCTTCACTATCTGCAGGAATAATTTCTTTCTGTCTCCTGTATCCATTTGTTCAATAAGTGAAAAGAAAAAGGAAGAAAAGTCAAACACTTGTGCCCACCACATCTTACATGTTTATATCCACATTATATTTGTTTTGTTTTGTTTTCTTTGTTTGTTTTTTGAGACGGAGTTTCGTTCTGTCACTCAGACTAAAGTGCAGTGGTGCAATCTTGGTTCACTGCAACCTCCACCTCCTGGGTTCAAGCGATTCTCCTACCTCAGCCTCCCAAGTAACTGGGATTACAGGTACATGCCAACACACCCAGCTAATTTTTGTATTTTTATTAGAGATGGGGTTTCACCATATTGGCAAGGCTGGTTTTGAACCCCTGACCTCAAATGATCCTCCCACCTCAGTCTCCGAAAGTGCTGGGATTACAGACAGATGCCACCATGCCCGGCTCATATTCACATTATATTTGACATGATATTACCTTTTACTGAGGTTTTAAAAATTTATAAAATAGGTATTTTTGGGGGCTCAGAAGTTGATACCCCAAAATATGACAAATGGACATGATGAACTAAAGAAACCTAAAGGTCTCTCTGATCATTCCCACACAACCTTAACAGCTTCTCCCAAACAAGCTGAGGTTCCTTTATCTGCCTGAGATCCACACCCACCGAAAGGAGCAATAGTTTTCTTCCTCTCCCTAAAAGATCCAGAATGTAACAACACCTGCACAAACTCTTTCACAAGATAATGCCTGTTTTTCATACACATTGAAATTCCAAAGAAAACTATTTAAAAGTTAATTTTTATTCCCAATGCAGTAATCATTTACTGCCCCTCCACATAATTCCTCTTCTCCCCCTGCCCCCATACCTGTTTACCAAAATCAAAGGCCCCATTTTTTTCAGCAACCTCAAGATTGTTTATAAGTTTTGTACCTCACTGGGAAGTTAGGTCTTCATTCTGAAGACTGCCCTGTGTATATGTTAGATAAATTTCATTGCCTTCCCTCCTGTTAATCAATTTGCCTCATGTTAGTAATTTTTGACTTCTGGGAGGCAAAGCGTCTTGGCCTTTACAGTATGTATTGAATGCTCCAAATCCTTGCCCTTGAGAAAGGGAAGGAGAAATAGACATACAAATGGAGGAGATATATAGTATGCTAAAGAGTGTAAGTCAACAGACTGTCATTCCAACTCTTTGGGTTCATTTTGTAAGGCTCAGTTCAGAGGTATCATGTGTGGTAACCTTACAGACGCAATCACACATCTTTCATTTTCTTCCCCTTATACTCCGTGATCTCAAATGGCCAGCCCTTGATCAAGTGCAACTAGTGCTTTTATTTGTATTTTTTATTTTCATGTTTTAGAGGCAAGGTCTTGCTCTGTTGCCCAGGCTGTGGTGCAGTGGTGTGATAATAACCGTCTGTACTCTTTAACTCCTGGCCTCAAGTGATCCTCCCACATCAGCATCTTGAGTAGCCAGGACCACAGGCATGCACCACCATGCCAGGTTTTAAAATGTTTTGTAGGGGTGGAGTATCTTTACATTATCCAGGCTGGTCTCAAGTAATTCTTCTGCCTTGGCCTCCAAAAACTGTGGGATTACAAGCTTTAGCCACTAGACCTGGCCTGACCAGTGATTTTAAAATGAGAAAATTACAGTTTAAACAATGAGGATCTGGCTGCACTGGCCCCCTAACATCAGTCTGATAAACTTGAACTGGAACTAAGTAGCAGCTGACGTAACCGTATCCTCTCCCGTAGAACAGTTTCCTATATTCTTTTGTAACCTATGTTTCTGTCTCATTCGTCTTACCTGGTCAGTCTCTGTGGGAATCTGAGTTTGAGATCTCTGTAAAGCGCTTGGTTCATACCATTATAAGAATCTGTATGGCAGCGCATTGTGTCTGATTTTATAAAAGCCTGTTTCTTCATCAGCCCAGAAGCTACTTGGGTTTATTCATTTCTGTATCCCCAACTTCTAGCACACAACTGGCATGGAGTAGACATTCACCATATTTTTGAAATTAAATAAATTAAAGCTCGAATATTGTATTTTTCTTTTTTTATTTTTTGCCATAAGAGACAGGAGCAAGTCAAAGTCTCTATTGCAGTCACACATAATTTCCAAAACACTGTGTAATTGCTGAATTGTATTTTACAGAGAAGAAAGGGCAGAAATCCATTTTAAAAACAAACATAAGAATTATTACCACACAGCAGTCTGAGGCCAGTTAGTGTAAGACAGAAATACACCAGACGTTCATGTTGACCCTGGTCACTGTCTGGTGATAATGATGAACATGTTCAGGCATCAAAGAAAGATTAAAAGTATGAGATACAGTCTACATCAGAGCTTCAAAAGGCTAGGAAGTAAGAGAGATATATTAGTACGAAATGTGTCCAATCATATGAATACAAATTATAGGGAAATTTAACCTCACAGAATCACTTATTTCCAGAAAAACTGGGGTTTTACAGTAAATTTAAAATATCTGAAAACTTGCTATTTAAATTTCTAAGGACCTACTATAATTCTTCAAAAACTAAGAATCTATTTTCTTAATTTAATGCCCTTTGTGATAATTCATTAAGTATTTGGAATTTTTAAAAGATATTCTTTGCTGAAAAGATATAGTAGGTATCAGGGGAAAATGAAAGTTCTTAACAGATAGCAAATACTTAGAAAACAGTCTTGCAATACCAAGTATTTGCATGACAACCATCTAGGTCTCTCTGTTTCTCACTCCTCCCTTACTTCCTCTTTATTTCTCTTTTATACTCCATTACCTGGTCTTCTGCTTTCTGTGTTTAAATCTGCATATCAAGACTTGAAGTTTATACTTCATTAAATCTTGCCCCGTAGTTTAAACATTAACAAAATTCTATTCCTGGAGGCTGTTGACACACTGTTACACCCAAACACTGGGGCAGGAACCACTCTGGTATGGTTGATTCACTTTTAGACAGGAAGTGATAGAATCTCGTTCAGAGTTCTCTCCCATGCAACTCAACCTAGTTTTGTGCTGATGATTCTGAAGGTTTGATAGTGCTCACCGATAGCACTCTGTATATTCTGAAATATGGCTAATTATCATAACTGGGAAATCTTGCTTTTAAAAGGCTCAGAGACTATATTCAAGTTTTCATTGCAGCTATTGCCAGGAGAATTGTCAGACATGACTTGGGCCTTTGAAATGTGAATCTGATTGAAATACAAAGATAGGGGTGAATGAATTCCAGAGTTAATTTGCATATAGCCTGTGTGTTCACTCAGTCCACTGCATAACAACACTCAAAAATATTTGAAAATCTCAGGTGAGCCTAAGAGAAGATGAAAATATGTATGTGTAAAAAGAGAAGAGATTAGGAGAGACAATAGGAAAGGAAACTAGAGTAAAAATAATAATAATATGCTTATGTATTGGATTGTAACAATATGACAATGCTGACAGCTTTATATGCATTATCTCATTTAATTCCCTTGACAGCCCTATGAGGTAAGTTATTATCATCATTCCCATTTCCTGGATGTTAAAACTGAGACATAGACAGGTCTAAGTCTAAACTTCATTTAGTAGCTTAAATATGTACAGCTACTAACTGATAGAATCTAAGTATAAACTCATACTTTTCTCTTTTTTTTAAATTTTAGGTTTGGGGGTACACAGGCAGGTTTATAACATGGGTTTTTGAGTGATCTGGATTTGGGCTTCCAGTGAACCCATCACTTAAATAGGGCACACAGTCCCCAGTAAGTTGTTCTTCAGGCCCTTTCCCTTTCTCCCTCCATCCCCTCTTTTGGAGTCCACAGTGTCTATTATTTTGATTTTTATGTCCATATGTATCCATTGTTTATATCCCGCTTATAAGTTATAACATGTGGCAATTTATTTTTTGTTTCTGCATTAATTCACTTCAAGATAATGACCTCCAGCTGCATCTGCATTGCTTTAAAAACATGATTTTATTCTTTGTTACGGCTGTGTACTATTCAATGGTGTTTATGTACCACAATTTGTTTATCCAATCCACCGCTGATGGACACTTAGGTTGACTTCTGACTTTGCTATTGTAAATAATGCTGTCATAAACGTATGTAAACTCATACTTCTCTCACTTCTGGTTTTGTGTTCTTAGCCACAATAGACAACTCAGTTCCTTCTAACAAGTCACTACTGAGAGATCAGGAAAAAACCTGCTCTCTAAGACAGCCCCAATGACCCCCTGCAAGTATCCACCAACTGCAACAGCCCTTGGACTACTGTTGTAAGAATGAGACAGACATGAGAAGAATTGAGTCTCCGTGCGGTCTTTCTCAGCCCTCTTGGGGTCCTATCAAGTATTGGTGCTTTTTCCATTTGCTTCTTGATAGAAAAAATAGGAACTTCATTAAGGTTAATGTGTCATAAAGCGTGAGAACACTGGAAGGTTGAATGAATCACTTGCTTTGGAGACTTTTTCAAACTAAAACAAATGGCAACAATTAAAAAAATTACTGGGTACCTATTCTGTTCATCACTCAACTTATTTTATGTGTACACATATCTATCTGTGTGTGTGTGTGTGTGTATATATATATATATATATAAAACACATATAGCCATACACAAGTACATATATTCTCATGTAGATGTGTGTATGTATGCCTGTGTGTATGTATCTATATGTGTATATAAGTGCATATTTATATGTATACATATGTATGTGACCAGTGATGAAGGCATTCACCCTGTTCAATTAGAATACTGAGTCTCAGAGTTTAGAAAACTTGCTCAAGGTTATACATTTAGTGAGTGAGAGTTCTCATGACTTTGTGTATATCATAGATCCTTCCTGAGCTTTAGCTAACCCCACTGGAAAATGAGGAAAATAACACCTGCCAGCAGGAACTGATGAAATATTGTACGTAAGGATACCTTGCCTGGCACAAACCAGCAGCTCATTACACGTAACTGAAATAAATTTGCCCCCTCGACCACGCAGTGTCATCTTCATGTGGGTGAATACTGAAGGAGTCAGGGCTATGCTCCTGTCCCTGTAGCTTTGGATCTGCTGTAGAGGTGATGGCATGCACTACTGGAATAGATTATCCTCAACACAAACAGAAGTTAGAATATAGTAAACCACTTTAATTATGCTTTAATTGAACTGCAATATACATCAACACTTGGCATAGGCCCTTTGAAGTCCAGCATCATCACCCTGCCTCGTGAGAATGTGTGCCGTTACCACTAGCATAATTGTTGGAGCAACTGACATGTTCCCAGCAGCAGATATTTCAGCAGGTAGTGCAGGTAATTAGGAGGAGATTTTGATCTTGCTGACTTATGGTGAAAAGCCAGGTATCAAGGGATATGAATGTAGAGACAATCAAGTCATATTAAAGCCAAACATAAAAGCTCCTTTTTAATAAGAGGAACAAAAACACAGTAAAAACAAAGCTATTTTCAATTTGAAGAGGGAAAAATGCTATCCTTTGATCCCTGACATAATATGATGGGGAAACAAAGCACTCAGACAAATCATCCTGTATGGTAATTTTCTTTCTCGTTTGAATTTTTTTTTTGCATGACAACCAAGTGACTGCTGCTTTAAAAAGTTTATTCACTTTGTTCATCTAACAAACTTTAATAAATGCCTAACATGGGCCAGGCGCTATATTAGGCTCCTGGACCTTTGCACTCAGCCATTCACAGTGTACTATGGGGACTGACATATTTTCAGATAATTAGAGTACAGTGTAATACATCAAGTATGTTAAGCAGAAAGGAGACCCTCTACAAAAGACTGGTAAGAGGAGGATAAGTGCATGGTGAGATCAGAGGTTGCTTTCTGGAGGAAAATGCATTTGACAAATGGATGAAAAAGAATTCAGCTGTGTTAAAGGAAAAAGCCTATTTTCTACTGGGCAAAGAGCTTATGTTTATCACAGCACTAGTCACAATAGCAAAGATATGGAATCAAACTAAGTGTTCATCAACCCATCAATGGATGATTGGATGAAGAAAATGTGGTACGTATACACAATGGAATAGTGCTCAGCCATAAGAAAATAAAATCATGTCTTTTGCAATAATATCAATGGAACTGGAGGTCATTATCTTATGTGAAACAACTCAGAAATAGACAGTCAAATGCTGCATATTCTCACTTATAAGTGGGAACTAAATAATGTGTACCCATGTATGTACACTGTAGAGTAATATACATCAGAGATTTGGGAGGGTGATGGGGTGGAAGGATGGTGGGTGATGAGAGGTTACTTAATAGGATGAATGTTGGTCAGTAACCTAAAAGCTTGACTTCACCACTATGCGATTTATGCATGTAACAAAATTATACTCGTACCCCATAAATTTATATGAATCAAAAAAAAAAACAGCTTATGGAAAGCCACAGAAGGATAAGGAAGTTTAGGACAGGGTACAAAAGCTTCCTTTACCACCATGTTGGTGTAGGTCATTGGGTTGTGAGAAATGAGGACAGGTGGGGCAGAAACAGTGATGTGTGTTGTGCTGAGGAGTTTGCTTTTTAACTTAAGGGAAATAGAAAATCTTCGAGTAGGTTTGTAGAGTTGCTTTTATATGTTGAATAATCACCATATTGGCTTATGAATCAAACTGAAGAAAGACACCTTTGAAGGCAGAGAGGCCAGGTAAGAGGTTATGGCAAGTCCCAGGGAGAGAAACCCTAAGGGTCTGAACTAAGATACTGGCAAGAACAGTAGGAATAGAAGAGGAAGCTAGAGAAAAATCTGTCTTTGAAGCTGAATTCAGAGTAGATACAACTGAGATCTGAAATTATAATTTGAAGAAAATATAGAGACATCTACATTGCTCATATTTAATGGGGATGGTAAATAAGACTACCTTTGCTTAATACATGGGATATGTATGATCTTGAGAAAAATCTGTATGTGGATTAGATTTTTATAAAGTAAATCACATTTGAATATATCAGAAGAGCTTATGGCATACAATACTCTGGTGTTGACTGAATACAGTATAGGCAATAACCCTCTAACTTATTTGTTTAGTTCATGTAAATTTTCATATTTGGGATTAGCGTAAAGAATATTTTAGACACCTTTGCTGCAATTCACTTTTATTTGGTCAGATAATATACTCTGGCATATAACTATGTGTGTGACTCTCTCATTCACTATAATAGTTTTAATCCTGATTGCCTCAGTTTCAGCAATGTTTTGGTTAATATTAGTGGTTTATCTAGTGCTTCAAGTTAATATGAATGATCCATTTACTGCACAAGGTAATTTTGTGAATGGCATTGTATTAATCTGCTCTCACAATGCTAATAAAGACATGCCTGATCCTGGGTAATGTATAAAGGAAAAAAGTTTAATTGACTCACAGTTCCACAGGGCTGGGGGGCCTCAGGACACCTACAATCATGGCAGAAGGGGAAGCAGACATGTCCTTCCTCCCATGGAGGCAAGCAAAGAAAAGTGCGCAGTAAAAGGGAGATGAGCCCCTTATAACACCATCAGATCTGATGAGAACTCACTCATTATCACGAGAACAGCATAAAGGTAACCGCCCCCATGATTAAATTACATCCCACTGGGTCCCTCCCATGACAGGTGGGGATTATGGAAATTGCAATTCAAGATGAGATTTGAGTGGGGACACAGCCAAACCATATCAGGCATTAAATGTGTGATAGACAGATAGATGGATGGACACATAAATAAGAAAATAGGTAGTGACTGGTAGATTGATAGAGAGATATAGAATTTGTAGACTCATACTTTCAATAAACTTAAACATTAATGTTCTGTGAGTCAAATGGTGACACAGAAAGCCTGAGCCAGAGAAATTGCTAGTGGCCATAAATAAATTAGAATTCAGACCACCTAATAAAGAATTTAGTGTAACACACATCATACTGATATGGATAGATTTTAGGTAATGATAGATAGTAAAATAATATTATGCTTCTATAGCAAAAGAAAAGTTACATGAAGAAATTGGTGGCTGTATTAATGTTCCACAAAACATACAGTCTTTTTTTTTTTTTTTTTTTTGAGACGGTGTCTCACTCTGTTGCCAGGCTGGAGTGCAGTGACACGATCTCAGCTCACTGCACCCTCCACCTCCCAGGTTCAAGTGATTCTCCTGCTTTAGCCTCCCAAGTAGTTGGGAGTATAGCTGTGCACCACCACCATGCCCAGCTAATTGTTGTATTTTTAGTAGAGTCGGGGTTTCACCATGTTGGTCAGGATGGTCTTGATCTCTTGATTACAGGTGTGAGCTACTGCCCCTGGTGATAGACAGCCTTGAAATTAAAAAACAAAATGTGGTTACCTCAAAAAATAGGAGAAACCACCAAGCAATGTATATCAATTATCCCATTCAATCTTTGTAATCCACCTAGTGTTTAGGTGTAATCATGTCCCTTTTACAAATGAGAAAATAGAGACTCAGAAAAATTAAGTGACATGTCCAGCATCATCCACTTCTAAAAGTTGAAGAGCCCAGTAAAACTGGTAACTTTATAACTTCTATGGCTATTTCCAAACACCTTCCACTGAAGCTGAGATTCTACAAGTCAGTTCTATGGCTACTGTGAAGTGAAGACTCATCATAAATGCCTTTTGTTTCCTTTTATGAAATTGTTTTTGAACTTCTCTCCAGGGAGTAGGTGGGTGAGTTACTGGGAAATTTTCTTGTTTAACACATTGTAGATAATAAATACTTTTATTTTAATAATTCCAAATGCAGTGTTTTGAAGGCCTCAAAACCATGTGTGGATGATTGCTGAAATCTCTCAATTACCGAACCTTGTTTCCATGAATAAACACAAAAAAGAAACATGCAAGGTCAGATCAGTGTTTCATTCTACCCAGTGTACAGCACCAATGCTGACACGAAAGGATTATTTGTCACTTGTGTTCCATGATGTCAACTTCAAAAGATTCAGTGACTGCCCAGGCAGGTCAAGCTTGTCCTAATTACAAATTGTAACCCCATCATTCATCATTTCAGCACAACCCTTTTAGAATGTATTAGTAGAGATCTATGAAGATTTTGTCCACTTATGCATCTGTTAACTCAAAAACACTTATTGAGCTCCTTCTGCGTGCCACGAAATTTCTAAAGTATTAAATTCTGAGATGACTGAATTGCTTCTCAGAATCTCAGGTAAATGGACTTATTGCCCCTCAAAACCTCTGGTAAACAAACATCTGCTATGTGATTATAGACAGATTATGATGGAGAAGAGCAGGAAACAACGTAGAATCACAGTATGGGGCGTGTGCTTCCCCTTGAAGGAGAGTGTTTCAGGTAGCTTTGGCCCCTTCATTGCTGGCCCTCGAACAAACACACAAAAAGCAAATATGTACTGAGCATACCTCTTGGAGCCAAGCCCAGTAAACCTACAGCCTGAAGCAAAACCCCCTCCCAAAGCTCAGCCTCCATCAGCTAAGTGGTAATGCAACTCCATGACCCCTAGAACAAATGCTTGTTGTTCGTAAGCCTTTTGTTTAGGTTTATTTTCTTTTATGCAGCATTATTGCAACAACAGCTGACTAATACCAAGTACAAAGCCCTGGCACATGAAAGATTCTCAGCAAATGGTAGATCTAACTGTTCTTATTCTTCTTTTCCTGGTATCAAGACTTCATTAAAAATGGATGTATATCTGAGTGAATACATGCTACACCGTATTTAAACAAAATACTACACTTCTCCATCATCACAGAGTATGTACCTCCACATTACAGGGAGGGAAACTCAGGCATGAACATTTGCCTTGATGCCTAATGTCCTCCCAAATATATAGAACATAAAGGGTTAAGTGCTGCCTGTAAAAACTGCTGCCCAATGCAATGAAAGCTCAATAAATATGTTCAGTGTTCTCTCAAAAGAAAAGGAGAAGATTCTTGGAGATATGGAGAAGGCTGGCTGGGCTTCTGTCTTAGACCCTGTGGCTTTTCTTTGGAGGCAGACCTAAATGTCAGGTTTGAGATTGTGGGTGAAGAAAAGGTACCAAATGACTCTTAGGAGAATCTTCACTATCACTACTAGGGCAGGCAACCTAGTTTTTGTTTGTGAAAGCTATTCTGAGCCCCCAATAAAGGAGAAAGGCAATTCTGAGCTTCCAATAAAAGGAGAAAGCCCCTCTTCCCTGATTAAAGGGAAAAAAGATCCTGGCTTGAATTTGGAGCTTTTCTTTGCTTTTAAGAAAAGGAGAAACTTAAATTTGTTGCAAGCAAATGATATTAAATGCAAACTTTCAGGTTTCATTTACAGAATCCACATGAGATGACCTGGCCTTTGAACATCTTGACCTTTATTCATGATATCACCGTACAGGTTAATAAAAGGACACATGAGAACATTTACACTTTTTACTCATGCTACAAGTATGTGCTGACCACTTATTTGGTGGCAGCAAAGGATTTTCTATGTGGACACAATTTTGAGAAAAAAGAAAAGGAAATTAATACCTATCGAAGGCCAACAATGGCATTTCTTTTTACAGCTTACTTTAAATCCTCGTAACAGTCTTATAGGGTAAATTGAGTCTTTTATGTTTCAAAAACAGAAAACTGAGTCTCAGAATGATGCCTTAAGTTGGATTTCCTGCAAACAGGCTCTGCAGGAGAGTTTTGCATGTGGGATATTTATTGGGAACTGCATTTGGGAACCATACCTGTAAGGAAAAGCCCAGAATCAGGCAATAAAAGGTAAAGCATGATGTAGTTACAACAGAGGTCTCAAGGGAATCTACAGGGAACTCTGGAATTTTCTTAGATTGAGACGGGGGCTCAGATACTTTCAAGTAATTATACAAATAGAATTATTAATTTCTTATGAATATTCAGATGGAAAAAATATTTACTAATTTACTTTATTTGCTTATTCACACATTGATTCATTCATTCTTTCATTTACAAACACTTAGAGAGCCCTTACTATATGCTGGAGACTGTGTTAGTTACTACACAAACTCTGAATAATAACTAAGTGTATTTTTTGCCTTTGAAGGCCTTGCAGTCCAGCCTTGTGAATGCCTAAGTACATGAGGTCTCTAAAAAAGATTTTTAAAAAACACCTACTTTAACACTTGTATCAAATTAAAACAAGAGAAGACCTAATCTGAAAACAAACAAATTTTCCTCAAGGCTTCAGGAAATCCTTGAGAGACAAGAAGACAATTTTATAAAGGACCCAAGCGTTCCCTCCCCACTTAAAAACCACTCTTTGTGGGTACAAACTAATGAAAGAGTAAATTTTGCTGTCTCATCTCCTCTGTCTGATGGATTTGGCTTGCACAGAGGCCAGAGTCTACTTGGATTGCTTCTGAATTTGCCCTTGCATCAACTGAACTCTCTAGACTACTCTCTCCGTCACAGCAGAAAAAAATGTTCTTACTATGAATAATAACCCTTTACATGAAGTAACTCTAAAGAAAGTAGACTGGAAAATAAAGACTGAGCTAAATAAAAATGTCATAACAAGTAAGGAGTCTTGCCAGTATTTTTCCACTGGAATCCTTAACCTATTATCCATCAATATTTTGGGCTTACAGCAGACAATGTAATCCGCATGACACCACTTGCTGAGACTTCCACAGACATGAAAAACTACAGTTCTGGCTTAGAGTATGCTTGTCAGCAGTGCAATATGAACAAAGTATGTACAACTAGAAATACTTACTAAAGACAAGCTAAGGCTCCCACCAGTTTGAAACAAATGAAATTTTAACAGCATGTTGACTTCTGAATCTTTTATTCTATCTAAGATGAAACTTGGGAGATTCTATACTACCTATAGTGGACTGCCTTGTACAATGAGATCATAAAGAATAAAAATAATTTAGTGTTAATAGAGGAAAGGAGAGTTGACATTTAAAAAATGTTAAACTGGGGTTGAATTGGGCTCATCTAATTTTTTAGAAGCATCCAAACCAACAAACTTCATAGCTAAAAGAGAGTAAACAGAAAACCCTCTGGAAACTAAAAAGTATAACTCATTTATAAACTCATCCATTCATCTGAGTATCCAGTAATATGTATTGAGCACCTATTAAATCCCAGACATTATTCTAGGAAATGAGAACGAAGTGATATATACAAGAAACAAGGTCTTATTTTCATAATACTTAAATTCTGAGAGGGAAAATTAGAAAATTATTAAATGAAAATGAATAACATAAATATAATATTGAAGACTGAAAAGTGCTGTGAAGAAATTAAAGCACAGTAATGATGTAAAGAATAATGGTGGGATCAAAGATTTCAGATAGGATGATAAATATATTTAGCCTTCTCAGAACTGGCATAAATATAAACAGGCTTCTTAGAAACTGGCATCATTTGAACAAGGAAGGAAGAGAAGAGGAGAAAAGAGGAGAAAAGAATAGGGGATGAACAGGAAGGGGAGGGGAGGAAGAAAGGAAGGAAGGAAGAAAGAAGTAAAAATGGAATAAGAGAGGGTGGGAGGAAGAGAGGAAGGGAAAAAGAGAAGGAGAGAGAAAGAAGAAAGAAGGAAGGAAGGAAGGGAGGAAGGAAGGGAGGAAGAAAGGGAGGAAGGAAGGGAGGGAGGGAGGGGGGGAAGGAAGGGAGGGTGATAAAGTGACTTCTATGGGAATCTATGGAAAGAGAAAGCGTGCTCCAGGAAAAGGGAGCAGCCAATGTAAAGGCCTTGAGGTGGAGGAAAGTTTGGCATAAATGGAGAAATTCTGGCAAGCCCGCTCATGATCTGTTTATGAAGCTGTGTGCCCTGGTGTATGGCCTTCCAGAGGAAAGACTGGTTATTCTTGGTTTGTACAGACACTAGATGAAGCTTTGGAAGGTCCAAGAGCTTAGAGAGCAGGGTGGAGAATGGCTAGAGCTATGACTGGCAAAGCCAAATCATGACATCATTGGAAAGGAAATGTACCTAAAGTTACATCCTGGTTTCTTATTCTGATGCTGCCCCTCATGAGGAGGTGATCTGGGACCAGTGCCTGCTCTACTTGGAGCTCCAGCCCCTTTTCTGCAAACAAGGAAGCTGAACTGGATGCTCCCCAAGCCTCCTTTTTGCCACACTCTTCATGATTCTATGAAGCCACTGTTTTAAGTCCAAGTGCAATTTAAATCAAGAGCCTTAAAACTTCAGCCCTTGGAGAGGCCAGCAGGTAGCACTGTCATGTAATGTTTGGTTTTGTTGATTTAGGCCAAATAATTAAATCAATTAACTTTTATACAATAAGCATCAAGTAATTTTTGAATGAGATGAGTAAGGGAATTTGGAGACCTTAAATGTGATGGAGAAAGAAGATAAAGCGTAGATGTGGACCTTTGCCATGGATAAAGAACATCTGGCCTCATTTGCACCCTATAGTGGCTGACTACATGGATTTTCTAGATTTTAAAGATTTAGTTTGTTGTTCTTAGGGACCAATTACAGGTTGCCAGGAATTTTTTAACAAGGAAGATAATTGGATCAGATGCAGTTAGAGCATCCATTGAATGATGAGCATGTCTACATTTTTAGAATATTAAAGAACTATACACATTTAATTTAATTATCCAGATTGGAGAGTAGCTAACCTCTTCATCCTACATATGAGCAAGTAGAAGCTCAAAGTAGCTAAGAAAATAACTTGAAATTGTTGATTTCCAGCAAAGCCAAGCCTGGAGTCCAGGCTCCCTGATTATAAACTCTGTACTTTGAGATGTGTGTAATTGAATGATATTATAAATATATTTATGTAATATTCACAGAGCTCTGGTTTCTTTTATACCACCCAGGCCTCTGGTAATCCAAATAGTCCCTTTGTGTGAATAGCAAAAATAAATAAGTAAAGCAGTACCACACAAAAGTGGTTGGCTTTGTCAGCCGACCTCGGGTTGGACTGCAGCCCCTCTTCAGCCAAACCTGGCAGCCCTAGTTATTACATTTGCTTTGTGCTTTGTAATATACTGAATTACTGTATTTCGTAATGTTTTGGTGGCTCTAGGAGCAATTTCGGGAGACATTCAAGGTAGAGAAAGGATTCCTGCCTCCTATTTGATTGACTAAGAAGTGAAGATTTAGAGATGATATGACTTTTCCATGTTTAGTGTCTGTCATTGGGGGAACGGATCTTGATTCCAAAGTTTCTGATGCCAAATACAATCACTTCTCTACTTCATTTCAGTAGAAAAATGTAAGCCTACTAAGTTATTTTTCTTAATTGTTACAGCTCTTGGACAAGAGTGTGAAGTTTTGGGGAAGGACTTAAAATGTGAGTTGCCAGGGAGTTCTGCTGTGATCTATGGATTTCCTATTTCTGAGGAACCTTTATCCTTTATTAAGTTGAACGCATATGTTGTTCCCAGATGTGAAGAACTTCTGCATGCAAGAACACAGGTTAGACTAGGCTGAACACTCTTTCTTGTCTATTTGGGGCTTGGACCTGTCCAAGTGCAGCCAAAATGATGTTACTTGTGAAACACAAATGTAATTGAAAAACAAAACCAATTATGTTAATTGATAGTTGCTTGGTTTTTGGAACAAAATGAAAGGGTTTTAAAAGTTATAAAAAGTTCACCAAAACAAAGTATGATATTTAAGAAAGAAAACTCCTCCACACTCTGTGTTGTGTTTATTATGACAAATAAATATTAGCTAATAACTTATTGACAGTTTTTAACTCTTTGTGTTGGCATTATGAGAAGGATTAGAGAAATGTTCCATAGAGTTGAGCTCCTGAGTGGAGGGCAGGTAATCAGAACAAAGTATCTCAACATGAAAAATATGGGAGGAGATACTCTGGTTAAAACAGAGAATTACTATGTATGGGTTTGATTTGTGATGTAGTAGCTTATGTCAGCACAAAATCTTGTCTAATTTATGTTCAATAATATTTGGGAGGGTTTACATTCAAGAATGTGTAAACAAGCCTGTGGTTTACCTACAAGTCTTGTTAAAATACACTGGCCTAACTTGAATGGCTCCAGTCCTGCCACTGACCGTTCATTGCTCCTGGCATCTTTCAAGGTTTTGTGTCCTAAGACTTGCCTTAGTATGCAAGAACACTCAGTGTGCATTTACTTTTTTCCCTAGGATGGGTCTCTGGGAATGGATATTTAGGAACTCCCCATCTTTCCTGGGCCTCCCATCACTCCAAACCCAAATTTGAGTTTCTCTGAGCTGTGTGCCTTATGATGAGGGGCCAGAGTTAGCATCACAGGCCTAACTATGCCTCCAAATGCCCTGCCCAGACAAGGGCTATGGGATCTCTGCAGAAGACACTGTGGCCATTTTGAGGAACAGTCACTGAGATGCTTTTGAAAAAGACAATGAGCTGGAAGCCTGGGTGCCATTGCTCACATTTATAATCTCAGCACTTTGGAAGGCTGAGGAAGGAGGATCTCTTGAACCTAGGAGTTCAAGACCAACCTGGGCACTATAGTGAGAACTTGTCTTAGGAAAAAAAAAAAAAAAAAAAGCTGTGTGTAGCGGCTCATGCCTGTAATCCCAGCAATTTGGGAGGCCGAGGTGGATGGATCACCTGAGGTCAGGAGTTCGAGATCAGCCTGACCAGCATGAAGAAACCCTATCGCTACTAAAAATACAAAATTAGCTGGGCGTGGTGGCGCATGTCTGTAGTCATAGCTAATCAGGAGGCTGAGGCAGGAGAATCACTTGAACTTGGGAGGCAGGTGTTGCAGTGAGCCAAGATTGCGCCATTGCACTCCAGCCTGGGCAAAAAGAGAAAAAAAAAAAAAAAGGAAGAAAAAAAAACCAACCAAAAAAAAAAAAAAAGAAAAGGAAGAAAGAAGAAAGAAAGAAAAGAAAAAGAAAGAAAGAAGAAAGAAAGGAAGGGAGAAAGAAAGAAGAAAGAAAGAAAAGAAAGAAAGAAAGAGGAAAGAAAGAAAGAAAGAAGAAAGAAAGAAAGAAAGAAAGAAAGA
>NW_022436943.1:51897103-51930338 GCF_009761245.1 Sapajus apella | reverse complement strand
AGAGAAAGAAAGAAAGAAAGAAAGAAAGAAAGAAAAGAAAAGAAAAGAAAGAGGGAAAGAAAGAAGGAAAGAGAGAAAAAGAGAAAACTAGAAAAGCTATAGGCTTCCCATTATCCTAAGCAAACTAATGCAGGAACAGAAAACCAAACACTTCATGTCCTCACTTATCAGTGGGAGCTGAACAATGAGAACACACGGACACAGGGAGGGGAACGACACACACGGACACAGGGAGGGGAACGACACACACTGGGGCCTGTTGGGGGAGGGTGGTTGGGGGAGAGCATTAAGGAAAAGTACTAATGCACTCGTGGCTTAATACCTAGGTGATCAGTTGATAGGTGCAGCAAACCACCATGGCACACGTTTATACATGTGACAAACCTACGCATCCTGCACATGGAACCCAGAACTTAAAAAAATAACAGTAAAATTTTTTTTTAAAAAAGCAAAAGCTATAGGCTTCCTTTGGAGGCAAATCCAGATATTAAAAAGATAAAACATTTTAAGTTAAAGTGTAAAAAACATTTGAGAGAACTTCTATTAGCTATACTCATTTTGAGCAGAATATTATTGCTTTTCTATTAAAGCACTGAAAATCACTCTTCTTATGACTGACACTGAAGTTTAACTATCAGTGTGTACATATATGACTGTATTTTCTCTGTGGACTTTGCCAGAGAAGAAATAGACCTTCTATGCTCTTATGCAGACTGAGCCAACTAAAGGAACAACTAAAATCTGTATGAATTCTCCAAATGAGTTGAACTGACATATTTGCACAAGACTATAATAACCTTTTAGCAATTAGCAATAATATTTAGGAGTGATGATAAATGCATCACTGTGCATGGGAGATTGCTTTCTTTAAAACTGAACTTCTAAAGCCAATGTGCTTCATGTTGATCATGGATAAGCTTGCTATTGTAAAGGAAGGTTCTAAAGAGGGCACACTACTCATCTTTATATAGGCAATCACCCTCGTGGTTCAAGTCTAGTACATCCAAACCACCCACTGCAGTCTATTTCCTTATACTTGTATAGCAGGTGCAATTCTGTAGAGCAATACTTGAATTTTTTTGATAATTGATCTGCAAATATAAATAAGTCCATTGCAGAACACTCTCTTTGACTACTAGGCTCATTATCTTAATAACACCCTATCAGCCAGACTGAGATGCTTAATTGCAAAGCGACTACATTCCCAGGATCAAGTCTCATCATTTGGGAAGTAGATAATCAGAGCATGTTGTGAGGACAAAAAAATGAAGTTACGTATTGATTCCACTTGACGGTATGAATATTTCTGAAGAGAATAAACATGGTCATAATAATTTTGTAAAGCAAATGTGTACAGTATGCCTGCATATTTAACCGTAGAATAATGACTGAGAGAACAGACCTAGATTCATATTACTTGGGCTCAAATCATGATCCTGCCACTTCCAAATTATGTGATATTGAGCAAAGTGTGCTGTGCATTCCCACTTTCTCTGTAAAATATAGACTAGAATTTGACCTAGACTTACTAGAGATTAAAGGAGATGATATATATAAAGTTTCTAGTGCATTTTCTGTCATTCGATACTATTAACTGTGGTCATCTTCTCTAACTTAGAAGAATGAAGACTGACATGCTGAAGTCATGTCAGAAAATGAACAACAATGCTATCCTACTGGGTAACACCCAAAACTTTGATTTAGAAAACACATGTTGGAGATAACTGGGACAAGAAAGAAAAAGTCCTGGTTTCACAATCAGAACACCTAAATTTGAATTTTTCCTTGTGCAATCTTTAGGAAGCTGCTTATCCTCTCTCTATCTTTCTAGAAAAAGGCAATTGTGATGCCCACCTCATTCTGTTGTAATAGGGACTAATGAAAGCATGTGTGCAAATGAACTAACACTGTGCTTCCCAGGAACCAAGAAAGTGCTGCATAAATATTAATGTCCTCACCCTCTTTTACTTTCTTCAGACTCATAGTTACAGTTTTTAATTTATCTAAATTGAAGACTTGAGCAATAAGGTTTCTCAGTGAAGTTTCAGGTCAAAACCATTTGTTTTAAAACTAGTTCAATGATCCCCTATTTGAAGTGCTTAGATTGTATAGGTTGGACATATTTTCTTCACAAAATAGCTGCAAACTTCATGAGTAAAGGAAACCCTCTTTCAGAATCTGGTTCGGCTTCATGCTCACATGCATTTCATGTGTCTGACATGGCTCTTTGTTGATTGCAATGACACCAAATCTCACATTTCAGATTCTTGGCCTTGAAAAACGTGGCTGAGAAATAGTCTGTGAATCTGAGTCATCTTCTCCAGGCTGCAGAGCTGTCTAGAGAAAACATCACCCCCTTTTTATTTGAAACACCTGAAGGTATAAGTCATTACTGAGTGTGTTTCTCATTCATTGACTCCAGCTTCTCTCTTCCTCCTTCACACTGTTCTCAGGATGCTAACTGACAATTTCTATTCAAATTAAGTGGACCAGTCAGAGATTTTATTTTGCCCACTGTTTTGCTAGATTTTAATAAGGTAAAATGGTGACTAATGTGTTCCAGTTTCAGTCTGGGACAAGATAACCCTTTCCCAGAAAGCTGGTTCACTGTTTTCAAAGACAAAGTTGTGCTGTGCAGTTGAAAGATTGGTTAGGGATTTCCATTCTGGTCGAAAGTCTGGTAAATGTATGCTAATTTTCAAATACAGGGTTGACTTGGATTTCCCTAGTGTACGGAGATTCTGTTGAGAAGTCAATGGAAAATCAATTCCTTGCTGTTTTAAAATTAATGCCTTCACTTATTTGAAAAGTGAAAGAGAGCCGGAAATCAGACTTCCTTTTAAACTTGAGTCTATCAGGCCACAAGAGTTTTCTTAGCAAAATGTTTTGTTTCTTTTCTATTGCATACAACTTAAACTAAATGTTCAGCATTGTGACCAGACCAGAATTAATGTCGTAATCAAATGTCCTGATATTTCTATTCAACATTCAGAAAGTGATTTGCATCCCCCAGGAAAACATTTGAACAGCTTTTCTAGCACTTCAGTTCCAAGATGTGTTTCCTCAAGAAGTTGAGTGCAAAGGTCTGCCTTTCAGACTACCTTACTAGTCTAGATTTACAATAAACCTGAAAGGGTTTAAGGACATGTGCTGAGTTACGTAAGCTTAAGCATTTCTGCTGTGGATACCTGCTGCAAAGACTTAGACAGTAAATAGTGATATTCAGTCTTGGAGTGCTTGCTATTTGGTGCTTCACAAAGCCTGCCACACACGTCTTCATCATTATAAGAAGTGGCCTTTGTTTGCTTTTATTTTGATTCTTTCAATGCAGAAATTCAGATACAGATTCAGCTAGCGTTTCTAGGCTCGCACTGTGTGCCAGTCATTGTGATTAGCATCACATCTATGTTATCTCATTTATCCTTGCAATAATTGTTGAAGCATGTCTTACTAGATTCATGAGCTGCTGCATTTGAAATGACTTGCATAGGCTCACTCAATTGTAAGTGACTGGGGCAATTCCCTAGAAAAATGACAGAGCCAGGATTTGCACTAAGTTATCCCAAGATAGAAAATGATTGTACTTTGCTAAATCTGTGTTCGGTAGAATGCAGTCCTATTGCAAAAAGAAACCAAAAGCCCCAAGTCCTGTGGTCAAAGAAATGTGGAAAGTGTGGAATAAGTTAACTGGTTTCTTAAATGTGAGATTTTCTTAGAACCATGAATGAGATTTTGTATTTGTCAAGAAGAGCCTATGCTTGGATTATATCCCAAACATTTTGTCAGTGAAATCCTTTCTACGAGGAACCACTCATACGACTCAGCATATGTTCGGAAATGCTGTCTGACATTTTCTGAGCTTGACATTATGTGCTATGTCCTGAGCTTTCCATATCTCAACAAGAGGCTGAGCTCCTTTTGGTTCATAACACAGTCCTACTGTTCAAGGCATTTAAGGTATAGCTGAGAAAACATGGCCTATCCATGAAGCTGTTAGAAGCCCACAGAAGGTAGATCATGCTGCGTTTATTTCAAGGATTTCTGCTCATCTGAAAACATCAGTAGGATCCTTTCCCTGAAAGCAGGAATTTAGAAATGCCCTATGCAGTGAGCTTCAGAGTTCATCTTCTAAGAATATAGTTTCTAGGAGCCACAAAGGGACTTTTTACGTTTCATTTTGTGATTTTCTGCTGGAACTGCACAGGCATCAAAATTCTGGGAAATAATAAATAGTCCTCCTGAGGATCTTTTCTTTCTTCAATATGTGTCTGAAGGAGAAGAAGTTATTTGTGAACTCATTCAGTCCCAAATCAGCTGGGAAAGACTCAAGAGAATGAAGATTATAGAAGAAGCAGTTTGTAGATACAAAACTGTGATAAAATTCATTGAACTCAAGCAAAACTTCTTGAATCTTGGATATCCTGCCTGTCCATAAACACGTCCACAATTTGGGCTGGTTAATGGAGATTTACAGATGCAATGGGAACTAGAAGTTTTGGGGTGGGAGGTTGGCAATCTCTTCATCCGTTAACCGTTGTTAATAGCAAATCAGCAATGTGAAACAGAAGGTAAAGAATGACTAATTCCCTCACTTTAGGTTATTGTACTCACTCTCTGAAGATGTCACTGCAGCTGCACTTGTTTCCCATGTGTTAATGTGGCTAGAATTCTTCGTACGCAACTGAAGTTCCTTCCACATCAAGGGCATATTAAGCCTGTGTTCTATATAACGTCTGCATGAGCAATGGGTAGTTCTTTTGTCATATGGCTGTTAGCCTACAACCCCATGCACTGTCAACTCATTGCAGCTGTGGGTTCACACTCTCAGCCCCTTCCTTTCCATCAATCACCTCACTACCTAGGGTGTACCACATAGGGTCACATTCCCCTCTGTTCTAGTAAATGTGGCTACCATATTTGTGAGCTGCCTGCCAATTCATATGATATGCTATCATATTTCAAGTTTGGTGATATATCAACACACATAACCATATAAAAAATTCTGAGATATGTATCTTAACTTATGTAATATGTTAAGTCTTAGTATAAGTCAATGCACACATGGTTATGTGACCTTATTTACCCATCATTGTCAGTGAGTAGAGATGTTGGTATAGAACACTAGACTTACTCTGGCTATACTATAACACTATATATTTGATTTTGTGGCAAGAAACTTAACTTCTCCAGGAGGCTAGTTTCTCATTTTGAAAATGGAGGTAATAATAATTACCTCGCAGTGTGATTATGGCATTGTTCATTTTAAAACATTTTGCAAATTTGATAAAAACATATTTTTGGTATCTTAATCATTAATTGATTTAGCAAAAATGTGATATTAATGGATTAAGTGAAAACACTAGGCAAGGTCTAGGGTGCCCAAAGAAATAAAGCCTTATCTACCCACAAGAATCTCCTACCCGTTACAGAAGCACATAATGCAGCTGTACTTATGATAACTTTTTTGTAGTATTTAATCCTATTCTTCTTGAAACCCATTTCTTTTGTATTCAGTGAAACTATACTCCAGATGTCTCCTCTCTCTTTCAATTTCTTTCTTCTCAATTGCTTTGGCCAACTGAGTTATTTTCACAATTTCCAAACGGCGAAGTATCTAAGGTCTGTCTCAAGCCAGTGCTTGATCTAGATCTTTTCCTGCACAACTTTATCCACTGACTTTTAAGTTCTTCTCTATGCCAAAACCTCTAAAATTTACATTTCTAGCTCTAAGTGTGATTTCTTAAATTCAAAATTGTTAATATAACTATCTGACTTTCATACAAAGCATAACCATAGTAGAAATCCTCACCTAATTTTTAAATCTGTTACACTTGTTTTTCTTACCTCCATTTACCCAGACTAACAGACCCAAAACATGGCCATCTTTATTTATACCTTCCACAACATACCCTTTCAAAGCCCGCCAAGAATCTTCCTACCTGTAGTGTCATTATTCTTATCTGTAGTGCCATCTATTGAAAGCCATTAGCATCACTCACCTGAATCGAGGCAATAATTTTCTCATAGATTTCCCAGAATCATCTTTCTCAAACAATAATGGATTTTTTTCTGAAAACCCTACAATAGCATGCCATTGCATTTTACAAAATCAAAAAGAAAGAAAGAGACAAAGAAAAAAAGAAAGACCTTAACACAGTATTCCAGGCTATGAAGGGCTGTTTACCCCCTTTATTACCAGTCATGTCTGGGGTCACCCCCTTGCTGACATCCAATTGCTTTACTTTTCTTTTGGGTCTTCAGACACAAGCACTCTCCTGCCTCAGGATATTGCACTTGTTCAAAACTGTCTTGTTGCTTTCTCCCATCCACTGCACCTCCATTTGGCTAGGGCAGAATCATACTCCCAGGTTCAGCCTCTAAGTAAGCCTGCCCTGACTTACCTATCCAAAGTAGATCCCCTGTACATTTTTTTCATGGGAACCTGTAATTTCCCTTCATGGCATTTAAATGATATTAATTACATGTTTATGTTTATATGCTTAGAATTTGTCTTCCCACTTGAGAACATATCCCACAAGGAAAGATATTAGAATGTTTATATTCCTAAATACCCAGCCCTCAGTATAGTGCCTGGCAAATAGCAGACATTTAGAATATATTTATAGAATAAGTTAAAGAATAACAATTGTTTTTATCAGCCAGATAATTGAAACTTGGCGTTTTGAATCACAGTTTTTAGATAAAGTATTTTGAATGATGTTTTTTTATTAATTATTTACATTACTTCTTGTATTGTTTTTTAAATTTTTATTGGGTACATAATAGGTGTATACATTTATGGAGTACATGAGATGTTGTGATACAGGCATGCAGTGTGAAATAAGCATATCATAAAGATTACTTCTTATATTGAAGGAATAAACATAACATCATTTTTTTTCTTGATGGTTTAGATAAACAAGAACAAAAGATAAAACATTTAATGCAGACAAGGCTTACATTTAAGGTAAAAAAAATGTACTGAAATAGCATAAGTTACAGAAACATAGCTTTATAACAGTTAATAAGAACATAACTCAAGGGTTTTAGTTTGACTATAAATTCAAAATGAGTCAACAGTGAATATGCCTGACACCCATAGACACAAGCTGTATTAGTAGAATTATAGATGCTAAAATAAGATAGGTGAAAGTCCTGTTCTATTCTAGACCTAAAATATCTATTTATTTCAGGCCACCAATGTTGAAGAGGCATGCACAAATGTTGCACAGTATTAGAGGAAGAGGACTCTATGCAGAGAGGTCATCTCATTGTTCTCATGAGTTTTCTCAGCTGTCTCATGTAGATATTCTGCAAGACTCTGAGTCCAATTAGTATCCCTTGTCATTGGTTAATTATAGAATCTTAGGCAAATTTCTCCATTGTCATTGTCTCAATCACCTATTATCAGTCATTAATTTCCCAAACCTATATTACTTTCTTAGACCTCTTCCTGAGCTTCAGATGCTCAAATGCCTGTTAAGTTAACCAAATCCCTAGTTATCTTACAGAGACCTCAAAGCCAGGACTTTTTCACAATGCAGTGTTCCATTCACAGCAGTGCTGTTCGCCCACCACCAAATCAAACACTGAAGAGATTTGTGTCTTAATCCTTTTGTGCTGCTATAACAAAACACTACAAATGCGTAATTTATTCACAGTAGAAATTTATTTCTCACATTGCTGGAGACGGGGAAGTCCAAAATCAAGATGCTGACAAGTTTAGTGTTGGTAAAGGACAAATCTCTAAGATGGCATCTAGAATGTCCTCACATGGCAGAAAGTGGAGGAGCAAAAAGAGCCCTAGCTAGTTCCATTCGGCACTTTTAATAAGACCTTCCATGAAGTCGGAGCCTCAATACCCAATCACCTTCTAAAGGACCAACCTCTTACTGTTGCATGGGAAGTTAAGTTCCAACATGAGTTTTGGAGGGCACATAAACATTCAAACCATAGCAAGATATTAGCTGCTTATTCCTCAGTCTCCAAACCTACTGAAGTAATTACATATTTTTTCCTTATATTTCCTATATTTCTTCCTTGGAGTGCACCTGTCTCTAATGCTACCTTCTCTTACCCAACTACCACTTCCTAAGGTTTAGGAAAGCAGAGGATTAAGTTGCCTGGATTTTCTAAAAAATAGCAGGCAATTAGAATGTGAATGGGGTTCTCTGAATTCTCCCATGGTTGTGTACTATAGCTTTTAACAATAAATATAGTCATGTTCATTTTGTCGGCTTTATTACAATTTCTTTTCTTCTTTTTTTCTTTTCTTTCTTTTTTTTTTTTTTTTTTTTTTTGATGGAATTTCACTCTTGTTGCCAAGGCTGGAGTGCAATGGCACCATCTCGGCTCACCACAATGTTCACCTCCTGGGTTCAAGTTATTCTCCTGCCTCAGCCTCCCGAGTAGCTGGGATTACAAGGATGTGCCACCATACCCGGCTAATTTTGTATTTTTAGGAGAGATGGGGTTTTTCCATGTTGGTCAGGCTGGTCTTGAACTCCTGACCTCAGGTGATCCTCCTGCCTCGGCCTCCTAAGGTACTGGGGTTACAGGCATGAGCCTGCTATGTCCAGACTTTATTACAGTTTCTATCAGACCAAGCTATTTCATCCCATCATGTCTTTGCTTATGCAATTTCTTTTACCTGTAATACCCTCCTAACTCCACTAAATCTCTTTGCCTAGAAAGTTTCCACTCATCCTTCAGGATAGAGTCAAACCACAAATATAAATATTATCACTGAATGTAAATTGTCTAAATGCTCCACTTAAAGTACGCAGAGTTGCAAGTTGGATTAAAAAAAAAAAACTCATCTATCTGCTATCTTTGAGACCCATCTCACACATAACAACATGCAAGTCTCAAAGTAAAGGGTTGGAGAAAGATCTATCATCCAAAGGAAAAAAATAAAAAACAGAGCAGGGGTCACTATTCTTATATCAGCTAAAACAGACTTTGCATCAACAATGGTAGAAAAGGATAAAGAAAGACATTACATAATGATAAAGTGTTCAATTCAACAAAAGACTTAACAATCCAAAATGTATATGTACCCAGCATTGGAGCACTCAGATTAATAAAACAAATACTTCTAGACCTCCAAAAAGACTTAACCACACAATAATAGTGAGGCATGTCACCATCCCACTGACAGTATTACAGAAATCATGAAGTCAGAAAACTTACAAAGAACTGGATTTAAATTTGACACTTGGCCAATTAGAACTGATAGACATTTCAAAATATTCTACCCATCAATCATAGAGTAGACAGTATTCTCATCTGCACACAGAAAGTGCTCAAAGATCAGCCACATGCTCAGCCCTAAAGCAAGTCTCAATGAAAGCAAAACAACTGAAATCATACCAGTGATACCCTTGGACCACAATGGAATAAAAATAGAAATCAATACCAAGACAGTCTCTCAAAACCACACAATTACAAAGAAATTAAACAACTTCCTCCTGAATCACTTTTGTGTAAACAATACAATTAAGGTAGCTTTCAAAAATGTATAGGAAACAAGGGAAACGGAGACAAAACATGCCAAAATCTCTAGGACGCAGCAAAAGTAACATATGAGGAATGTGAAAAACATTAAATGTCTACTTCAAAATGTTAGAAAGATCTCAAATTGGCAATCTAATATCGCACCAAATATAATTAGAAAAAAGCAAAAACTAACCCTAAATCTACCAGAAGAAAAGGAAAAACCAATATCAGAGCAGAATTAAATGAAATTGAGACCCAAAAATCCATACAAAGAATCAACAAAAACAAGTTAGTTATTTGAAAGGCTAAACGAGACTGCTTGCTAAAGAAAGAAAGGAAAAAGAATAGAGAAGATTCAAATAAATACAATCAGAAAAGACAAAGATGGCATTACTACCAATCCCACAGAAACAAAAAGATTCTCAGAGACTATTATGAACAACTTTACATAGTGTTATGTAGATATGTATGTACATCTGTGTATGTATACATATATGTGCATGGTATGTAAATATATCTCTTCATATAATATATATATATATTTATGTAATATTGTTTATATATAATGTGTATGTATAATTTTTATATTTTTTGTAGAAAAGGGGTCTCACTATATTTCCCAGTCTGGTCTTGAACTCCTGGCCTCAAGTGATCCTCCAGCCTTGGCCTTCCAAAGTGATGGGATTACAAACATGAGCCACCTTGCCCAGCCTATAATGTTAGGTTTTAGGAAGAAGACCAGGTTGTGTGCTCTCACCACTGACTTTTGGTCCTGGGTAGCAAGGAAAACCATTAATTAGTGAATAAATGACATTGGAATTAAAATTTTAAAGTTATGCCAGGATAAATGATTTTCATAAAGATTTTTATTGTGATTTACACATTTATTATCATTAATAAGAATTTAAGAAGACTGATAATTAAAAATTAAATATCTATCCACATAGCAATAAATAAAAAACAAATATAAGAAATTACAATTTCATTTAAAAGTATGCAGAAATTAAATGTAAGACGCTCATAGGAAAAACTCAAACACTTAGTTTACAAGCCTAAAAGCACACCCTAGTAGAGTGAAAAATGAGCTAAGTTTTTAGATTAGGTGCGATGTTCAAATATATTTTATGCTGATATAGATATATCAGTCTTCTCTATTAAAATGTCAGCAATGTTCTCAAGTATTTGACAGGCTGATTAGAAGCCTCCTATGACCACCCTATTTAGAATTCAAATCCCTCTACCACACCATCTCGATCTCACATAGCCTTATCTATAATTTTTATAGTCCTTTTTATCTTCTGGTATTATTTATAATATAATTTATTTCTTATTACTGTTTGTACATATTCTTCCCCACACACATTAATTTGTAAGGTCCAGAAGGATGGGAAGTTCTGTCTGTTTATTGCATGATGCAGCCAAATATCTGCTACATAGTAGGTGGCTGGCAGTAATTGGTTGGATGGTGTTTAAAACCAATGTAAGTGGATATGGCGGCTCATGTCTGTAATCCCAGAATTTTGGAAGTCTGAGGCAGGAGGATCACTTGAGCCTAGGAATTCAAGACCAGCCTGGGCAACACAGGAAGACTCTACCTCTACAAATTTTTTTTTAAAAAAATTAGTCAGGCATGGTGGCATTCACCTGTGGTCCCAGCTACTTGGGAGGCTGAAGTGGGAGGATTGTTTGATTCCAGGAGATTGAGGCTGCAGTGAGCCATGATCACACCAGTGGACTCCAGGCTGGGTGACAGAGCAAGACTGTGTTTCAGGAAAAAAAAAAAAGTGAAAAAAATAAGTGGAAAAGCGTATTATTTTCCAATATAATTGGAAGATAATAGCAAAGTTACTGTTGAATAAAAATTAGAAAGATACCCTCCAGGCTTATAGAATTATACTAACTAGGATAGTGCAGTTTTTGGATAGGTAGAAATAAACTAGTGGGAGATGAAGGAGGAACGAAAAACAGATTCAATTTTTAAATGTATATATGCCCCTGATGTATTGTGGAAATGTCATCAGAGGGTGTTAGACAAAAGAACAGTCTTTACAACAAATGGAGCTGGAACAACAAATTAAAAAACAAACAAACACTTATTCAAATCCATTGTCTCTAAGAATGTCTTCTCTAATTGTCTGATCTGATTAACCTACTTCATTTGTGGCTACCCGGCTCCCAGGGCGTGTAGCTGTTATGACATATGTGAAGCTGGGTTCTAATGATTTGCCAAACCTGGTCAACTCCAAAATGCCACGCCTTTCCATTAACATAGAATTGAAATATAATGTTTTGAGGTAAATTCCAGGGCCTTCCCAATATTTCCAAAAATTCTGAGAAGGTAGGGAAAGGTGTTACATTTTTCTGGTTCCATCACAAGGAAATTTATCAAATTCAATTATAAAAATTTAAAAATTTTCAAAACTTATGCACACAAACGCTCACAGAAAAACATGGCACCACTTGCAGTTGAGAGAAATGTAAACAAATGTAAAGATGCAATATTAAATCATAACTGCATAAAATTAAGGGTAGTACCTACTATACTACTGTAATGATGTCATAGCCACCTCCTGTTGCTACTGTGGTGAGCTCATGTTGCAGGTATTTCTTTAAAACACCATGTGATGCTAATCATCTCCTTATGAGTGGTTCTTCTCCCCAGAAAATTGTGGATCAAAGCAAAAAGTAATCTCTCATGAATCTCAGGGATTTCTCATCACAATTAGTGCAATATCATAAATTTTGAATAATTTCATGGGACCCACACAAAGTGCCACTAATGATGCTGCAAGCGCCCCCAAGAAACAGAGTTGTGACATTACAAGGAAAGGTCAAATTGTTTGATATAGATCGAAGATTGGGGTTATACTGCTCAGGTTTCCCATTTCAGATAGATGATTCATCTTATAAACAAATGACATATACGTGCACTATTGACAAATACAGTATGGTGCTGTAAAAGTATTTTCCTTATAATCTTCTTAATAACATTGTCTTTTCTCTAGTGTGCTTTATCATAATAATGTAGTATATAATACATTTAACATACTAAATAGTGTTAACCAACTGTGTTATCAGAAAGGCTTCTGGTCAACAGTAGGCTATTAGTTGTTAAGCTTTTCGAGCACACAGAAGTTATACTCAGGTTTTCATCTGGGCAGGGGTCAGCACCCCAACCCCTGTGTTGTTCCAGGGCCATCTGTACTTTGAATCATACAGCATGCAGCCTTTTTATATTGGCTTCTTTCACCTAGTAATTTATAGATTTTTCTCCCTATTTTTCATAGGTTGAGAGTCATTTCTTTTTAGTTATGAGTAATATTTGATTATTGGACTTATCTCCAGTTTATTTAAATCATTTTAAAATCACCGTTTCTTCAACTCAACTCTGGTCAACTTTTTGATCTGGATTCATGACTTTTCACATAAGTAGAAAATAGGTTTCCTCCTAAGACAAAGCAAACTCTGCAGGCTGATTCTTGTCCTCCTTGCCATCGTCTTATTCCCCCTCCTCATTTTCTTATTCCTCCTTCTCCTGACCCTTACTTCTTTCCATCTTCCTCCTTTCCTCCTCTTTCTCCTCCTCCTACTCCTTGTTGCAGGAGTTTGGTGATCTGTCTTTCCTGCTAGAATCCCAACTTTTGAGGGCAGGTGTTATGACTTATTCATCTAACCCAACATGCAGTATCTTCATTAGGCCTTCAGTTACTGAAACACAGAGGTTTTTCTGGGTTGACACCTGGCTTCCTGAATGTGTTCTGGATTACAGCAATGACTTCATAAGTAGCCTTCTGGTGCATACTCCTTCATGCTTGTCTATTTGAGTGTGTGTGTACAAATTTGTGCATGTTAGAAATAATATCTAGTGTTATTAGCAAAACTACGTGTATATTACTTTACGCAGGTATTGCAAACACACTATGAGATATGTATTATTATCCCCACTTCACAAATGAGAAAACTGAGGCTTAGAAAGTTTTTGTAATTTGATTAATTTTAAAATAATCATTAAATGGCACAGTCAAGAACTAAACCAAGGCAACTTGACTCTGAAACGTGTGGTTTAACTATTACACTATACAAATAAATGCATGTACCAGTTTTATCACATAGAACCGCTGCTAAAATAAATTGGAAAACTCCAGTGTTTCTAAAGACATTACATGAAAGGTCTTTTAGCCCACATCTAATACAGAATAAGTTAATAAAAATCTATAATGGAAACTTAAAATCTTCTCTAGGAAACTAATCAATGCTTTTAATCATTCTCTGACAAATATATTAGTGAATTAAACTCCATATGCATGCTCAGAAGAAAGAAAAAAATTGCTCAAAAATGTCATTTTGTCATCCTTTTGCTTAGACACATGAAATTGCCTGGACATTATGATTTACAATGGAGACTTGCAAAGCTAAACGCAAATCTTCCTTTTCCATTTTTCCACTGGAGAAGCAGCTATAGTCTAGCCTTTTGCTCATTGCGTGGGCTCAGTCAATGAGCTGGCTTCTAAAATCTGAATGATAGTAAGCAAATTACAAGATAGGTTAGCAATTTAGTTACTGTGCTTTGGAAATTCACTAAAATAATAGGTCAAAGACAAGAGGAATAAAACCATCAACACACACTCATACACACACACACACACACACACACACACACACACATAAAGCAGGCCAAATTCTTGATTTTGACAAGGTATGTACACTGTGGATTTTAAAAATCCTATTCAGAAAAACTGTCTTGAAATTTCATTGGTGAAGAGTCAGCATAAAGAAGGGTGACAGAGCTTTAGTGAAGTACACAAATGAAGAGAAGAAATGATGCAGTTTTGGTTCCCAGATCCTTCTCTGAAAAGTATTAATCTTTCAAAAAGGCATAGCTAGACCTTGAGGATCAGCTACATCCACAACCCTCCTTTTTTTCCAAGAGGCAATATGCTACCCATTAAAGGGTTGTACACTGTGTAGAGGCTAAAGCAACTTCATCTTGGATGCTAATCCACTGTGTTAACTTCTGATCAACTCCAGTTCTGCGAATGCCTCTAAGATTTCCACTTTCACATGATTACTGTAAATCCAGCCCTGAAGTCAAAACAACTTTGATGTTACTGTAAAGACATACTTATCATAAACTCTGCCCTTAAGCAAATTCCCTTTGGTATATAAGCTCTGGGTCTAGGGGTAACTGGGTGGGGATCCAACATCTTATACCTCAGGTTTTCATTTGTATGTCTTTATTAAGTGTTTCTTTCAAAGAAACTGGATGTGTCAGCCTCTTTCTTCAGCCTGTCAGCCTCCTGGGCCTTGAGAAGAAGGTGTGCACATGCCAGCCCACTGCAAAACCCACTAGACTCTCAGCTGCACCACGGACTATGCTTGCAGCTTGTATAATAATTTTTCTAAGCTTTAAGCCTCTTGCAGGATTAAGTGGGACATTCAGGAGGTATAGACAAAACACCTTAGGTGATGCTATTTCCCTTCTTCATCACTGTGGGTGAAAAAGCTAAGACTCCTGTGGTAAGCACACAACAATGTTGCCTCTTTACCATCTAAAATGTATGTTTCCTTTCATCACGGCTCTGGTTTAAAGGAAGGCTTTCCACAAAGGGTCATTGCTGTGATCTTCCTGGGCTTATCTTACCTTATCTCTCCAGCTAATATCTATCCCCTTGATTCAGTGCTCAATACATTCCTTCCATCCTTTCCATTCCATTGAAATCTTTCTCTTAGACTTAACAAAACAAAACCACCACTCTCAAGCTTCAGATACTTTAAGAGTTTATAATAAAGTCATGGCTTACATTTCCAGCATTCTCTTCCATAAGCCTTCCTTTCACTTTCAACCTTCCAGTCATAGCAGCCTTTCTAGCCTACTAGAATATGCCAGATTCTCTCCAACCCCAGGGCCTTTGCACATGCTGTTTCTGCTGCCTGGGCAGCATTTGTCCTCACTTAGTTAATTCCTATGTCCAGCCTCAGTTAGTTAATCCATATTACCTTTCAGTTTTCAATGGTCAAGTCTGCTTATTCTGTGTTCTTATGGGCACCATACATCCCTGTTTTGAAAACATTCCATATTTTGATCAATGGCTGTCCTGATGGATAATGTGAGCCATAAGGGTGGGGATTCTCTGCTTCTGCTAATCATGGTAGTTACTAAAGCTATAGGTGATATTTTAACTCTCCACTATCTGGGCAAAATGTAACATTGCACTTCCCTGAACCTTCTAAGTTAGGAGAGGCCATGCAACTTGCTGTGGCCAATGGCAGGTAAGCAGTGATGAGGTATGGCACTTCCTGTCACATGGCCAGTGCAGGACTCATTGTGTTTATTTCATTTTTCTACTGCCTATTGTACATGTCCAAACATTACTCCAAAATCAAATCCCCATCAGCCCTATCAGAACACTATTTAAGACCTCAGCTTACTCCTACTGTGGCAAAACAGTGATGGCTCAGGTAAACAGAACAAGATAGACTAAACAGCAACAAATTTAGTTAGCAGGAGGCAATCCCAAATCTGTAGGCACAGAGAAGAATAAGAGAGAAACTTCACCCTAATGAAACTTAGACTTCAGTTTTAGAACATTTTCCTGGAAAGATCAAGTAGAGTCAAGAGTTGAGGTAAAGTGAAGATACGCAAGGCAGAATGGAGTGCAATTTAAAAGATGAAGAACTGTAAAAGCGTTAATTTAATTAGCATGATCTCTCAAAGACAGATCCACTGTGATTATGAGGAAGAACCACACAGGCCCATTTTTCCATGATGCTACATTGGCTATCACAGAGCACAGTAAGTTCATGATGAGATGATGCTAGAAAACAAATGACAGTGAAATCTTTGAAATGTCTATCTGTGTCTGTGGGAAAACGAGCAGAAAATTTACGGAAAAGGAGGCCAGCTAAGGAGATAAGACATCAGGCCTGAGAGGCTTTGTGGAAGGAGTAACGGGCAGGTCATTGCATCAGATTCAATATGTGTTGTAGGGCATGTGGAAGGAAAGATAAGAGAGAAAAAAAAATGACTACAGCTGAAAAGGTTAACAGATTATAAATAGAAGTTTTTTGCTTTGTTTTTTAAGCTATTTAGTGGAGCTTGAAAGTTAAATGTCATAGGCAATAAAATTAAAAAGCCAACAAAACCTACAAATTCTATAGGGACTGTGTGACCCAAAATGCAAATTATGCTCAAGGTTTGCAGACAGCTTGAGTCCATCAAAATGACCAGGCAAATGGATTTTAAAGGAGGAATGAAAAAAAATCCAAATAGGTACACTGTTAAATATGGATCTTCACAATTCCAGGATACATATACATGACTCATCTCATTCCTCCCAAATATTCACATTCATGAGGCTTTACATGATCTATCTAACCCTACCTTATTTACATCATCTAGTGCCACTAGTTCACTGAGGCTTCGTGATCCAGACCCTGTAGCCCTGTTCAGTTCTTCAGATTCACATTTCCTGCCTTAGAGTCGCACATGTGGTTTCCTCTACTAGAATGCTGTACTTCATCCATATCCCGCTGGATTAGCTATTCTCCTCAGAGGACATTTGAAAATGTCTGGCGACATTTTTGTTTGTCACAATTAGGCAAAAGTGCCACTGGTATCCAGCAAGTAAAGGTCAGGGATGCTGCTCTTAAACATCCTGCAGGGCACAAAACAAATCCCCACAATAAAGAATTATTCAGTCCCAAGTGTCAGGGCCAAGGGTGAGAAACTCTGCTATATATAACTCATAGCTAACTGTCTTTCAAATTTCACTTCTCCTGGGAAGCCTTCCATGATCTCCATGATTAGACTAGGTAGTTCAAGTCACCTTGAATTTCTACTGCATAGCAATTATTGCAACTGAAATTAATTAATTTTCTCTTTCAGTATGTATGTAATCCAGTCAAAAGAACAGCTATAAGGACATACAGAAAGACACTTACCTTTCTTCCATTTACTTTCTTTCATTTTTGAAAGGAAAATGATCATATTCCAGGGAATAATGGAAACATTTTCATTATTTCTCTTACTCAGTGCTGTCATCTTTCAACAGATTCCCGTGTTCTATCTTCGTTTATTTTTCTCCTTAAGAGTCCAGAATCATCTAGAATGCCTTTTTCACTTACTCCCACTTCATTTTCAGGCTTCTTAAATTCAAGGCCCAAAACGGAAATTTCAGCTTATCCCTGGTACTTTTGACATGACCCACAAACTCTTTTTAAAAATATTTTGTGGGAGGCCATTCAAGATGGCCAAATAGGAACAGCTCTGGAGTGCAGTTCCCAGTGAGAATGCAGAGGGTAAGTGATCACCGCATTTCCAAACAAATTTTTACTGCCCACACCAGGAGATTCCCAGGCAGAAAAGGGCCACGAGTCTCCAGCATGGCTGTTTCAGCTGGTGCAGCCAGTCTCCACACAAAAACTCACACAAATCTGGGTGCCATTTCAACTGGTACTTGGAATGCCTGGGAGACAGAGTCACCCATTCAACTGAAAAAGAGGGGGCTGAAACGGAGCCAGGTAATCTGGCTTGGGAGTCCCACCCCCACAAAGACCAACAATCTGAAATGCTCTGGATTGAGAGTTTCACAGCAAGCACAGCTGGACCTGGCACAGTCCAGCTCTCTAGGGGGAAGGGTGTCCACCATTACTGAGGCAGTCACCACTACTGAGGCAGTCCACCATTACTGAGGCAGTCCACCATTACTGAGGCAATTCTAACTATACCTCTGTAAACAAAACTGCAAGGAAGTTCACACAGCAGCTGAGCAGAGCCCATGGCAGCTCAGCAACACCTCTGCTGGCAGACTGTGACTAGGCTGCCTCCTCACTGGGCAGGGCATCTCAGAAAAAAGGCAGCAGCACATCAGTAACTTATAAATAAAGCCCCACCTTCCCAGGACAGAGCACCTGGGAAAAAAATGTGGTTATGAGCTCCACTGCAGCAGACTTAAATGTACCTGCCCAGCAGCTCTGAATGGAACAACAGAGCTCAAAGTTCAGCACCTGGGCTCCTATAAGGGACAGACTGTTTCCTCAAGCAGCTTCCTGACCCCTGTAAATCCAAAGAGACACCTAATAAAGGGGAGCTCAGGCTGCCATTTGGTGGGTATCCTTCTGGGATGAAGATAACAGAAAAAGAAACTGGCAGCAACCCTTACTGTTCTGCAGCTCCTGCAGGTGACCCCCAGGCAAGCAGGGTCTGGAGTGGACCTCCAGCAGTCCTAAAGCAGAGGATCCTGACTGTTAGAAGGAAAACTAAAAAAACAGAAAGAAAAAACTTCTTCATCAACAAAAAGGATGTCCACTCAGAGACCCCATCCGAAAGTCACCAACTACAAAGACCACGGGCAGATAAATCCACAAAGATGGGAAGAAACCAGTGCAAAAAGGATGCAAACACCCAAAACCAAAACACCTCTCTTCATCCAAAGGATCACAACTCCTCACCAAAAAGGGAACAAAGCTGGATAGAGAATGAGTCTGATGAATTGACAGAAACAGGCTTTAGAAAGTGGGTGATAATAAACTTCTCAGAGCTACAAGAACATATTCTAAACCCAACGCAAAGAAAGAACGAGCCTTGAATAAAGGTTTGATGAAATGCTAATGAGAATAAACAGCTTAGAAAAGAATGTAAATGAACTGATGGAGCTGAAAAACACAACAAGAGAACTTCATGAAGCATACACAAGTTTCAATAGCCGAATCAAACAAGCAGAAGAAAGGATATCAGAGACTGAGGATCAACTCAGTGAAATAAAATGAGAAGGCAAGATTAGAGGAAAGAGAGTGAAAAGGAATAAACAAATCCTCCTAGAAATATGGGATTATGTGAAAAGACCTAATCTATGTTTGACAGGTGTACCTGAATGTGACGGTGAGAATGAACCCAGCACTGCATGTTCTCACTCATAGGCAGGTGTTGAACAATGAGAACACATGAACACAGGGAGGGGAGTATCACTCACTGGGGTCTGTTGTGGGGGGACTAGATGAGGGACAGCAGGGGGTAAGGTGTTGGGAAGGGATAACATGGGGAGAAATGCCAGATATAGGTGATAGGGATGGAGGTAGCAAACCACATTGCCATGTATGTACCTATGCAACAATCCTGCATGTTCTTCACATGTACCCCAGAACCTAGAGTGTAATAAAATGTATATTAAAATATATATATTTTCCTAGTAACAATCACGTCTTATGGATTGTCTTTGATGTGTTTCCATGACTCTCAAATCTCCTATTTCAACAGGGATGATAACAGAAAGGAATGAATCTACAGCAATAAATTCTTACCTCCCACATCCATTGGAAAGAAAAAGACAAGATAAATTAAAAAGAAATAAGAGTTCTTATACCTGGAAGTCAACACACATCTTCAACCTTCACTCCCAAGTCCTAAATCCTACCTCACAATTGTCTTGCTTCCTCCCTTCACTCAAATTAGCCTAGCACTGCCTTATTATCTTAGTCTATTTGGGCTGCTATAACAAAATATTATAGATTGGGTATCTTATAAACAGAAATTTATCCTTCTAGTTCTGGAGGCTAGGAGGTCTAAGATCAAGGTGCCAGCAGATTCACAGTCTGGTGAGGGCTCCAGTTCCTCTTTCATAGGTGGCCATCATTTTCCTGTTCCTTCACATGGTGGAAGGGGTGTGGGATATTTTGGGGGTGTCCTTTCCAGGACATTAATTTCTTGTATGAGGGTATTTCCCTTAAGTCCCACACTAACTAATAACCTCCCCCCAAAGTTCCACATCCCAAAAATCTTCTGCTGGGGATTAAGTTTCAACATATAAATTTTGGCGGGGACCCAAACCTTCAGGCTATAGCACTTATTTTGAGCCTTACCCTTTTTTATTGCCACATATCTTACTTAGATGAACTTTCTCTAGACTCCATAGCACAATGTGTCCACTCTATCTCAGCATCTATTATAATATGCTGTAATGGATTTCTCTGGTGTTTCTTCTTATGAAGTTGTGAGCTCCTGGAGTTGAGGAACCATGTTTCGATTATCCTTATGTACCTAACATATAGCTCTAGCTTCTAGCATGAGCAAAATGTCCTTGTTTCTATTCTGAAAGGGCACATAGTTATTAGAGAAACTCATTCCATTTTAAAGCTGAAAATAATAATTTTACTCATTGTATTACAGTGAAACTCTGGTACATTTTGAGAAATTCTTTAGTTTTAAATCCCCAAAGACAATCGTCTAACTATAGTACTAAAATCTATTTAATTCTTTGAATGGACATTCATAAAATTGGAAAAACAATTGGTTCTAAGAAAGATATAGAAAACTACTCTACCTCATAAGTAATCAAATAAACACAACTTTAAAACAATTAAATACAATTTTTAGGGTTTTTTTTTAATAAAATGAGACTATTTCTCGGTCCACAATAGTCTCATTTTATTAAAAAAAAACCCTAAAAATTGTATTTAATTGTTTTAAAGTTGTATTATCTGGTGTTGGCAAGAGTGCATTCACATAGCCATTCTTATTCATCTTCGAAGTGTAAATTGCTAAAACCTTTTTAAAGGCAATTCAGCAGTAAGTACCAAGAAAATTGAAATACAACTGATGTCAACAATATATTGTTGTGATTTTCAAAAAGTAATTCTGAAGTATCACAACTCTTCCTCTTGCCCTTCCTTTCCCACTCCCTCTTCACTTTCTCATTCCTCTCTTGTAGATGGCATCACCAGAAACCTAGAAGATGGTAGGGCCTGAAGGTGGCAGAGCTGAAGAGGTGAGAGAAGGAAGTCTGATGAAGAAACACAATTCTGATGGTAAGCCTAAGGAATCAGGAAATCAATTTAACTAAGCCAGCTTCAGCCATGGCTTCAGGACAATCCACTGTTGTAAACCCTTCAAACAGAAAGTCATCATAGGAAACCAATGGGGATAGAAGTTAATTAAATACATAACTAGAATCTGGTTTCTCACAAAGTCCTGGGAGAGGCAAAAATTTTTTTTATTTGCACAGAAAGTGGTCATTTGCTCTGCTTTGGGTATTCTGATACCTTCCAAATTTATCTTTTAAAACCCAACATAAGATCATTTTTTACAATCCTTTTTTACTCTTTAATAATTGCCAGAGACAATTCAGAATCGTTCTTAGGTTTTACATAGTCATTGCCCGCTATTCTTTATCTCTGTGGCTCTTAATTCCATTCAACTTGGCAGGCATTTATGGAGTACCTACTGTGTACCAGGCAGCATGCTAGGTACATCATGTAAACATAAGTATGATGCCATCTCTGTTCTTACAGAGTACATGACCCAGCAGAAGAAACAGGCACAAATACAAATGGTGACAGAAAAGTAAGATGTGTCACAGTTGACTTAGATACCAACAGCCACAACAGCCCAGGGGAGGAAGCGAGGTGGTGCTCACTGGAATGACCCAAACAAAAACAACAATATCTGAGCTTGTTCTTGAAGGATTAGCAGTTTACCAAGCAAAACAGAAAACAGCAATGGAGTCCAGTTCTGGAAATCAAGAAGCACAAAGATATCCAGAAAAGACCATGGAGAATTTAAAGACCAGCAACAGGCTTCAAAAGCCTTATGTGAACAGGGGAAAAAGGGATTTGGTGGGGACAAGGGTGGGTTTGAGAACTGGAGATGAAATTAGTGAACACCATAGGTCTCTTGTATTAAAGAGGCCACAGGGAAAACAAAGCTTAGTTATATTCAACAAAGACCACTCAGGTAGCACCACGAAGGCAGAGCTGTAACAGAGACATAGGAGTAGTAGAATCAGTCAAGAGGGAATTTCAAAAGTAAAAGATGAAAGGATGTATGCCAAAAAGGAGTTTGTCATGAAGCATCAACAGGAAGCTGCTTCTATCGCAAATCTCAGAATTCTGACGGCGCTGTCCCTTGATGCTCAGAGCATCTTGGTGGAGGGTCTCTTGATATGAATGGACCCTTCTCTTCTAACACCCAGCACATATGAAGGGGGATGGACAGTGTTGGAACAAGATGGTCTTGGATTCAGAAATAAAAGGAGTCAGAAGGTGAAGACCTAAGGGTAACACAAGAATTCTGGGTTCTGAAGCTGTGCAGCTTGGAATTTTCAGCAAGTGAATTGATTTTCTGTAGCCGATTCTTTTTTTTTTTCCAGAAAAATAAAATGTATTACTTTCTGTTTATCTGCCAAATAAAATTATATATGTTTATTATGTATGGCATATTTGAAAATATATATACATTTTGGAATAAGTAAATTGAGCTAATTGACATTACGTAGTTTTTATTTTTTTATTTTTGTGGTAAGAATGCTTAAATTCTACTCTGTTAGTATTTTTAAGGATATAATAATATGTTGTTATTAACAAGAGTCATCATGTTGTACAATAGATCTTTTGAATGTGTATCTCCTATCTAATTGAAAATTTGTGTCCTTTGACCAACATGTAACTCTCCCCCACCCACACTTCCCCAGTCCCCAGTAATCACCATTCTATTCTTAACTTCTATGAGTTTAACTCCTTTAGATTCTGCATACAACTGATGTCATGCAATATTTGTCTTTCTAGGCTTGCCTTATTTCACTTAACAAAATGTCTTGCAGTTCCATCCACATTGTTGCAAATAGCAGGATTTCATTCTTGTTTATGGCTGAAGAGTATTCCATTGTGTATATATACCACAATTTTTAAATGTATTCATCCACTGATGGATACTTAGGTGGTTTCCACATCTTGGCTACTGTGGATAATGCTACAGTGAACATGAAACTACAGGCATCTCTTTGGACACAGGAATTTCATTTCCTTTGTATACACGCCCAATAGTGGGATTGCTGGATCATATGGTGGTTCTATGTTTAACTTTTTGAGGAATCCTGTGACTGATTTTAAGTTACTAGGGGAAAATTAAGAACAGAGGTTTAATTTTTGTTCCCACAGAAATGTTTCTAGTAGGATGACTGTCACATGCAGCTGCTGAGGTCGGTGAAGGCACAGTTACCAGAGCTGGGGCATTCGAATCAGGCAATGAGAATCTGATTCCAGCTTTTTCCCTCACCAGCTGCTGTGTCACCTCCAGCATGCTGTCTAAACTGTATGAGTCTTAGTTTTCTCATCTATACAATGGAAACATTCGTTAACCAAGTGTTGTTGTTGAAGGCACAAATGTATAGCATTTGTGAAGCCCTTAGTCCTATATTTGGCATGTGGTATGCAAGAAATGTTGATTGGCTGAATTGGCCAACAAATATTATAGTTCCTGATACTTGGAAAACTGATGTTTACCTCTTTTAGTAGCTCTGATACCCATAGTTGATCCCCTGATCCCCTGGATCCACAGTGATTCAATGAGTGAATTCAGACAAAGATGTTTATCTCTACTTTTACCAATAAGGAGGCAGGCTTAGGGGGCTACACAAAACTTCTAAAAGTTGCACAGTGAATACGGAACAAACTTCATAATAGATTCCAAGTCTTTAAGCTAGGTTTTAAGTGCCTCATAATGTATCACTCATCCTTTGATCTTTTCTTCCACAAATATTTATTGAGTTTCTGTGACAAGCTAGTCTCTGTGGTGAATAGAATATTCTAGATCTTAAGAGTGGATGCTTAAGCAACTCACAATCCTGCCCTTCAAATCTTACCCTACCCCCATTTTAATATAAGAAATTTGTTCTATTCAACTCTGTTAGTAGAAACTAATAAAGAATCTGGAACAAAGTAAGTGCTCATTGTATAGCTAGTCAATGAGATTATTGATGAATAGATAATTCTAATACAATCTGTTCCATGAGGTACTGAGCAGATGGAAGAATCTTTTCTCTGCAGAACTCCATAGGTGTGCAGTAATGCATAGGCTTTGAAGTCAAATAGACCTGTTTTAAATCCCAGTGCCATGTGACTTTGGGCAGCACAAACTTCAGTGAACTTCATCTGGAATAAAATTTATCTGAAGTTCATGCTGAACTTCAATGTCTTTATCTGGAAAATGCAGCCAGTAATATTTGCCTTGCAAACTCATTTTGAGAATTAAATGAGATGGCCAGCTAAAAGTGCCTACTTTAGTAAGCTGTCAAGTGGGAGGTGTCAGATCAGTGGTAGTGATTCTAACTTGTGCAAGGTACAAGAGGTGGCATCAATTTGAGATTCACAAATATGCTAGGTATGTAGAGGAGCCATCACCCTAACCAGAATTATGGCTGGAATATCCCATTGGGTTAAGCCACACTCAGAACACAGGTTTCCTTGTCAGATTGAGAGACTGAGAAACCTTTGAGAGCCTTCTCTTCACCACTGTACATGAGGAAGTAGGGACAAGTGCTGGCCTTCCACAACTGCTTCCTCTCCCCCGGAGTGTGGCTGAGACATGCTGACTTGCATCCAGTGCAACTTGTGCCCATGTCATTACAGTGCAGAGGGCTGCAGGCGCCACCAAAGTGAGTTCTGGCTTTTTATCCTCCTAGTTACAAAGGCCAAAATCATACATAGAACAGAAATGTAAACACATTTTCCAAGCCTCTATTTGTTCTCAAATTGGCCAACGTTTCCTGTGCCACTGCCCCCGGGTCCCCACCCTCCAGCCTAAACCTCAAAGACTAAAAATTCAAATGAGTGAAATCTTCAATAGTTACTGATTTGAAAAGAATCTTTAAGCTTGAAACCCTGATTTTTTTAAAATTATTTGTAGCATTTTAAGTAAAATCTTGGACAACAATTTATTTTCTGCATGGTTTTGAAAAACTATGAAAATCTTCATACAATAACAGAACCCGGAAATATGAAGGACAATCACCTAGAAATCCAAGAAATAAAAAAATGAAAACAATCTTAATGATAAATAAGAAGAAAATGATTAACTAAAATTGTGAAATTGTGACACACTTATATATTGAAATATATACAATCCCTAAAACAATGTTAGTTTTAATGACATTAGAAAAATATCTAAAATATAATGTGTAAAAATGAAGATAGAAAACTCTGCATACTGTAGGATTACAATTGTTAAATATGTTTAAAATGTACCAAAAGACTACTTCTATATAGGATTACAATGATTATTTTTACCTATTCTTTATGCATATCCACATTTATATAACAAATGCTTAAAGTCATTTATATTCAAAAATGCTTTAAAAATGTAATAGTATAACTAATTTTCAATCATCTTTGCCCTTGAAAGGGAGTTAGGGAGTTATAAGACCAATCATTTCAATAAGAACTTGTAAACACTTATCTCTCATGAAGTTTTAGTCATTCTCATTGACACAAACAGGTTAAACACTGATCAACAAATGTACTCATGATAAATCAAGTGCCATCTGAGTTGCCGAATTTCTGGAAAACAGTGTTGTATGAAATAAAAATAAAGTAAAATCCTGGATTGTGAGTTTCGAAATCAAAATGTTAATACCAGCTATGCCACTAAATGGCTATAGAGCTGGACTAGCTTACTTCCCCTCTTTGTTTTTTATTTGTTTCATTTGTAAAATGAGAAGAAATCATTCCTTCACTGATTCATTTATTCGCCTCTTTAAGAAATGTTTCTCAAGGTTATGTTTCTCAAGACACTGGGAACAGATCAGTGGAAAAGAACAAATGTGGCTCTTTCCTTCAGAGAACGTATGGTCCAGTGGGGAAGGCAAGCCATGGACTACTAACTAAATAAATATATGTAGTAGTATCAGGTGCTGTGAAGGAAAATGAAGCCAGGTAAGAAAGAGAGCAGCCTGCAAGGTGCCCAAGGAGGTGATTTGAAAGTAGATAACTGAGTGAAACATAGAAGTAAATCTTGCTGCAATCCAGAGGGGAGGGTGTCCCAGGTGGAGGGAAGAGCCTACGCAATATACGGGAAACAGAAGTGTAGCTGAAGTAGAGAGACTCAGGCAGAGTGATGAAAATGAAAGTCAATTCTTTTCTACTGCTGTTCAACCAAACAGAAATCATGGGAGAGCCTGTCGGCAAGCTCAAAATGCTCCTGGCGCACTTGAGCTCTAAAGTCCAAGGCCTTCACATAGGGAATGCTTTACAGGAACTTCATCAGTTCTGCCACGATGCTTTGAAGGCCCGCTGTGCAACTATTAGCTGACCCCACTTAACAAACAGTGACGCAGTCACCAGGCATGTTTGTGCCCAAGCAGGTGATGATTTTCTCTCCACTGGCTCCAGTCAAGGACTTTTCGCTTCCAGGTTTCAGGCTCCAGGTGACGTTGGGCACAGAAGGTCAGGTGGAAAGCGAATAGGTCATGCGCAGGGCAGGTGACACGATCAGTGCTCGGCTCATATTTCAAAGAGCCCACTTTTCCTCCTATGTGTCAAGCACACAGTTACTTTGAATGCTGCAGAGTAGAATGATTCATCAATTTCTGAACCCCTGAGAAAGGAATCATTGTTTAGATATTTTAAATGTTTTCCTAACCCTTACAGACGTAGCTATAGCTCAGGAAGATAAATTGAAATGAAGGTAAGAACAAAAAAGAGAAGCAATTACTCTCATTTATAATTATAAGCCTTAGCATTTACTGTGTACTATTAGTTGCATTTCCAAGCAGACATTATTAATTAGTGAAATAATGAGGCAATTTGCATTCATCCTGATTCAGAAAAAATCAAACTACTTCAACAGACTAAGCATAGGTATTTCAGTCTAATTACTTTTTGTTTTTTTAATAAATAGTGAAACTGAGGCATAGAAATTGAATGGATCATGAAAAGAAGTTTTAGTCAAAGCTTCAAAGAAATCAGATCTTCATCAAAGATGAAAGTGCATTGGGATTATTTGTAGAGATATATTAGAGCAGAAAAAGAATAATCACTTTCTGATTAGGTTAACCTCTGAGTACCACCATCAGCTTTGACAGGTGATCTAAGCTCACTGAGTCAGTTTCTCTATCCATAAAATGGGGCTGTCAATCTTTGTCTGACAAGCATGATTGTTCAGCGAATACATGATAAACTTATGTGCCTGCAAAACAGATATGGGTTGTCATGTGAATGGATGGCTACTGCCCAGAGCTCAGGAGAAGCACCACTTCAGGAGGGGACCAAGGGAAGAGGTTGTGCATTAACCTAGTGTGTGTTGGGCTAGACAGTTCTGGAAGAACTTCTGTCCTGCTACACAACAGAAGGAAATTAAAATCAGCTTAAGAAAAGTGTGTGAAGTCTAGTTGGGTTTCCAGTCTGAGACATGCAGAAGAATCCTGTCAGTTCTGTTTTCCATTAAAAAATAATAATAAAAATATAGCCAGGAGAATTTGGAACCAAGTGGGACATATATCCAACCATCCAATGACCTGATTCTGAAATGAATTGATTTGTGAGAGCATTCGTAGGCCTGCTTTTACAAGATGTGAGGTTTGTGATGAATAGAGGTTCTCATGGCTAAAATGTTCAGCTCTGTACAATTAGAACTGACAGCACATAGCTAAAAACTGGCAGTCACAAAGTACTTTACACACTTTAGGAAAACACATATATTGGACAAACATAAACAGCACAGGTGACCAGGAGTGTTTTCCCATGTTTGTTTCTTTTGTAAATAATCAGAGACACAATCGTAGAGGTTCTTTGTGCTTTAAACTCAAGGAAACAGAAGCTGAGAGAGGTTTAGTCACTTCACCCTGATTACAAAGTGTAGACAGTGTTAGGTCAGAATCCTGTGTTAGGGAACTTCCCTTCCAAGCAAGGTGTTTTCTTACTTTGCTCTTCATGGATGGAGTTTCCTGAGCTGCAGCCAGCTCCTCTTGAGGCTTGGATGACTGTCATTTCTGAGTCTTAAGATCAGGCCATAAAGGGGTTTGGCTGTGTCTCCACCCAAATCTTATCTTGAATTGTAGCTCCTATAACTCCCACATGTTGTTGAAGGAAACTGGTAGGACATAACTGAATCACAGGGGCGGTTTCTCCCTTACTGTTCTTGTGGTAGTGGATAAGTCTCATGAGATCTCATGGTTTTACAGGGGAAAACCCTTTTGCTTGATTCTCATTCTTTCTTGCCTGCTGCCATGTAAGACATGCCTTTCACCTTCCACCATGATTGCGAGGCCTCCCCAGTCATGGGGAACTGTGAGTCCATTAAACCTCTCTTTCTTTATAAATCACCCAGTCTCAGGTATGTCTTTATTGGCAGTGTGGGAAAAGACTAATACAGGTCACTCAAGATTCTCATCCCAGAGAGAATAAAATGGAAAGCAAAGCGGTTGAGCAAAAGCAGTGTGCTATTTGGACTCAGGGATCCGGCTGTGATCTCAGGTGAGTCATTGAATTTCATTGAGTGTCAGTTTCCTTGTCTGTTAAATATGGATAATGGAGGCTACCTTTCTGATTTGTTTGAGCATCGAATTTTAAAAGAAAATGATACGTGAAAGACATCAATAAAGAGGAAAACAGCAAAAACAAATCCTTGTTCTTTCTGCTTCTCTTTCTTCTCCTCAATGCTATTATTATTATTATTATTATTATTTTATTTTTATTTTTTTTTTAAGACGGAGTTTCACTCTTGTTACCCAGGCTGGAGTGCAATGGCGCAATCTCGGCTCACTGCAACCTCCGCCTCCAGGGTTCAGGCAATTCTCCTGCCTCAGCCTCCTGAGCAGCTGGGATTACAGGCACGTGCCACCATGCCCAGCTAATTTTTTGTATTTTTAGTAGAGATGGGGTTTCACCATGTTGACCAGGATGGTATTGATCTCTTGACCTCGTGATCTACCGGCCTCGGCCTCCCAAAGTGCTGGGATTACAGGTGTGAGCCACGGCGTCCGGCCTATTATTCTTACCATCTTACCCTGGTTCAAAGGCAGGAAAATAGTTCTCGTTTTATCTAGGTCTTCATCACATATATTTGATTTGATTTCTTTATTGGGCTTCAGGATCATGAACACAGTATAGACTGTGTTACACTGGTCTTATCTTTCTTCAAGCTGCACTCATCTTTCTGAATAACCTGAATGAAGGCAGGAAGCAGGTTGACAAGAGGCTGTGCATCTTTCCCTATTTATCAATTTGTAGGAATAATGTAAGAATTCTATGTTTTCCCCACCATAGACTGGAATATTCTATTCTATTGCCTTGAATTGCTTGCGATAAGGAGGGAATGTTTGTTAAATATTATCTAGCTAATAATACCCTTATTTGTATAGGGCACCTGTTATCCCAAGGTTTCACTTTACCCTATAAATATCTCATTATCTAAAAGATACAACCCAGTGCCGCCAATAACCAAATCTCTTCCATAAGCTGTTTCTAAAAGAACTACGAGTTCTGAGAAGAACTCTTCGGTTGTGCTTCTAGGCTATTTTCCCACCCCTTGGAAAATAGTGGGTCACAGGCTGAAAGGAGCCTTTATTTTTCTGCTGAGACTCAGAAGGCAGTAAGGTCTGAGGTACTGTGTTGGGGGACGGGTGGTCCATGCTTTGACAGTGATTGTTGTGCTGATTTTGATGATGACGTACTCGATCACTTACCACATGGCTTGCGATTCTTGTCTTAATTGATTTAATTCTAACCAAAATACCAGTGAGGGTGCTTTTGATGTATATAACACAAGAACCAACTGAGAATGGTATAAATAAAAAACAGTGTTATTATCTCACTTAAAACACTTGTGATGTTAGGATTCTTTCAGGACTGGCTCTACACCTTGGGATTTTCCACACCTTGGGATTTTCCCCTCTTCAGTCTGTCAGCTTTTGCCTTCAGATGTTTTCTCTTAATAAACACAAGGTACCTGTTGTAGCTCCAGGCATCACATCCTCACATAATAACATGTGAAATTTAAAAAGGGACGTGAATATCTGGTTTTGAGCCCCTTTTTAAGAACAAGGAAAATTTCCTAGAAGCCCACTAAAGAACTTTCTCCATGTGTCAGTGACCCCATGTCCATTATTAAGACATTCACAGGCAAAGGAAGAAAACTGCTGTCCCTGGCTTAAATTGGTCAGTGCATGCTCACATGCGCACGTGCATGCACACACACACATACACACACACATGCACGCAGGTACACACACACACTCACACACACACACACCATTCCACAGATTGGGCTGAGGAGGGACACAGACTCTCACAAAGCAAAAGAATGCCAATTAACTCATCATGATTAAGGCTCTATTAGTAGGGAAAGGTGGAAAGAACAACCGTCAGCTAAGTAGCTGTTGCTAGCCCAAGTAGGAGAGGTTCAGAGTAGTTATTAACTACATCAGTCCCGGTAAATTGGCCACTGTGACAAAGAACTTCAAAATATTAGTGGACGAATTGAATGAAAGTTTCTATCCTCTCATTCAGCTGGCAATAGAGAAAGAAAGCGAAAATTGTCCATGGAAAGTTCTGGGTCAGGCCTAAAAGTGCAGCTCATACCCCATTGGATGTAACTCAGTCCCCTGGCCACACAACTGCAAGGGAGAGAAAGAAAGGGGAGCCCTTTCCCATGGTCACAGGGCAGGTGGCCCAGCAGAAATGTCATGCCAAGTAGGTCTTCTGCATGGGTGAAGACACATTGCCTATTATCCTGATAGTTCCCCTACCTGTGTAGCACTTCTGGCTATCAATTAATTTAGTTTTCCTATTAACACAGTTCCTGCTGAAACCCTCTATGATAATCCCCACCCTTATCGTGTTACCTAGATTGTCCTTTTAAAACTCACTCCAGATTTTGCCTGAGGTATCCATTTCTTTGACCTCTTCGATATTAGATGTCATTGGCTCCCTGTTCTAGAACATCACCTTTCCTCAGTTCTCAGACACTATTCCTGTCTTTCTGACATTCCTGGTTCTTTTTTCCCCTCTTTCTGATCCCAGTTCTTTTCCTTCTATCCCTCTCCTTATGGAAAACACTGCCCATGATGATGGCTCCATTCTGATCTTTGTGTTAATCTCTGCAAAACACAGGTTATTATTCTGAGTCTGTCACCTGACTGGAGCAGTAATTCAGATGTTTACATTATTACAATGACTACTTTTACCTACATTTACACCATTGTTATTACTACTCCTACAAAAGTCTTGGCACATGTCAGATACTGTGGTAAGTACTTTCTTATTTTATCTTTTAAACCTCTCATAAGCCCTAGGAATTTGTTTCCCTACCCGTCACTTTTGTTTTAAAAAAGAAAGCTGAGGTTTACAGAGAAAAATAAAATGCTACTAAGTGGCAGATCCCGAGTTCAAAACTAGGCCTTCTGACTCCAAAGGCAAAACTGTTAGCCTGTATGCACAGTTGTTTCTCAGACATGCAAGACTCTGCAAATGACATGCTGTAAGTTTCCTTCAACTATCTCTGAGCCTGATGCAAAGCTAAGCACATAGTAAGTGTCGACATGTGCTAAATAGAAATTTATCACACAGCAAGCAGATCCTCTTCTGACAAAATCTACATCTGCCAAATTGTTCTTTTTACCATTTTTTCTCTAATTATGTTTATATTGTTTCATCCTTGTTGATACATGCTCTTTCTTAGAGCCATGGAAAATGGCATCAGCTACAATTTATCAGACACTTATCCTGTTCCAGACAGTGCTCTTCACACTCTAATCCTATGAGATTAGTCTCATTATTATTCCCATTTTACAGATGGGAAACATGCTTAAAGAATAAGTGGATGAGATAGGATAATCACTAAGAAGTCCAACTCTACCATCCATGTTCCTATCCTTTAAGTCCTATTGCCTATGGCAATGCCACTAACTCCAGCGCATTCCTTTCATAGAGTTTCTTGAGGCCATATTTGTTCCTTCTTAGTCCTGTTGCCAAGATCCAGAGTAGATTCTCAAGTATCTGACTATGCAAGCAGCCTCCTTGCTAAGCTATAGCTAGTCCTCTCACCCTTTTTAATCAATGTTACTAGTTTACTAGCTACTATTATTTTAATCGACTCCATTATCTGCTCTCCTGGTGTCAATTAATATCATCTTCCAAAATCTTCACTCTGTATTAGTCAAAGTATTCCTGTGTCATAGTTATCATATGACATATTTATCATTCTCTCCATGATTTAAGCTCAGTAAGGAGTATTGGGTGAGGCTTTCAAGGCATCCTGCACATTAGACTATAAGGAAGGTAATCCAGATGGATCCAAGCATCACCTCCCAGGATTATCCTCATTGCTTCCACAATCACTTTCTACTTTGTTGGCTCTTAAGGGTACCCAGTCAGTCTTTATGGGAAGTACTTGATCAGTAAAAAGAACACAGACTTTGGATTTATCCTTTCATCCAACAACCACCACTCAATAAATTAACCACCTGCTAGGTGCTATGCTCTATCACATTATCTGGATGGATATCATTAGAAGTAAATGAGGTAAAAGTCAAGTCTTGGCCAGGCACAGTGGCTCATGCCTGCAATCCCAGCACATTGGGAGGCTGAGGCGGGTGGATGAGTTGAGGTCAGGAGATTGAGACCAGCCTGGCCAACATGGGGAAATCCTGACTCTACTAAAAATACAAAAATTAGCCAGGTGTGGTGGTGAACACCTGTAGTCCCAGCTGCTCAGGAGGCTGAGGCCTGAGAATCACTTGAACCCGGGACTTCGAGGTTTCAGTGAACTAAGGTCATGTCACTGTACTTCAGTCTGGGTCACAGGGCAAGACTCTGTCTAAGAAAGAAAGAAAGGAAGAAAGAAAGAAAGAAAGAAGGAAGGAAGGAAGGAAGGAAAAGAAAGAAACAAGGAAGGAGGGAGGGGAGGAAGGAAGGAAGGAAGGAAAGAAGGAAGGAAGGAAGGAAGGAAGGAAAAGAAAGAAAGAAGGAAGGA
>NW_022436943.1:51806214-51897093 GCF_009761245.1 Sapajus apella | reverse complement strand
GAAGGAAGGAAGGAAAAAAGGAAGGAAAGAGAGAGAGAAAGAAAGAAAGAAGGAAAAAAGTCATGTCTTTAGAATAATTCCAGGTACATAGTAAGTGACTCTACATACATAAGTATGAATCCCCATTTCCTTTTGAATAAATGTGTCAATGAATTCTCAAACATATTGTTTCTTATCACATTGTTAAGCTGTGTCTCTTCTCCTGGTATTTTGTACTGGCTAGTCCCCTAAATCTGCCACTTTGTACATGGAATGATTGTGATGTCCAGCTAGTTTTTCTCTGATATGGATCCTGCCAACTGTTGGTTTTGACTCTGCCTACCAGCCCTGCATTACGTTCACTTAACATCCATCCAACAAATATTTATCAAGTACCTACCATGTTTCTCACACTGGGCTGGGCTCTATAGATACAATGGTAAGCAAGATGCATATGACCCTGAAAAGAAAGAAGCAGTAACAATTAGATGTGAAAAAGAAAATGCTTATTAAGTCTAGGGTGCAATGGGAGAACACACTTAAAGCAAAGCACAATATGTCCATAAAATAATAGTTGTCTTTCCTACTTGCCTGAGGTGAACTTTCCTTTTCCTTATGCCACATATTCTCACTCATAAGTGGGAGTTGAACAGTGAGAACACATGGACACAGGGAGGGTAACATAACTCACCAGGGCCTGTCGGGTAGTGGAGACTGGGAGGGATAGCATTAGTAGCAATACTTAATGTAGATGATGGATTGATGGGTGCAGCAAACCACCATGGCACATGTCTACCTACATAACAAACCTTCACGTTCTGCACATGTGTCCCAGAGCTTAAGGTATAATTTAAAAAAATACTCAACATCACTAATGATCAGGGAAATGCAAATCAAAACCGTAATGTGATACCACCTTACTCCCACTAGAATGACCATAATCGAAAAATCAAAAAACAGTAGTTATTGGTGTGGTGCAGTGATCAGGGAACCCTTCTACACTACTGGTAGGAATGTAAACTAGTACTGCCACTGTGGAAAACAGTGTGGAGAGTCCATCAAGAAGCAAAAGTAGAACTACCATTTGACCCAGCAATCCCACTACTGTGTATCTAACCAGAGGAAAAGAAGTTATTATTTGAAAAAGATACTTGCACATGCATGTTTATAGCAGCACAATTCGCAATTGCAAAATTGCAGAACCAAAATTGTGGAACCAACCCAATGCTCATCAGTCAATGAGTAGATAAAGAGCAGATAAAGAAACTGTGGGGTGTGTGTGTGTATGTGTATACATGCATGTATGTGTATATATATATGTGTGTGTATATATATACATATATATCCATTTACATATATATACACATAGACATAACTATGTGTGTGTGTGTGTGTGTGTGTGTGTGTGTGTGTGTGATGGAATACTACTCAGCCATAAAAAAGGAATGAATTAACAGCATTTTCAGTGACCTGGATGACACTGGAGACTATTATTCTAAGTGAAGTAACTCAGGAATGGAAAACCAAACATCGTATGTTCTCACCGACATGTGGGAGGTAACCTATGAGAATAAGAGGATGCAAAGGCATAAGAATGATGCAATGAACTTTGGGGACTTGGAGGGAAGAGTGGGAGGAGGGCGAAGGATAAAAGACTACAAATATCATGCAGTGTGTAGTGCTTGGGTGATGGGTGCACCAAAATCTCACAGATCACCACTAAAGAAATTACTTGTGTAACCAAATACCACCTGTACCCCAATAACTTATGGAAAAATTAAAATAAACAATAAAGAACCAAGTAGAAAAAAAAAGAAATTTTCTTTTTATAATATGCTTCTGTGTTTTTGCTCACAGTACATTTTTTCTCATTTTGGTTATAATCCATTTTTTTTTCCTTTAATATATTTAAATAATCTTCATAGCCCCTCTCTGATTGTTCTATCATATTGAATTATTGATGTACTGTTGCCCCAGTGAGTTGTGTCTGCTGGCTTGCCCTCATGAGGTATTATTTCCTTAAATGGTTTATAATTTGTGATTGTGAGCTCATCTTCAGTGAACATTGTTTTTTTCACCATTAGGATCACATAGACTGAGAGAAACATCTGGGAGGAAGGTGAGAGAACTGGTGACATGTAGCCTTGAGAACAGATTGGAAAGAGACATGACAAACATCAACTCATAACCGTACGGTGGAAGTAGACATTTTCTGTGATGCTCCCAAAGTGCAAAACATATACCATCAATTATTTAGCGTTTTACCTTTTCTTACATAGTGACACCAAGTTGTTTCATGGGTCTATATCTAGTTTTTATATCAGTAATTCTGTTTAGATTTTCTACACATATGGAAACTGTAAATTTAGGCCCTTCAAGTGGTATAGATTTGTGTTCTGATTTCTCTTGAGAGACATTTCTTTTCTATCCTGGGACCTGGGGAGAGAAAAATCTTTTGTTGTTTCTGTACATCAGTGTTTAGAGATTTTCTAGTATCTTTCTAATGTAAGTGGAACTCCTTACCAGATCTTGTAGCTGTAAGAATATAGTTTCACCTCTGCACTGTACTCAGGCTCTAGCTTTCATCTTCTTGATCCCATAGAGACATTCAAATCTCAGCTATCAATCATGAAAGCCTATGTCTGTGCCTAGTATTCATTAACAAGTTGCCACAATGCCAACTCAGACACTTCCCACTGAGACCAATTTAAATTTCTTAATTTGGGGTATTTTGAAATGTGTCTTTCTTTAGAACTGGCCTTTGTTTTTTTTCTTTTTAAAGAAATGCTTGTTTTAATCACATTTACATGAATTTGGTATTAGGCTATACTGCTTTACTTCATTCTTTATGCTGTTAAATGTTAAATCTAAGGTACATCTATCTTTCTATTACCTAACTATCTATAATCTATCCATCCATTCATCCACCCATTTATCTATATCACTCAGGAGACTGTGAGTTCCTTATGGGTCTGAATTTTACCTTTTTTAAAAGTTTGGTAACAAACACAAATATTGCTAAGTTTTTACTCTCCCACAATTAGGATTATTAGTAAGTAATAAACATTCTGCATTCCAATTTTCCTATCTAAAAATGGTGATGCTAATACCTACCTCTAGAAGTGTTATGCAAAGGAAATAACAAATTCATGAAGAAGAATTAGCACAATGTCTAATACGTAGCAAAACAAAACAATAAACAAAAATGGAAAGAAAAAACTTCAATTAATGCTAATCTGCATTATTACAAAATTTGTTAAATGGGTAGATGAATAAATAAAAGAGCCTTAAAAATTCACACAAAAAGAGATATGCATCCTAGATTCTACAAAGCAGAGGTTTTCTCAATATGGAGAAATGTGATTTTGTTCTACAACCAAAGGCACGTCAGCCCCCACTGGTACCCAAGTCCTAGAAAGCACCGAGGCCAAGTTACCTGGCCTTGGGATTCGGGTAGCATTTCCTGGCTTCCCTCCACCCCGTTATTTAGCAACTACTGGTTGATACTTTCTTGCTTGTCTTGCACTTCTTGCAAGTGTGCTAAAATTACAGAAACAATAACCTCCCACCTCCCTTGGGAATATTGTCACCCCGATGTAATTTGCCATGCTACTGATACGTAATCACAATGTCAACTTTTCTTATATTGGAAGAAAATGAGTAATTTGGGTTAGCAGGTCTCAGGCTAGAGAAATAAAGCTGAAGAGTAAAAGCAGGTTAATACCTTGTTAAGACCAAAGATTTAAAGGAAGCAGCTCTTCTGCGGAGATCTAAAAACCCACTTCCCACTGCGTATGCATGGTGCTTAGGTTGCACTCTAGGTGTTACCTGCTCATCAAATGTTTCCACGCCATGGGCTTCACCCAGGATAAATCTTCCAGTGGTGCTTTAAAGTTGTCTCTTTTTAAAAGAGAGGGGAAAATCAGTGTAATATCTTATAAATGCGTCTTATTTGGGAAATGGAAATGAGGCTTGGTGAGCAGAGGGTGGAAGGAATCAGGGCTTGGAATAGGACTGTGACTTTCTCCTTTGGCTTTTTCCCACAATGACCCCGACAGCCACTCCATGTGACCTCTGTCTAAAGACATGAGAAACAGCGGGGAGGAGGGTGAGGAAACTGGTGACGTGTAGCCTTGAGAACAGACTGGAAAGAGACATGACAAACATTCACTCACAACCGTATGGTGGAAGTAGACATGTTCCGTGATGCTCCCAAAATGCAAAACATATGCCATCAATTATTTAGCAAGCATTTACTGAACACTTTCTCTGTACCAGGCTCTGTGCCAGCAACGGAAATACTAGAGAAAATGTAATACAAAGTGAATATTATATGCCCAGTGTGCAAAGCGTCTTATTTTTACTATGTCACTTAATTTTCACAGTACTGCAAGGACAATATTGTCTCACATGTGTAAGAAGTGTGTTATACTGCTTTCTAGTTGCCGGAAAAGCAAGTTTTTCTTAGTGTGGAAGGTACTGTGATTTAACTGAAGACAGTTCAGCATTGCAGCTAAATAAGCATAGGTTTATTGCCCCCCTCTCCTACTTATTAGTTTTGTTACCATGGTCAACTTAATTCAAATTCTTCTAGGCTCAATCTGCTCATGCATAAAATGAGGGTAATAATAACTACTTTGTAGGATACTCACAGGATTAAAATAAGATGTATTAATACATAAACATATTAAGGGTTAGCAATTATTGACCACTTTCTTTAAGCCAGGTATGTGCTAAACCCTGTATAAACATCTTATTTAATCCAGCTCTTCTAAAGTGCAAATAATTCCAATTTCTTTTAAAGAAACTAAGGTTCATAAAGGTAAGTTTTTTGCTGAAGACCATACAACTAGTAAGTGCCATTGTTGGCATCTCAAACTCATCTGCCTTATGCTACTGTATCCTTACCACTGTCCTCCAAAGGACTAGAAAAGCCTGAAAAGTTGTGAAAATATTCACCATTTTTTGAGGTTTTGTACCAGTGGTTCCAGTGGTTCTTGCATTGTAAAGGAAGTTAGATGAGATAGTTTCTCAAGTCCTTTTCAGCTATGAATCATGTTTCTATAAAACAGATTTCTCAAACCCCTAGGTTAGAAATCAGCATGTGTTGGCCAAATTTGTCTTAGTATGAGTTATCAACCACAGCGTGCTGCATTGCTCATGACAGAGACCCGTTCCTACTAAGTCTTCATAAAGATGTCTTTGCCCAATCTCCAGACCTGTTTCTTAGACCTCTGCTTTTTGGATTTGTTAGGACCATCTTCTCATTTCCATTCCTGACCCATCACCAATCTCTGCCCACACTTGTAAGCATAATCTCCTGGGAAGCTCCACCATGCTTAACACACAGTGCCTAAGTTCTCAGCCAGGGGTCCACACCGGCCCTGGCCACTGCCTCTTCCAAAACTCCATCCCTGAGGCACTAGGAATTTGGTTTCATTCACTAGCCATTGTTACTTCTTAACCATCCAGGCTAGCTGATGTCACTCACCTCTATGCCTGTTGTCATTAGAGTAGGAGGAGCTAACAACCAAGGATAGGTAGTTATCCCAGCCCCAAACACCACTCAAGCAATACATCCTAGGAAGAAATGCTCACCACAAAGTAACTTTGTTTCAAGCCACAGGCTTCCCTAAGTGTTTGCACTTGGAAGCCACGTCTATATTGTAAATGACCCACCTGATTTTTTTTGCAGATTTGAGTTGGCTTCAAGAGAAACAAAGACCTTTAAACATAAGTAAATAGTGGGAAGAGGTAGACAGTCACTGTCTTCACATAGAGGACACTCAATATTAAGTGCTGGAAAGAACACTGGAAATGCTGTATCCAAAACTTTCATTTTACACCTGTTGAAACGGAGGGCCAAAGAAAGAAGAACATATTAGTCTAAGCGAGTCACCCTTATTTCCCACTTATTTTGTTGGTGTTTTCTCTGCCCTACACGTTGATCAACACACATTCTTACACATACACTCAAATATTCACATATACACAACTTGAAATTATACTGTCTAAAGATTCACTTGCGTAAGTAAACCTCAAGTATTAAAAGTGACTATTTCATATCAGGTTAAACTGTACATCAAGTATATATTTTTAATTAAATGGACTTCCTCATTAGAACACATTGCAGTGGGAAAAAAGGAAAATTTTGAGTCTATCTGATTTTGGTTTGAATTGACATTGCTCTATTCATTTACTGTGACCTTGAGTGACTTATTCAATGTCTTTGGTCTCATTTTCTTTTTAGTACTGTTGAGAGGATTAAACAAGCTTCTATAGGTGAAAGTGCCTATCCTCTGGCTAACACATAGTAGAGTATGCAACAAATATGAGTGTCTTTCCCTGAACAGGGTGAGGTTCAGGACTCGGAGGAAATGGGGTTTTGGTAAGTGCTGTGGTGAAGTCAGTTTGAAATAAACAGTCAAGAGACCAACAAACCCTCAACAACAGACCCATATTTGGGCTAACCACACCCAAATTCACAGGAGTGTACAAGTAAGACATTGGAAAGGAATGAAAACATAAATGTGACGTTCAGGTGAAGGATATATTTCTAGAAATCCAAACAGCAGGCTCTCTAGACTCCAAAATGTGGAAAGGTATCCATAGAGGACACTAGACATAGGCTGCCACACATATCTGACCCTTCCAGCTCTGCAGCCCTGGCTCTTGGAGATGCAGAAACCCCAGGGGACTTCCTCAAGGCTGAAAAAGAGCAGAAGTCCTAATTCTCTTACGGAATCTGGGAATCCAACCCATGGGTTCAGGGGTCACTAGCAGCCTTTGCCAGGGTGATCCGAGTTGGGATAAGCCACGATATTGAGTTCCAGTAAAACCCACAAAATGTTCTGAACTTGTGACTAAGCCTGAGCTACATAAACAACCCCCGACACTCACCTCAAGAAGGATTACTCTGTATGGTGTGGCCTAGTAATCTCTTTTCTCAAAAAAAAAAAAAAAAAAAGTAAAAAAAAAAAAAAAAACCCAAGAGGTTCTACTTTGTAATTTGCAACATTCTTTCAACAATAACATGTTCAGCCCTTATTTCATACCAGTCATTATGTTAGGAGCTCTACGTAATAGGAATAGTATTAGCTGTGCTCTCGGAAGCAGGGGGCCTCTTCAGGACCACCATGGGGCTGCGGGTGCAGCTGAACAGAGAGCAAGCCTGCCTGCTTCTCCGCTCAGTAAACCAGGACAGCTTCCCATTTATTGATTTTATTGTATCAAATTTCCTCATATTGTATTTTTAAAAAATATGAAAGGGTCCCACTTCCATTTTTTATACACAAAGAATGATCTTAAGTTAAAAGAATGAAAGCTGTATCATTTAATGCTGAAGGAGAAGGGGGGAAAGCCCAGCTGATATTTTCTATTTGTTTTGTGCCACACACTGTTTTCGATTAATCCTCACATGACCCTAGGTGTGAGTACTATTATTAACCCTGTTTCAGAGAGGAGTGAACTGAAGTCCAGCGAATCTGAGTAACCTTCTTCATCAGACAGCCACTAAAGAGCCTTGTAGATATTTATCCCCAAGAGCATTGATGTCAGAGCAGGTGCTCTTATCTGCCACACAGTGCTGACGCCTTCCCTGTATCTCACTTTGTGTTTGTATTGTCTAGGGCAATCGCTGGGGCCTTTGCCACTTCCCATCTATATCCCTGGACTTCAGTCTCTGATCAAACATTACCCCTCTGAAGGGCCTTCCCCGGCAACCCTATTTAAAATAGCTCTTCTAGTCAAGTCTGTTCTCCTTTACTTGATTTCATTTTCCTTCTTAGTGCTAATACCAAGCTGATAAATATCAGATATGTATTTGTTTATGGTCTTCAGTCTGTGGAGCCCTAGCACGTTAGCCCCTTGAGGCTGGGGGCTTTGCAAGCTGCCAGGACATTGTACATTTTTGACAGCCAGATGAGAACAAGGCCCGGTGGAATTAAGTGTGCAAGGTGGTGCAAGAGTTGAAGAGGGACAGAAAAAATCTGGGTTGAGAAAGACAACATAGTATAGGGCGATAATCCTAAATGTGAGTCACGCAGCTAAAACGGGAATCACAGCTCTGCTATCAATCAGCCCATGAGACCATAAGCAAGTTTCGTTTTCCTTATTTGTAATAGGGATGATGACTTCAGACTCACAGCTACACTGTGAGGATTAAATGAGATCGTATGTGTCAATAAACAGTTCTTTATTGTTTACATAATTCATTTTTCCCCCCAAGTTTGTCCTGAAAATAGACTTGTGGATAGTCTTGAGTGGGGTGTTGAATGGTATATTCTGTTTAGAAAAAAAAAAAAAAAAACCTAGTGTGTTTGAGAAGTTGAATATCTGTAATGGATATTTCAGTTTGAGATTATTGGTTATGAGATTAAGCTCTATTGCTAGCAAGAGGCCCAAGGCAGTTCCTCAAATAAGTACTCGATGAATCAACTGGATAATAGAATGCACGGTCAGAGTTAATAATTAAGGGGGCCATGTTGTATTATGAAAAAAGCACGTAAAAAAGAGTTAACGGATGCCCTAGAACCAAGATGCCTCACCTTTTGGGTCCATATTTCCTCCTGGGTTAAGGAAGGCAGTAGAGTAAGATAACATATAAGTTGTCTTTCTGTAAAATTGAAAACAATATCCCACAGTTATTCTAGTTTCTCTTAGATTTCCAGTAGCGAATTAGCCCATACTGGTTGTCAGAAAGTTGAGATGATCTATTATGTTGTTATTTGTTTTCTAGGTTCCAGTTCAAATACAAATTCTTAGTACTACTCACGTTAGAAAATAACAGTTGGTAGCTTGGCCAAAGGATACTGATATTTACAATGGACAATTAATTCACTCTCTTATCTTGGTCTCTGAGGGTCGTTCTGGATTGGTGAGCCTCTTGACTGACTGGGTTGAGGAAATTCCATCACCCCTTGTACTTGCCCTCAGTGAATGCGAAGGGAATAAGATGTATCGAAGTTGTTTTGGAGACTTCTGTTCCAAGTCTACCTTGGAGAGTTGAGTGGTTTTGTTCCTCTCCTAGGGAGAAGGGCCATTGTTTCTTCTGACATGCTGATTTACTGGAAGAGGCTGTTGCCAAGGATTTTTCTGGCTTAGAAAGGCTATGGTGACCTGATGTGAAAGTTCTGTGCTCTTAACCCATCATTTCCTTAGCAATCATTTCAAACAAATATTTTACCTTTGCCCTGTATTCAAAAATTCACTTGGCCATAATAACACCTAAGAATTCAACAGATTTATCAGTTTTGTGAATTAGTACCCCATGGCCAGCAGACTATTGAACATATCTCACTCATAATATATGGATTTTCTGAACACTTATAAGCCTCACCTTCTGTGTGACATATCATCAGTACATGAATATATGTAGCACTTTTCAGTGTTCAAAGCATTTTCCCATGTACTATTTGATCTTACTGAGAGCTGCATGAAACTGGCATTATTACAACCCCATTTTTCATATGAGGAAGCTGAGTCTTAGACTGCCTTTAAGACTTCCCTAAAGATACAGATTAAAAGCTGGATTTGTGAATTTAAATTCTTGGCTCAGAGATGCAGTAGAACAAAAGAGTTTGGAAAAGAACCAAGGCAGATGTCTCTATGTAGAGCAAAAAAGTAAACAGTGCTCTTCACAGCATCCCCACAACTTTCTGCCCTCCACAAGGACACAGAAAATCCCCAGGAAAGGAGATATGGCCATGGTAACAGGCAACCCACTAGCAAAAGTACCAGGGAGTAAATCCTGAGCTGCTTTCTGGCCCTTTGGAATCGAGACGTAAGAAGGAGAGGTGAGGAAGGAGGGTCAGCTCCTGCAGAGGGTCAGCTGAACCCAGATGTCGAGACGCAGCTGTACCACCTAAGAGCTGTGTGACTTTAGGAGGACCACTTCCTCTCTCAGTGGCCCAGTTTGCTCAGGGATAACTAAGAATATCTCCCTTATAAAGTCATTAAGAATCAAGATAGTAATGCATGTAGAATGGTGGGCAGAGTCCCTGGAACACAATGGTAGCTATACTTACGTATGATTGTGTACAAATCACATCACCTCATTGGGTTTCAATCTACTTGTTTATAAAAATAAGGTTGTTAGGCTAGATAAATTCTCTTTTTTTTTTCTCAAGCTCGGCATAGATTTATGACTATAATCCATAGTATAGAGAAAAATAGGGTTGTGATGGATGGTTAGAGTGACATGTCACTGATATATGATAAGGTAGAGAACAGACCCTAATGAATGAGTGGAAGGTGGCTCTGGTTATTACGTCGTGTTGATAATAAGGGTAACAAAAGCCATCTTTTACTGAGCACCTGCTGAAATATATATTATCTCATTAATTACTCATGAAAACCCTATTAAGCAGAAAATATTATCTCATTTTACACATATAGAGAAATCAAAGCTTAAGCAGGTTAACCGACTTGTTCAAGGCCACCTGGATCATCAATGATAGAAAAAACCTTGTCTATCTGACTCTGGCTGTCATGCTTTCTGGAGTATCCTGTCCTGGCTCTATTCATTAAAATTGCTATTTAATCTCTATCTGAACTTTGTTTCCCTTATTCCATGTCGACTTCACTTTCTGTGTTCATCCTTCTAGCTAATAACAATATGCATATTTTAAAAATGTCACCTCTGCCGCATTGTGTACTTTTGTAAGTATGTGATCTATTATCATCTACTTAAATCTATATCTTTATTGCATAATTCAGCATTTTAATATTCACTGCGAAAAGTGTTTTGAGTCACTTCCATGCAAAGGCACTGTATTAAATTACATTCATTATTCTTGCTAAGTGTAGACAAGTCATGGTTCAGGTGAACTAGAAAGTACTCCCATTCTTCTCAGCACATTCCATCACATTCGTTATTCAATGTGACATTTATCAACACAGCATTTAGACATTTTAAAGAAAGGAAAAAAAGTCACTTTAAATTCCAAAGCGTTTCATGAACACTGAGCCAAATTCCGCAGGTGAAAAAGTCACTTCCTTGTTACAAGTTCCACAAGTTGCCTTAATGCTTCTGGAGCATAAGAAGAAGATGTAAAAGCCCATGCTAACTATTAAACTTAGCTGATGAGATTTATGTGTGAACTATTAAACTTACCTGCTGGGATTTATGTTGCACCATGCTTATAACTATGCTCACATTATGCATAATATAAATAGCTCCTTGTGTATCAAGGACACAGAGGTTATGTTGACATTCTCCTAGCTTCCCTCTGCACATTCACATGTTATTCTTCCATTCTTGTGCAAAACCTCTTTGTCTTCTAAGGGACATACCATGTGGCTATGCTGATTTCAACCATAACCTTGGCTGGCATTTACCAACCTCACTTCCTATTTTGAAGGAGAAATTGCAGACTTACTATCTAGACCAACTTTAGCCATTGTGTATGCCGAGGGGAGAGGCAGCACTCATACTGAGGGTCTTCCAGGAGCAGATCTAAGATGAGAATTCAGGTGCAAGTGACTTACAAAGGCACTGCTCCTGGGAGAATCTGGTAATGGAATTGAAGATGTAGGGCAAGAGGGAGATCTCATATGATGTTCTGAGAAAGGGAGCTTCATCTTTATAGTTCAAGGGATCTCTGGAGGGTAGGTTCCACCTCAGAGACCAGAGAGCTGGTGATTCCTACTCCTGTACCCTTAAGTCATTGGTCAAGTGCCACTGGGCACTGGGAGGGAAGTTGTAAACTTCAGGGACTGTCTGCAAGTAAGAGAAAATTGCTCCTTTCTGGAGGGCTGTCATCCAGAAAGAAGATAAAGCCCAGTGAAGTGCGGAGAGGCTCATAGAAATGATAAAAGGCATCCAAGGGTATAGGTGCGAGGCACCAACAGTAGCATCTAGCAGCAGCCACATGGATGAACCATCCAAAGCCTAACATCGTAATTCCTTGACATTTCTATTAGTTTGCTATGACTGCCAGAGCAAGGACCCATAAATAGGGAGGCTTAAACAACAGAAATTTATTGTCTCACAGTTCTAGAGGCCAGCAGTTCAAATTCAAGGCGTCAGCAGGGTTGGTGCCTTCTGAGGATTGTGAGGGAAAGATTTGTTCCAGGCTTCACTCTCCTTGGCTTATAGATGACCATCTTCTCCCTGTGTTTGTTCACATTGTTTTATTTTAATGCGTGCCTGTGCTTGTGTCCAGATTTCTCATTTTTGGAGAGGCAACAATCATATTGGATAAGGGGCCTACCCTACTCCAGTATGAACTCAGTTTTACTCATTGTACTTGCAATGACACATTTCCAAGAAACATCACATTCTGAAGCACTAGGGGTTAGGACTTAAACATGCAAATTTTGAAGGGACACAACTCAACCTATCACAATATTCTTCCATTAAGAAAACTTTATTAAACCTCAGTTTGGTCCCAGATATGGTTTGGCTGTGTCCCCACCCAAATCTCATCTTGAACTGTAGTTCCTATAATTTCCACATGTTGTGTGAAGGACGCTGTGGGAGGTCATTGAATCGTGGAGGTAGTTACCTCCATACTGTTCTCGTGATAGTGAAGGAGTTCTCATGAGATCTGACAGTGCTATAAGGGTTTTTCCTACACTTCAGTCTGTATTTCTCCTTGCTGCCACCATGTGAAGAAGGATGTGTTTGCTTCCCTTTCCCCCATGATTGTAAGTTTCCTGAAGCCTCCCTAACCCTGCAGAATTGTGAGTCAATTAAATCTCTTTCCTTTATAAATTCCCCAGTCTTGGGTATTTCTTCATAGCAGCATGAGAATGGAACTAATACAGTACCCAACTTGTAAGTTTACAGTCAACATTTTGGCTGCCATACTGATCTCTGGAATTTTTAATTCTTTACTTTCTATTCCTATTATATCTGGTTTTTTCCTGTCATTCTTAAACTTTTTAGTCCTTGTTGAACACAACAGAAAAGACAATAGCTATAAATTTTGAAGGTATGAGAAAATGTTTTGTCGATTGCAAACTCTTACATGAGGTTTTAATTGCCATTTATTAATGTTTCTTTAGGAAATACATATTGAGCTCCTAAGCTTATATTTAGCACACATTCCCTGGTATTTCTGATTTTAGAAAGCTCTATAAGTGAAGGATGAATTATAGGAAGGACAGAGTAATTGCGAAGGCTTTATAGTGATGAGAATTCAAAAGGATTAGAGTTTAGGGAACCACAGAAAAGATGAAGGAAATAAATAAATGTGACACACAACTCCAAGGATAGTTGTATAGACTTGGTAACTCATTAGCTATTGACAGGAACATCATGGATAGAAAAGGCAGATCTTGATACACATTTTTGTGTGTGCATGAAATACATGAATGTGTCACATAATGATGGGGCTATGTCCTGAGAAATCCATTATTAGGTGATTCCATTGTTATGCATACATTAAAGAGTGTACTCACACAAACTTATGTGGTATAGACTACTGCATACCGAGGTGATATGATATACCCTGACGCTTTTAGGTTACAACCCTGTATAGCACTTTACTGTACTAAATGCTAGGGGCAATTATAATGCAATGATAAGAATTTGTGTAGTTAAATATAGAAAAGGTACAGTAAAACTGAGGTGTAAAGGATTTAAAAAATCGTCTAAGGCACTTACCACGAATGGAAGCTGCAAGTCTAGAAGTTGCTGTGGGTGAGTCAGTGAGTGAGTGTGGTAAGTAAATGTGTAGGCCTAGGATACTTATTACTGTTTACTACTGTATACTTTGTAAACACTGTACACTTAGGCTACCCTAAATTTACTTTAAAAGTTATTTCTTCAATAATAAGTTAAACGTTGCTTACTATAACTTTTTACTTAATAAACTTTTAATGTTTTTAAACTTTTTGACTCTTTGTAATGACATTTAGTTTAAAATCACAACAGATTGTACAGCTGTACAAAAATATTTGCTTTCTTTATATCCTTATTTTATAAGCCTTTATTCTAATTAATTTTTTTTACATTTAAATCTTTTTATTAAAAATGTAAACACAAGCACACACATTAGCCTAGGTTTACACAGAGTCAGAATTATGCCTACCTATCACTGTCTTCCACCTACACATCTTGTCCCACTAGAAGGTCTTCAGGAACAATAACATGCATGGGCTGGGCCCGATGGGTCAATCCTGTAATCCCAGCACTTTGGGAGTCCGAGAAAGGTGGATTACGAGGTCAGGAGTTCAAGACTAGCCCGGCCAACATGGTGAAACCCCGTCTCTACTAAAAATACAAAAATTAGCTGGATGTGGTGGTACACACTGTAATCCCAGTTACTCAGGAGGCTGAGGCAGGAGAACTGCTTGAACCAGGACAAGGGAGGTAGAGGTTGCAGTGGCCCGAGATGGCGCCACTGTACTCCAGCCTGGGCTGACAGAGCAAGACTCCATCTCAAAAACAAAAACAAAACAACAATGACAAAAAAAACACACACGGAGCTGTCATCTCTTGGGATAACAGTGCCTTCTTCTGAAAAGCCTTCTGAAAGACCTGTCAGACACTGTTTTACAGTTAACTTTCCTTATAAGTAGAAATATACACTCCAAAATAATGATTAAATGTATAATATAGTAAATTCATAAACCAGAAACATAGTTGTTTGTTATCATTATGAAGTATTATGTACTGTACCTCATTAAACTTGCTATACTTTCATGCAACTGGCAACACAGTAGGTTTATTTACACCAGGATCACCACAAACAAGTGAGTAATGTGTTGTGCAGTTACCTAAGATGGTTATGACAGCATATCACTAGGCCATGGGAATTATTTAGCTCTGTTCTAATCTTATGGGACCACCATTCTATATGTGGTCAGTTGTTGACCAAAATGTCAATATGAGGTGCTTGACTGTACTGTGTGCATCCAAATAACCTGCACTGTCTGCTGCTACTGATTCTGTATTAACTGCCAATAAAAGGTGGACTCTTCTGCAAACTCCCTTCCTGATCTTGCCCCTGCCTACCATCCAGCCTTACATTTTCCCATTTTCACCCCACACCCTTGTTAATGCCTTGACAAACTATATGGAGCTGAGCCTCCTACATTTGTTTCTTACTTTGCACCTGCTATCCTCTCTTCTGCAGAGTCTTCTCAACGCACAAGTGATGAATGCGCAAACCGCTGCTGAAATACAGAGGCCTAGCTGGACTCCCTGGAGGAGATTCAGTATCTCTTGCCTTAAGCTATCTTTGCACCTTGTAAACTCTTCTGTCCTTGTTCTTTTTATAGTGTGCTGCAATCCTTTCTTACTCAAGTGTCTTCTTCATTAAATTGGAATCTCCTTGAAGTCAACAACACGTTAGATTTCCCTTTGTATCCAGTTTTTAGCACAATGTCTTAGCCTTGAATTGAGTCAAAAAATGTTTTAAAATGAATAAATGAATGTAAACATAGACAAAATCAAATGCAGAGTAATGCATACTTGGGTAGGAAACTTGCAATGTCCCTGGCCACCACCATGGATGTCCATGGTCATCTCCATTATGTATGCAACCAGCTCTGAGAGAAGAGGCTCCCAGTGTTGGTTATTAACAAGACAAACCTCCTACCACCTAATGAGCAGCTTCTCACATGGCTGAGGCTGCTAAAGGTCAATAATTGCCCTATGAACTAGCTATTTTTTTCTAACCAACTCACATATTTCCGTTCAAATCGTGATATGGATATCTTGACTTGTCCCTAGTTTTCCATTTTTCAGAAAGATTTGAACACCCATATCTGGATGCCTATAATCAAGAAAACAGAATGTAGCAAAAAGAGCATTAATTTTAGCAACAGTAATCTGTTCATTCAAACCTGAGCAATACTTATTCATAGCTTTTTGACACTGTGCAAGTTATTGACAATCTCAATTTCCCCATCTGTGAATTAGGGGTAATAATTACTGACCTCACAGCACCTTTAGTAATGATTAAAAATTACACAACCAACAGTGTAGGACCTCGCTGTGTTTCTCAACAAGAGAAACATAGGGGGCACATTCTCTTTGTGCAATCCTGTTGCATACATTTTAAAACATTAAGCATTTCAGGAATCTGAGCTCTCAATGCCAGCGTAGTGCCCCCAGTCACTGAGGCAGTCGAGAATGCTCCCACACACATTGCAATAAGCCCTATCATAATAAGAAATAAAACTCTTCAAGTGCTACTACATGCTAGGAAGTATTCTAAGAACTTTACTGGACTCATTTCATTTAATTCTCATGAAAATTATGTGATGCACTGGAAAGCTAAATAAATTGCTAAGTTATATAACTGGAAAGTCAAGGAGCTGGATGTGTATGCTTTTGAGTTAGGCATCTGAGCAATACCAATGGAAGCATAGTAGGCAGCCAGTCATCGTTCTTTTCCTTTCTTCCTCCCAATTTTCATTTCCAATGCCTTTTGGCCAAAAGCTACCAGTAGATCATATCCCCAAACATCTGTCTCAGGAGACCCCGGATATGCAGGCTTCATTGGCTTAAGTCCAGTCTTGACAAGATTAAAGCACTTTTTTCTGTTTCTAGAAGTGATAGATATATCAAGGCCAAATTTGTCCTGCTGTAACATGGCATATTCCACTAAGGGTTTCACTGGGGAAAAATGTGTAAAATATTAGCACATGTATTTTTACTCTCACCTGATTCTCCTTTCCCTTCCTTTTCCTCACCTTCCTCTGCTTTGGGGAATATTTCTCACTCAGCTGATTTTTGTTACCATTGCATTTGGCTAGAGAAGCTTCCAAAGTAAAGCCAGCATCATAAAGCCTTGTAAGTAATCTCAGAAATTTATACCCCAACAGCTTACTAGCCCACCTGAAATAATTCGGAAATCACACAATCAACTGTAATATTGTTAAAGAGTCGTGTTCATTGCTACCTGCCCCCTGCAGGGAATAGGTGCTGCAGTGGTGTTCGAAGTGATGGGAGTATGGGATGGGTTGTCTCACTTAAAAAGACTGCTGGGGTGGGAAGAACCTTGCACTTAGAGAAAGAAAAAGCTTCTCTGCTATCCACTTACTTCATGAATTCAGGCTCCTCCTTGTAACAAAAAAGCATCCATATAAATGTTTCCTATGCTCTTTTGCTTTAAGATTTTGGTAAGTTCCAAAAGGTAGACTTAAATTCAGTAAAGAGGCTATGAAGACAAGAGCTAGGAAGAGTGTTGGAAACAAGAGATGAATGGCATACTAGGAAAGCTCAGCTGAAGGTAACGTGCATTGAGTGCCTGCCTGTGCTTGTGTCTGCTTGCCAGATGTGGGGAGTACAAAGGTGAGTGATCTCATCTTTCCCAAAAAGGTCAATGTGTAGTTAATTATTGGTTTAAATTAATGAGATATATTGTAGGTTATTTATTTATTTATTTGGTCTGTGTTTGTCTAGACTCCAGAAGGCTTAGCCTAAGAAGACAGTGTTGGAATAACTGCGGGGCTGGCAGGAGAACCGAGGTGACTTAGGAGGGCCCCCAACATTCCCATATACTCCACTGTGGTGCTATCTATGTGATGATGTATTGTTCAGTGGATCCTAATAAGATCTTGGTGGTCTCCCAGATCAGGTTCACATCCCAGCAGTTCTGCCTTTCAGTGTTGAGACCTTGAATGGCTGTTTGCTCTCTCTGAATCTTAACTCCTTCCCCAGTAAGTGAAGATGATATTATCTAACTCCCAGGGCATGGCAAACATTAAATGAGATAATATGGACCAGGCATGGTGGCTCAGGCCTATAATCCCAGGACTTAGGGAGGCAGAGGTGAGAGGATCGCTTGAGGCCAGGAGTCCGAAACCCTCCTGGCCAACATGTCTGACCAAACCCTGTCTCTACTAAAAATACAAAACTTAGCTGGGCATGGTGGCAGGCACCTGTAGTCCCAGCTACTCGGGAGGCTGAGGCAGGAGAATTGCTTGAACCTGGGAGGCGGAGGCTATAGTAAGCCTAGACTGCGCTACTGCACTCCAGCCTGGGTGACAGAGTGAGATTCCATCTTTAAAAAAAAGTATACTGTATATATATTTATATAATAAATGTATATACAAAGACACACACACATATATAAAGTACTTTGCATATAATTTATACATAATTACTACTATTTTAATGACTTTCAGAAATAATTTAACCTAAGCTTCTCAGGTGCATGAACTTGGGCACAGTCTTTTGCCCATTGATGATGCAGAGTTTCAGTTATCTCCCCAATGTTCTACTTATTCAAAGTTCATTCAACTGAAGTCCAATTTCCAAAAGTGTCAGACCCAGAGTGAAATGAAATCATGGGCCAACTTGTGCCACTGACTGTGCTAGTTCTCTTCACACTTAACCTCTGAGGCTAAGGATTTTCATCTTCTTTTTCAAATAAAACTGAGTCTTGGAGAGCTTATGAAAGACCTGACACCCCAAGTTCACACGAACAGGAAATGATAGTGACAGAGCAGGACCTAACCTGCCCGCCTCTGTGCCTATGCCTGTTCAGTCATACTATGTGGACACAAATGACCCATTATGTATAATGGGTCTGACTGTCAGAACAGACTGCCTGAACAGATACATCCTCAATTTAAAAAGATAACCTGATTTTGTTCATTTGTGTAGGTGGATTTTTCAAAAGCCCCCAGGCAGGCTCTGGTTCATCCTAGATCCGTATTTCTGCTAATTACTCTTGTTGCAGTCTCAGGGTTATGGAAACTAAATTTTATCCCTATTGCATGAAAATGCCCAGAAAATAATTACAAAAATGATGGTTTTCTTTATTTCCTTAGCTTACAGAGAGATATGTTTGTTTTTGATAAGCCTCTTGGAAACATGAATTGCCATTGTGATTGCATTTATCTATGAGAAGGCAGATAGTTTTCTAAAGAAGGAAGCTGGATCCTGAAAAATTCTGCAGGGAGCAGAAAGCAGTAGAGGACAATAGAGAGAACTTCCTACTCTTTGAATAAAATTCCAAGAAATTTTTAATATTTTTATCAAACCAGGAGGCCCTAGAAAAGTTTTAAAGCCCACGTAGGGGAAACTTGTATCTGTCAGCCAGGGCTTCCTGGACCCAGAAGTCAATAATCTCTAAAAGTTAGAAATGAACAGGTTTTAAAAACCATCTTTTTCTAGAATGTCTAGAATGCACACTCAGGTGCATCTTGTCTTTCTTGACAATAAGGACAGGATAACTCACACTCAGTGAGGTGTGCACTTAGTTGTTAGAAATGGAAATGTGTTCACTCATTCAATCAGCCCATGCATGATTAGGCCTATTGTATGTTTCAGGCACCATGCATAGTTTTTCTCTTCCGATTGACCATTTTCACCTTTGCACATATTTACAAAATGAAAGTCAATGGCTGCAAAGCTAAGCAAAGTTGTATGACCATAGGCACGGTGGTTCTCCAATGTGGGTTCAGTTTTCTCATCTGTAACATCATGAGGTTGGACTAGGTGACAACAAATGTCTTCCAGCTTTGACATTGAAGGATGTACAACATGATAGGCAGGGGAGAATAAAAGCATGACCATGACCTATCAGGTACTGTGGTCTAGAGCAATTACACATACATGGCTTCCATCTATTCATATTCATCAGTTTCTCTTTTACACACTCCAATGGCAAACATCTACCACATATTTCCTTGGTGTGTCTTAGGTGTCAGAGAGCATCTTGGCTACTCAGCAAGACAGAACTGTATGCAGACATTAGCAATCTAGTGAGTTGCACTATCTTAGAGCAATCAAAATGGTCAGGGGCCAAAAAAGATAGAGACCATCTTTGTCTGGATAAAATAAAATAAGCTATTCAGTGAAGAAAGAAATAATCCAAGGAGATAATGAGCCTAGCAGAGACTGGGATTGAGGCAAATCTCAGCTCTCTCACTTACCAAGAGTATATGAACGTGTTTATCTCACTAACCCTGCTTCCTCATTTACTCTATGAGGATGGTGATAATACTATTTAAAAGCAATCATATCTACAAAGTATTTGGGAGTACTCAATAAGGTAATCAATGAGAAGATACTTGTTGGACTGTAAGGAAGTCTGAAAATTATTTTTGTTTCATGTCTACTTCCTTCTTTTCCTGATCATTAGCACAAACTGCAATGCTCACCAAGTGTATGTACTTAGAAACCCTTAGTTGACATTCTTTCTTCCCGATTGTAATGCTCATCTCCAGCCCAAAATAGTAAAATTGCTGGATCCATTCTGTCTCCGTAGAGATTGCAAAATCTCCCTGCTTCTTTAGGCCTCCCTTTTACAACCTCCCAGTTTCTAATGGAAGATTAGATTTTATCTATGACTACCAATGAGCCTGCCCATTTGGAATGCTGAAGCTGATAAACCAAATCCACAGCAATTGATTTTCCTCCCAACTTTAAGTTCACATGCTCTATTTTCCCCACCCTTGCTCATCACCTTACAAAATAATACTTCCTCATGATCATTTAATACCTGTGGCAGAAAGGGACCACAGAGCTGAAAATAGCATGAGGTGTTCTCAAGAAATCAGGAAAGAAAGAAACCAGAAGTCAGAATTGGGGAACCAGGTTTAAGATTCAGTTCTAGCCACTGATGAGCTGTGTAAATTTGGGTAAGGTCATTAATATCATTGAGGCTCAATTTCTTCATCCAGTTTTATAAGAGTGCAGTGAGGATCAGATAAAAAGAGATGATCAACAGGAAAATATTTTTTAAATGCTAAAGCCCAATACAAACATTAGTTGTGTAGATAATTAATATTAACATTGATAATAAGATATATTAACACTAAGCTGTATCAAACAGAAACACCAAAAGAAATTTTCTTTATACATTCCCTAGGACAAATGTATGGGATAACCTGGAAAATAGTGAGCATGCTTACTGACGGTCCCATGGTAGAAATAGAACTCTGGGGAGTCTGAACCACATAGCATCCTCCCACAATCTGATGATATAAAAGGAAGCAAGCCCCCTGTTTCAATGATTTTCCAACCTGGTGGGACATTCACATCTTACAAATTGCATTGATCCCTGAACTTCTTAATACCTCCATGGGAACCAGAGAAGCATTTACATTGCTTGTTTACTTGTTCACAGATAAACTGCACCTGAAAACAACTTAGGCTGAATATCAGTTGCCATCATTCCCCCAGTACTGGGATGTTATTCAGCCCTGTATTCTGAGCTAACCCAGATAGATATCTCTTCCCTTCTCTGTTCCTCCTCCATGTACTTTATATAAACTAGTCGTGAACCCACAAGATGACACTGCATTTATTTCTTGTTAATTCCATGATGTTAGACCCTGAGTCCCTCGAAGGCACAGGCCTGTAATGCAAGTCTTTGACTCATAGTTAATAAGTAATATTTACCATGTGAATATATTAATGAATAAACGCGTGAAGGGGTGGAGAAAACACAATGGGGGTGGAGATAATATGCATGACTTGGATCCTGGATAAATGGATGAATGAGTTCTGGCTGCTTAGGACACAGAGAAAAGAAGTGCATGACATCTTTTGATGTAATCTGACTTTGTTGTTGAAGAAGAGAGTTAAGGTGGCTTCTACCTCTAAATTGACCCCTAAACCCCACCACCACCACTACCACCACGGTCCATTGTTTCTTTGTTTCTTTTTTCTCCTTGATGTTTGTTCAATCTAGTATTCTGGCTCAACCAGGTTCTGACCCTGACCACTGAGGTCCACCACTGGGGTCCTCTCTAGATTTAGCTCCACAAGGGAAGTTGATCTTGATCCTGGTTACTATCCTCACCAACGAGCATCTTTTGTATCATATAACACCAAGACCTAAGAACCTGGAGCTCTCTGGTGGCTGTAATGCCAATCAGACGTTTCCCCAGGCAGTTTCCTTGCTTTTGTCCTATCTGCCACAATCTATGGAGAAATCCCAGATTAGCTGCTTAACATAAGGTTAAGTACATAGGTCAGCAAATCTGGACCCACAGGTTTACTTCTTTAATTTGTAATAAGATTTTATTGGAACATAGCCTTGCTCCCTTGTTTGTGGGTTTTCCGTGGCTGCTTCTGCACACTGCAGCATTGAACAGTTGCAAAAGACTGTGTGGCTCACAAAGCCTAAACTATTTACTATCTGTCCCTTTACAGAAAAAGTTAACCAAAGCCTGCTCTAGCAGATCAAGCCTCCTTTGTAAATCAGTGCAGTTATGTAAGCTATTTGGATAACTGGCTGTGATAACGTGGTTGGCTCTGGATTTGGTGTTGAATGGACCACCACATTTTTCCTCACCCCCACTTCATATCCTGACACCACCAAAAGAGAATGACCTTTGCGTTGGCTAATTGTCAAGTAGCAGTCAGATAATTCTTAATTCTAAAAGGACATTCAGAGAAAGAAAGGAGGAAAGAATCAAAGGAGGGAGGAAGGGAAGAATGGAAGGGGAAAGAAAAATGAGAATGAGAAGAGCATGCAATCCACACGCCTGACACTAAAAGATCAATTCAGGGCTCATGAGAGCAGCCTAAGAGAGTGACAAAAATATGGACAGATCTGGGTTCTCTCTCCAGTTTTAATGCTTATTGCCTGAGTGGCTGTGCATAAGTTCCATGCCTGTGTCTCAGCCTCCTCGCCTGTGAAATGGTTAGAATGATATTTACATATAGACAGTATTTGAAGTGAATGTATGTGAGGCAGAGATGGGAGAAAATGCAGGCCTTGGATCCTGAGCAGAAGTCTTCCTAAGGTATTTTTCCCAGGGTAACCCAATTTCTTCATGCTCCACACTCACAGGGAATTTTCACTACAGGCATTTTCTATTTTATGACATTTTGATGTCAGAATGACACCAGTCACTGCAAATTAGACACCAATATGTGTTGTTACCGGCCTGAAAATGTGTGGATTAAAAGTGGCAGAGAGTAAATCACTGCATGGGAGGCACAAATCACAGCTGGAGCGCAGCAGAGGCTGGAAACCTAATTGAACTGAATGCCATTCACACAAAGGGAAATCTGGGAATCCTGCCAGCATTTTCCCAGAATAGCACATTTCATTTACATCCACTCCATTTTTCCCTTCCACCTCAAGGCAGACCTTTTGTATCATCTTAACTTCCTAACTTTTCCTCCCTTACCATCCCTGTGGCAGAAACAACTGGATTCTTCCTGGGCCCAGGGATATTATTTGTAGGCACCTACAAATCAATGTGGTGAGCACTGTCCATCTACTTCACAGAGAGAGGTCAGAAGAAGAGTCAGCGGGGAGGAACACCGAGAGTGTCAAGCTGCTGGGATGTCATCAGGCCCTTAGGGCCAAGGAGGAATAGAGAAGGTGTTTATGCAATATGGCGCTAGTGGTTCTAAGATAGACTGTTTGTTCTAAGCTCAGTGATGAAATAATCCCTACAAGAGAGTAAAGAAGGCTTATCCCTGCTGCCATTGATCCAGTACGGAGTGAGTACATGTGTGTTTCACCATTTTCATCCATAAGGATTAGAAAGTATCTACAGTGGAAGTTTCCCTGGAGTTTAAAAGCCAAAAATACCACTTAAATTAAAAGAAAAATATAATTGAGACTTTGGACAATAATGAATTTAATCCACAGTTGGCTGTTAAATCAACATATATAGTACCATGTTGTACAAACATAGACATTTGTCAACAATCTTAGAGGTGCAATCTTTGAATTCATTCATTCTGCAAACACATTTTGAGTGCCTTGTATGAGTCTTAACAATAATAATAAAAATAACATTTGTATGAAACTTTAAAATTCACAGAATACCTTTATCTCACTGAGTCTTACAAAAGTTCTCTGAAGAATTATTACAATTCTTATTTTACAGATTAAGGAAACAATTATTTAAGAGCATGGTCATTTGTTCAAGGTCACATATCTTGAAAGTGATAGACCTACGGAAAAAAATGTATGCCTTTTGATCCCAAGTCCTTGAATTCATGCCTCTCTTTTTCTCCTTGTCTTTCCTAATTTCACAGGAATTGCGTCTTTGTTATAGCACTTCAGACTATGTAGAATGTATGTAGAAGAATGGTAATTTGTTTATTGCTTTCTCAAGTCTAACTTATTTCCACAAAAATACTTGTAAGTTCAGACTTTCAGGTGTTTGTCCCGTAAAGTTGCCTCAAGGGATCAACTCTTCAGATTGGGATCAGCTAACATTTTCTATACATATTTTAGAATTTGTGGGCCATACAGTCTCCTTTGTAACTACTCAACATTGACATTGTATTGAAAAAACATCTATCGACAATACATAAACAAGTAGGTGTGGCCAGTTCCAACAAAACTTGATTTTCAAAACCTGGCAATGGACCATATTCGGCTTGCAGGTTTGCCGATTCCTGCTTTGGATTCTTATTTCTTTCCAGTAACCTTGCAAAGTAGGAAAAGTCCTCAGACTAGGGTTTTTATTATCTGTCAAGTGTCCTAGGCATTTATGGAAAATGTTCAAGTTTTCCACTCTTTAGGTCAAAGAAAGCCCTTGTCAATTAGAGGAAATAAAAACCCACACAAGCTGACAAGATAAGTGGCTACCAGCACATAAGCAGAACAGTAGCTCAGTACACTCACAGCGTAATGTGGAAAAAGGACTTTGCAAATGCTTTTCTGTCTTGAGTAAGAAGTTTAGGATGTAAGAAAGTTAAGTCAGAAAAAAAAAATGTTATTTTAAGTGCTTATTACAAGCCAAGCACTATGCAAGATAATTTATACACATTTAATTCCCAGACCGTGTCTCTACAACTCTTATTGATGGAGGAATAGATCCTTGGATTACTAAGCATCTTGCCCAAGTTCATACAACTGGAAGGGAGTAAAGCTAGACATCAAACTCACTCTTCTCTAATTCCAAAACGAGCATTATTTTGAGGCGTCATGGAGTCCACCCAGGAATGAGCTAACATTCCCAACTGATATGAATAGTATTCTTATACATCCCAGCCTTGAGCACAGAATAGTTACTAAGGACAAGTTTATTAAAGATATCATTGGATTAATTATCATTTTGTTCAGCTTTTACCATGAAATGAAAGATAGAGATAAATATGTAAACTCCGGAACCATTTCTTGAAAGCCATTGTCTCTTCTACTGTTGGCCAACACAATTAAAAAGGCTTTATAGTCATTAATGGGGGAAAATACATAATTGACCCACGTGATTAATGAGGTAGCAAAGCCAATGTCATGAAACTGTGAGTCAGCTCTGAACTATATCAGAAGGCAAAGCAGGCTCCAGGATAAGCAACACATTTCGCAAAACTAATAAACAATAATGATATATGCCTTTATAGCTTTGAGTGAGGATGCAGGGGAGATGTCACTGACTAATAATATACGTCTATATTGCACAGTATTTCTATTTCTTCTATAATCTGGAAAACACAGGGTTCACAGGGCAGGAGGTGATAGACTCTTTTCTGAAGAAGTTGTTCTTTCTGATGATTTTTTAATAATTATATTTCTTTCTTATAGAGGTGTGGGAATGTTGATCTAAAAAAATCATTTGTCAAAGAGTGCCTATTAATATGATATTGAATAAAAGACAATAAACCAAGCTCCTTGGGGTTTTAATTCAATATCAGGATAGAGACAACATTTTTGATGATTAGAATTTAGTTTGAACTGTTGGGAAGACTCAATTATTTAGTATCTTACGCCATTTCTCAAACTGTATTGACTGGAGAGTTGGCATCTTGAAAGAAGACAATAGATGATCCATGGGGTGTGGTATTTGAAATGAAGGTGCAGAGTGACTTCAAGAGCTGAATATTTGAGGAAGTTGCATTAATTACCTATTACTGTGTAACATACAGTTCCAATGCATAGCAACATAAGACCACAAATGTTTATTGCCTCATCAATTCCGTGGGTCAGGAGTCTGGTCTCAGCTTAGCAGGATGCCTCTGGCTTATGGAAACAGAGCCATATCAATTGCTTGTGTATGGTCTGCTTTCAGGACAGCAGGATCAAATAGTTTGGACAGATATCTGGATGCCCATAGCCTAAAATATTTACCATCTGACTCTCATGAGGCTCTCAGTCATGGCTGTAGTCATCTCAAGACTCAACTGGGGCTGGATAATTTATTTCAAAGCTCACTCACGTGGCTGTTGGCAGCCTCAGAACCTCCCCTTTCAAGTGTACTCATGTGGCTACACATCTTGGATCCTTCACCACAGGCTTCATGTGTATGTTCACAATGTGGCAGTCGGTGATCTTAGAGTGAGAGAGAACAAAAGAGTGTCCCAGACAAAAATGTAGATTTTTTTTTTATAATCCAATGTGTAAAGTGATATCCCATTCTTTCTGCCGCATTCTATTCATTAGAAAGAAAATTATTCAGTCCCACCTCTACTCAAAGGAAGAGGACTGCACAAGGTCATGAACAGCAGGAGATAGGAGTCATTGAGGGCCATCTTAGAACCTGCTCCCACAGAAGTTCTGGGTTAAACAAAATTCAAAGATGTATTGAGTACAAAACTTCCCAGAGTTTTTAGTGTGCAAATGTATTGTGAGCCTCTCTAAAAGAACGTTAGAGTAGGGAACACTGAACTTCTTAGAGAGTCAGATGGTAAATATTTTAGGCTATGGGCCTCAAGATATCTGCCCAAACTATTTTATCCTGCTGCCCCAAAAGCAGACCATACATAAGCAAATTGATATGGTTGTGTTCCCGTAAAACTTCATTAACAAAAATACCACATTTTGCAAACCTCTGGATTAGAGGATGCAACTTTAGCTGATAATATTTTACCACAATGACTTGTCATGCAATCCTCATCCACCAAACAGAGTGAAAGGCTGCCATCCATGCATCTGCAATTTTGTCAGCAAATCCAAAAATGTCAGCCACCATGAAATGCTTTAAACACATGTGCTGAAATATTATTGTTTTTTCTTCTTATTTCGAATCATAGAACTTTTTAGTGTTTCTTATGATTCTTGAAATTACAAATTATTTATTTCATGATTGCAGAATCCATGTCTGCAGCTACCACCAAATTTGCTTGTCCAGCAGAGTTGGAGCTTAATAGGCTCTTAGTATCTTTGAAGGAATGGGCGGATGATTGAATGAATCCCAATGTTCTATGTTTCTATTTCCTTCTTCTTTGTCATTATCTATACTGTGCCTCCCCAAATGCCCACATTTCAGAAAATAAAGTGTTTGACCTGTAGCCGACATCATCCCGTGGAATTTTGAGTCTACAGGTCAGAATTATAATCATGGCCCTAGATGAACTCAGTGTGGGGCTGCTCACATTGGCTTTACTACCAGAAACCTTGAGAAGGGCAGGCTGGCTGGAAGAAAGAACCAGAAGATAGAGATGAGAAAGGGATAAAACCAACCTGTTTTATAAGACTTCAAGGTATCATGACTGAGATATGAACTTCTATATACATTATGTTATTCAATGCATAAAGCACAACTTTGAAAGTGGGATTACTAATTACATTTTGCAAATGAAGAGTTTTGGAGAGGTTCCATGACTTGCCCAGAGTGACACATCAAATGGCCATAGGAGAAACCTGCTCTACACTGACTCTAAAGCTCATTCTTTTATACCTAGTCTGAGCACACACTCCAGTTTGCCTTGGACAGTCCCATTACACACCTGTTGTTTTGAAACAATTTTCAAAACCATCCTTTGTACCCTCTAAAGTGTCCCATTTTAGATAATAAACTATCTCATCATCTGCCTATGATCTTTTGTGTCTCTAGGGGTAGCTCTGGCTTCTACCATGGAAACAACTACTACTTTTGGTTAGAGGTCATGGCTAGGAATTTTACCCAAGAGCCAGGGGCATTCCAAAGGGGAGAATAGCCATTGCCCAAAATAGTGTGTGGAACTCTTGCCAGGCCACTGGGTGTTATATTGTACATGTTGGGGGACAGAGAGCATGTAGCAAGAATGCCTTCAAAAACAAGAACACAGGTGTGGGCAGACAGAGACAAGCACATGGCATTTATTTTTAAGCCATACTTCAAAGTATTTTGCTTTCATTTGCCTCATGGAAAGAATTTCAAATGCAGTCGTTTTTCCACATGGATTCTTATACAATAAAATTTTCTGCCTTTCTTTCCTAAAGTCCTCATTACTTTTTTTGTTTTGAGTTAATTCTGTCTGCTTGGAAGCTCACATAACAGATTTCTCATCTGGACTTGGCTTAAGGAGTCCACCCTTCCTTGGCACTTAACTTACACTTATTCAGTCTACCAACCTCAGCACATTGTTAATAATTCTTTTGATACTGGTCATTTTCTACTTACACTTGTGATTCTCCCCTCTCCTCTAATCAACATGCCTGACATTCTTAGGGTACTTTACAATTTGCAAAGAGTATAACATACACTATTGTGTTTGAACCTTACAACAGCCCTGAGTTATTGCTGAATTGATTCACATTTTAGACATTTAAAAAACTGAGATTCAGAAATGCTCAACAACTCATTCAAAATTGTACAGTTCATAAAAGTTGACAAAGCTGGAACAGCTTGCAGAAAGAGATCGTCTGATTCATCTCTGTATCTTGTAGAATGCCTTGATTATAGCAGGTAAGCAAGATATTTATATTTGATGCCTAGCTGATTTAGTAACCAAGAATTTAGCATTTATCTTTCCTAATGCAATATAGTCTCTGTCCTAAGACAGTATTTGAAATCAGGTCACTTGAGAAATGATAGAATATGTTTAGATTGGGGAGAAATGCCTTGGAGAAGACAGTTGAGAATTGAGAGTTCTCGTGTGAAACAATTATTGAATTTTGGTGTTGCCTCAGTGGGGATTGTTGTATGGAGGTTATAAAATTTCGAGTCATTATAGGAATACACTTTCTAGCAGGTAGAATTTTCTAGATTTTGGAAAACTCTCATGAAGAAGTGATATTCCTACCCCAAAGGATATTTCAAACAGGAGCTTGACACATTCTTGGCTTGAAGATGGTAGACAAGATTCAACATTGTATGTGGCAGTTGAAGTGGCTGATTGTTATTGCATTCTCCTGGCTGTAGGTGTCTGAGACATTCTATTCAAATGCATTTTGATCACTGAATTCTGTTGAATTCTCCCTAATGTGCCCAAAGGCTGTTTGAGTTGACATGCTGCTGAACATTCTACAATACTGACACAAGTGTCCATGAATGCTACATCTTTGTTCTGTCTCCCGGCAACCATTCTTGTTTTCATGTCAAAGCATCCAAGCCTTAACCACACATATAGTAACAACAGGTGTAAACCATTTAAAGATGGCTGCATCATGCTACAAAAAAAAAAAAAAAAAAAAAAAAATGAGGTTGATGTCACTGTGACAGGCTGCTCAAAGACTGCTCATTGCAAGGGGGCTTGGCCCCTTCCTCAGGCCCAGAGTCAAGGGATCATACACGCTGCAAATTGTTTCAAAACACTTTTCCAATTTGAGGCCTATAGGGGAAAAACTGCAGTTAACCCCCCGTATGTCTGTATTCAGGATAACTTGAACACACAAACCAGCTCATTGATAGTTGAAGGTAACTGGCAAATGAGTAGTGGGGAAAGATGGAGTTTATAGGTTTTTAGTTTCCACTGGATAGGAGGTAAGATATGGTTGACTCAAGAAACAAAGCAGGGTAAAACTGGTAAGAAGTTTAGAAATTTTAAAAAAAGTTCTTAATTTTACAGATTAGGAAACTGAGGAATAAACAGGGTAATTGACTAGTTCAAGGCCACACAGGGTAAGCGTTAGAATACGAACTCATTCCTATGCTCTCCTGTCTCCCATTTGTCTGTTAAAAGTGGAAAGTACAAGGTGTAGGAGGTTACGTAAGTCAGGGCCCAGGAACTACACTGCTTGTCATAGTGGAATGTACCCCGAATCTGCAGTTTCCCAATAGCACATATGCCTTTTGTCTTTCCTAAATCTAATTTTCTTTCTCTGCAAAAGCAAGGCTTGACAGTGATCCATTCAACTCATATTTACTAAAAACCTATAGAAGCTGTAAATCTGTAGAAGCCATGAGGCTCAGTGATGAAGAACAGAGCCTCTGAAGACAGAGTGCTGCGTCTATACCATGTACACAGGAGTTTTCCTTGTAGCAGCCTCTAAGGCTTGCTGAGCCTCAGTTTTCTCCTGAATGCTCACCATGTGCTAAGCTTGTTCTAAGCACTTTGCATGTATTTTCTTATTAAAACCTCATGCCCATGCTCTGAGATAGTTCTGCAATTCTCCTAATTTTACATAATCAGAAACAGAAACAACACTTAGATAATATGCTGAAAACTGTGCTAGCTATCTCACAATGTGGATATTAAATCATTTAATTAAATCCCTAAACAGAGAGCAAGTTTTCAGCAAATATTACCTTCTATTAATATTTCTTCTTCCTCTACCCCCAGCACCGTCAAGACCACAGCTCTACAGCAGTATTTCTCATCCACTGCCAGGTGCTAAAGATCTGAAAAAAATTATCCTCCTTACCCTCAGGAGCTCACATGTTCCTAGAAAGAAAGACAGTTCTCCCACTGAGAATGACAGTGTGATGTATGATCTCAAAGCGGGTCTCTCCGCAGATTTTTTTAGAGGGGTCAGGACCTGTGGTTCATTTACCCATCCTGCTCACACAGACCACCAAAGCCAGCAACAGTGACAATCACATATCCTGCAGAAATAAGTGCTACCTGCTGTGTTTCTCAGAGTCACCAACTAAGAAGGACTGTCCTTCAACTAGAAGTAATGATGTTGTAATAATTATTATTATCAGCATTCATTAGAAAATTTCTAGAAGTTGCTTATCTGCTGGTTTCTCTCTTTAGTTCTTTGGGGCTGCTAGAACAGTATACTATGGACTACGTGACTTCTAAACAATTGAAATTTATTTTTTTACAGCCCTGGAGTCTGGAAGTCCAAAATCAAGTCACCAGCAGATTCCATGTCTATAGGAATGGACATGATTCATGGTTCACAGACAGCTGTCTTCTCTCCATGCCCTCATATAACAGAAGGAGCAGGGAGCTCTCTGAGTTTTCTTTCATAAGGGCACTAATCCCATTCATGAGAGCCTCATAACTTTATCACTTCACAAAAGCCCCAACACCAAATACCATCACACTGGTGATTAGATTTTGATGTATAAATTTGAGGAGGGCACAGAAATTTAATCTATTGCAGTCCTCTTTAGTATTACCTAATGTAATTCTTATGATGCTTTGAGGCAACGAGACTTGCCGTGATCAAATAAATGGGGAAGCAAGTCCAACTTCATTTTGCTAGCAGCAGATCCCAAATTTGAACCAAGATTTGTCTGTCTCCAAAACCAGCATATTTACCTCAAAAACAAATGTTAAACATTACTGCTAATGAATGCTAAAAATAAATGACATGCTATTCAATAAATAATATTATTATATATTCAAATCAATTATCAATAATAATTGATATGGTTTGGCTGTGTCCCAACCCAAATCTCATCTTGAATTGTAGTTCCCATAATCCCCATGTGTTGTGGAAGGGACCTGGTGGGAGGTAATTCAATCACACGGGTAATTACTTTCATGCTATTCTTGTGATAGTGAGTGAGTTCTCACGTCCAGGCAGGAAATGGGGGCCAGGCCTCTCTGTCCTAGGCCAGACCAGGAAGGGCTGAGGGGCCTCGGGCTGCAAGAGTGGATCAGGGGTCAGAGGTCAGGGCTGCAGATGTGTGGGTCGAGGGTTGGGCTGCAAGTGTGGCTCAGAGGTTGAAGATCTAATGGTTTTATAAAGGCTGTCCTCCTTTTGCTCAGCACTCCTCCTTGCTTCTGTCATGTGAAGAAGGATGTGTTTGCTTCCCCTTCCACCATGATTGTAAGTTTCCTGAGGCCTCCCCAACCCTGAAGAACTGTGAGTCAATTAAATCTCTTTCCTCTATAAATCACCCAGACTCAGGTATGGCTTTATTAGCAGTGTGAGAATAGACTAATACAATAATATTAACATGTCATAATATTCTATGCTGTATAATATGATTTACCTACTTATAAGAAAGAAGTACTATAAATTTACTATTAATACTAATATAAAGAAGAAAGAAGTAAATTAGTATAAGTTTAGAGAAAATAAATAACCTATGTAGATAAATTAAGCAAAAAATAAAGAGCAGCTATATTAAATGAGTGCATTTATTTAAAAAGATATATGTAGATTTATGCAAATTTATACATTGCTATTTTCTAGAAAGCTGAACATGTGACTTCTATTTGTATATACTTCAAAGGAGTGGAACTTAGACATTAGGGTAGGTAAGGAGGGATCCAATTTTACCATATATGTGTCTGTGTAGTTTTAGAAATGAGGGCTTATTATTGTCCAATAAAAGTAAATGTATATTTACAAATTAGATATATTTTAAATAAATAGATTTTATTTCATGAACAGATTTTTTATCTAATCACCGTAACAACTAATAATACAGAAAAATGTGCCACAGTTCATTAAGATGCCTTTGGAAATGTGAAGGAATGGAGGCGAGGTTTACTGAACACTCACAAGCTAGGCAGCATGATGGGGCTCTCTTCACCCACAGAAGTAAATACCATGACCCATGACTTGCATCCTATATATGAGGCCACTGAAATGCTGAACACTTAAGAAATATGCCCATGGACCCACAGCTGGAAATTTAAAACTGAGCTTGAATCCTAGGTCTATCTCATCCTGAAATGACTCTTTCCACTTCTCTGCCAGTGATAATTCCAGAAGCACTTTGAAAATCACTTTTTTCTACTCTTGGCAACACCACGTAAAGAAACAAGCTGTTGGTGAGGCTCTGCAGTGGCAAAGAATCAGTGAAACATAGATGCACTTAAAACGTATCATTATTGCTAACAATAAAAAGTTTTAACTGTTCTAGGAGGCAGTGAGGTGCTTGAAAGTCATCAGTATGATTCATTTTAGGGAAAGATTCATTCCCTTGTGTTTCTGGGCAGGGAGCCCATATGAAAAAGATCATAAGTGCTGTGGCTACTCTGAGGTCACTGTGAAAAAAGTAACAGACCTTGATGATAAAGGAGCTAGTCAGTCATCAATTCCATCCCCTTTGCCAACAAGAGACAATATTTAAAGAGCAGTAATCATGTGTATTTAACTCAGGTTCAATTCTTCTTTGGAAGTAGGCCTCCAAACACTCTGACTACTAACATTATGTGAACTCTTACAGTTTTAAATGAATTTTAAACAAATGGAAGCCCCATAACTATTGTTTTATAATTTAGAAAAATGATTATCTACAAAGTAGAACCTATCCTTTTGCACATCACTCTAAGGGAGCTGAATGAGAATATGGGGGGTAGAATTAGATGGAAATGGTAAGAATTCTGGTTCTTCCACCTACAGTCTATGCCTAAGAAAAACCACAGATAGCTGATTTGAGTCCCAAGATTGCTGAGACTGTTGCCTGGAACTTAGGTCAAAGTTACTTTCACCACTAAAGAAGCAAACAAGGCTGGGCGCGGTGGCTCACGCCTGTAATCCCAGCACTTTGGGAAGCCGAGGCAGGTGGATCACGAGGTCAAGAGATCGAGACCATTCTGGCCAACATGGTGAAACCCCGTCTCTACTAAAATACAAAAATTAGCTGGGTATTTGGCACAAGCCTGTAGTCCCAGCTCCTCGGGAGGCTTAAGTGGAAGAATCGCTTGAACCCAGAAGGTGGAGGTTGCAGTGAGCCCAGACTGCATCACTGTGCTCCAGCCTGGTGACAGAGCAAGACTCCATCTCAAAAAAACAAAACAAAACAGACAAACAAACAAAAGAGCAAACAATCCTTGTGAAGGGCATGCAAGGCAAAGATACAGATGAACAGACATAATTTCTTGTGCTTCCTAGTTATCCATGGAAATGGGCCTGAGGTTGAGAGGTCGTGTGGCAGGAAGTGAGAAAGTTTTAACGTCTTAAAGTACAAAGAAAGGCAGGGTGGGGGTTGCTGGTGTTTTTAATGTTGAGTTGGAGGAAGGGCAGACCACCCTTCCAGCTTGACTACCAACAAATAAGGTAAACCCTGTGGATCCAGAATTCACACACTTCTAATTTCTAATTTTCTTTCTGCATCTCAGGGACTACAGCAGGCCTGGCCATAACAACATCTAGGGCAAGTTACTTAACCCCTCTGAAACTTAGTCCTTAATATGTAATAGACGAATAGTCACACTACTTCTATTGGCTTTGTATGTAGTAAAGTTAAATGAAATCACCTATATAAAGCAATCTAGGATCAAGTCAATGCTAAAAATATCACTTTTATTTCCACTCTGACTTTATTGTCACCATCCACACATATGCTTATTCATACATCCTTATCTTTCAAAACTCCTAGATGCATATGAACAACCATGTCTCCAAGATTATTTTATTGGAGAAATGAAAATTCATTCAACCCTGAATACCTGTCACAGGCTCCCACCCAGACCTGTAAGAGCCCCTGCCTCAATTTTGTGCAACACCTCAAGGCTCTTAAATTTATATAGTGCTTTCTCACCTGCAAGCAACATTCACATATGGGATCCTTTTTTGATCTTAGGTCAGAAGCAAAACAACTATTATTACACTCATTTTATAAAGTCCAAAACTAAGACACCAAGAAGCAGAAACAAACTGGCCTCTGTCGTCAGGTGCCTCTGAAGGATTCAGCTCAGCTCTTCATATAGTTCATCTAACCTATTAATCACTGAATTTGAAATCCAGACAACCATTCGGGATGAATCATATTATGTTGGGCTTTCTTCTTATTGATATGGCAACAGATGGTTTTATCACTTACACTTTACAATAAAATAATTTATCAACATTTGCACAATTAACAGCAAACTTAAGAAATATGAGAAAGGATTAAAATTGTATTCTAAATTTTATACATGAAAAGACTTTGTCCCAGAGAGATTACATATCCCAGGTATTAACTGATAAGTTAAGATCAGATTTGACAATCCAGCACTCTTTCCATGGGACTGCACTTCCCTGGGGAATTGGTTGTGCATTTCCAGAAACAGGTGCTCACTCCCTCAAAAGGTTTGCCTGGTTCTCACAATTTTTCTTATTGTAAGACAAAATCTGCCCCCATGCCAATGAAAACTTTAGACCATTAATTAACTTTGAACTTCTTTGCAAATCTCTAGAGACGGAATCATTTTGTCTGAAAGTATTCTGTTATCAGTGTGATGCAATGGCATACATGCCAATGAGGATTATTTGGGGATGTTGCCTGTTAAAGCTGGTACCTGCCTTGCTGGTCATCTAGGGATATTATACGTACTAAATGACTGGATTTAGAACTGAAACAAAGGATTTACAACTTTCAATCCAGGACATATTCTGTATACAAACAGTTGGTTAACTCCTTCTCAAAGAATCATAAGGTTCATATGAATTCATTAATTCCAGCAAAAAATTTATTGTCCAAAATGGGACATTTTTAAGAATAAAAAGAGTGATAATTAGAACAATAGATGTGTGCAATTATCAGGACTAGTAATTTACCAAGACTGGTAAATGAGGTATATAATCAATTAGCAGTGTCTCTATCCTTGCAGGGTGTTCTAGAAGGTGGGGAAAGGCAAGCAATAAATAAGTAAAAAAAAAAAAAAACAAGTTAAGGGATGATTCTTAGGATATAATAGGGTGATGTGATGGGCAGTGGCTGAAGGAGGAAAAGCTGCTTTGGAAGGAGTAATTTATTCATGGAAAGGCTTCCTCCACTGAAGAAATAATATTTGAGTGGAGAGCTAAAGATTAAGAAAGACATAGTCAGTTGGAGAAAGCAACAAATGCAAAAGCCTTTGGGTGAGATAAAGGGTTTGCTACAGTGAGGATACAGAGAGGACACCATTATAGAAGATGGGAAAGGGGAAGCAGACAACAGTCACAATAAGAAGGGACGTAGAGACAACAGGAACAAATTCTCTGGAGGTGTGGTGGAAGTTTCACAATATTTGACTTAACGATCAATTATATATGCAACTTTTTAAAACCTATAATAACATGCACACTCACACATTACTTAAATTTTAAAATCTCAGAGACTCTCTGGTGTGTTATCTTGGGCTAAAATAACCAGTTTTTGAGCAGAACTTAGAATAAAGCTTCTCTCCCTATCTCTGTGCAGATGGTTAAAATTGATGGAAATACATTGTTATTTGGAAAGTTTCTCAGTTGGCATTCTTTCTTCTTGGAATTCAGGCTTATACACATCTGCTTGCATGAAATTGCACAAATAAGTGTTTATACCACTAATACACACATATACTGCATTCAATTAAATGCCAGGAAAGGCTGAATGTGCCCAGTGCATATTTTCATCACAGTGCGGTGTAGGTGGTCCAATAAAAACTATATACATTACATGGAACACCAGAATATCATCTTTTTATTTTAGTCCTTGTAGATTTTGAATCTTCTAGCTGATGTATTTATAAAAAGAAATCTGGCCCATAGCTAGATATTGTTACTGGTTCAACTTTGAATAAAAATGATCCAACACTCTTTGAAGCTCTTAGTCAGTTTAACAGAAGAATGCCATAGCGATTGTAAGGCAAGTCCTTACCTAACTGTAACTTTTACATTTATGCTCCCATGTGAGTAGACACTTACTCGATACTTCTAATTCAAAACAAGAAAAAAACACCCAAAAGCAAATTGAGAGCTGACTAATATGAAATAATCATTATCTCAGATCTGCAGCTTCACATATTTATTTCACCAAAACAGCCTCAAGAATCTTTTTATTTATTTATAGTAAAATAAGTATAATAAATTAGAACTTCCAAAATAGGGTCATGCCAATGGCTTTAATGGGTATAATCAATGGGTTTCCACATCAGATTTTGTCTGAGTAAGAGTTAATTGCTAAAGGTATTTAAATATAAGAAAGACGCACCTCCTTTTCCCCCACCATTTACTTGGATCTTGTGGGAAAACTTCATCTTGTTCAGCCTCAGTTGGCTCATTACCAAATGGGTTCAGTAATCCCATTCAGATAATGATTTACTATCTTAAGGACAAGGAATTGCACCAAATAAATGTTGACACTACTATTTGAAAGTTGACAATGCTACATTCACATGGTGCTGAAAACGGGACCCTCTAGGACGTAGGATGTGGTAGTCGACTTCCAGTGATTAGAACTATGTCATCGTGTGAGGCCCACATAAATAAAACACATGCAAGCCAGAGAGTCCTTCCAGAAAATGTGGCTGTCAACATCAAGAGACAAGTAAGTGCTGTGCTTCTGAGCTTCATTGAAAGAGTCACATTCAATCCACCCCTTCCTTCAAAACTTACTTTATTACTGTGGCTTCAAGTTCCACAGAAGAAAAACCACAAAGTATGTGCAAACTAGATGACCAGTCTGTGCTGATGAGAGAAAAAAACAGAAGACCATTGAGGTGCAGGGCAAGCCAGACAAAACATCTTCTGTGCATCTCCTGGAACCGTCAGTAAGAACTAGGTGCTCAAATCCAGACGTTTGATTGGCAGCCTTCAGCTACGTAGGAGGGTGGCAGGGCTCCTCTAGGACTGGAGATGAAGGAGGGACCTGGTTTGGATTTAGGAGTCCATAAGGAACAAGGAAATTTTGTAGTATAGTTTCTGGAGCCCAGGAGAAGCATGCAGGGAAAGGGAAGAGATTTATTTCCTTCTCTTAACGTTTGACCTGCATGGCGAACAGAAAGGTGACTGCCTATTTGCCAGGAAAATATTAAGAATTCATCAAACTGGTGGGGTTTTTTTTAGAACCCAACATTGATTGAAATTTCAGACAAGCCATTTAACCCCCTGTGCCTCAGTTTCTCCCATTTGTAATAAGGGATATAAAAATGTCAATAATTTAATATCTGAGATATATATGTACACATATACTGCATACAATTGAATGCCAGGAAAGGCTGAATGTGCTCAACTAATGAGCACATTCATATTGGGACCTCCTAGGACTTAGGGTGTAAAGTGAGCACATTCAACGTATTTGAAAAATAGATCCTTGGAACTCAAGATTAATAAGTCCATGATTTTTGAGAATTCCTGAAATTTTGACTACCACTGCCATGCAATTTCTTTCACAAAATGCAGTGAAGTATAATGAAAAATTGAAATCCATGACGTGTACATACATGGCAAGTATTACGACATATTCAAAGTTGAGACATAAACCTCTGGGAGAAGCCCAGATTTATGATATATACAAGTGAGTGGTTTTTAGATTTTCAAATTCTGTAAATGAGTAAAATGTTTTGTTTGCTTTTTAACTAAGAGACTTTTATAAGTTTTCCAAGATTTTGTTTTAGCTAAATAAATCATTAAAAAAACACACACACAAACTCTGTCTGCATCATTTCATGAAGGAAGAGCTTCTTAATTTAAAAAAGTCGTTGAAAAGACAATCTCACAAAAGGCAGTTCAATCCAAGGAAGAACAACAGTTGGTAGAACTAACACAAATACTTGAAAATGTAGAAAAATCCCAACATGCATTGACAGATGATAATATTAAGGAGCACATAATTTTTTAGACTTATTTGAAAATTGGGCATCTCTGTAAGCACTACCACATGAAGTAGAATTAGAATATGCAACTTGATCTGACATGCCATTGTTGCAAATCTATTTTCATGTGATAGGAATGAGAACAATGCCCTGGATGCTATTTGTTCAATTAAGTTACAAATTTATCTGAGACTTCAGCTCAGCTTCAGACCCATGATATGCATCTTGGTCATGAACGACACTGTTTTACAGACCAGCATTTGAAACCACTGTGATCTCAGTGATGCTCCCAGCTCTCAAGCCCCATGATTCAAGCCTGAGCCACTACAAAATTAGAAAATAAGCCCTTAGGAGATGTTATTACTAATCCAGTGTTTCACAATGAGATGGTAAACCCATAAAGAGGTTAAATAAGTCATTCAAATTCACACCATCCTAACTGGTATTAAGCGGTATCTGATTCAAAACCAGTGTTGCCTGGATTCCTAACTAACATAATCAACACTATATAATACTAGTTAACATTTTTGATCGTTTATTATGTACAAGGTATTATGTGAAATATTTTACATTCATTATGTTAGCAGATCCTCCCAACAACCCACAAAACAGCTTCCATCATCATTCCCATTTTATAAGAGAACATAAAGAGGCCCAGTCATTAAATCACTTGCCTAAGACCCAACAGGAACGCAAAAAGGCAGCCCAATTCCAGCCCTGCCCTCTTAAACCCTGATATATGCCCCTGTATCTCAGGTATTTAATTTCAATAATAACAAGAACTTTAATTTCTGGGAAGGCAGTAGCAATATGCATTGCTTCTACTAAGATGACTGGAAAAAATAAAAATAATAAATTACAAAAAGGTCGTAATTAAAAAGAAAACTGGCAAGCTGTAGAGACGAAGAGGACTGAATGACCTAGAACTATAGAAAAGTCCTTCTAAGGTGAACTGAAATTCTATCACTTTCTTCTCTGAGCGCATTTGCCAATTCTGGATAAAAGCTAAAGCTTGGGCTTGGGGGTTGGGGCCACTAGTCTCCAGCGAGGGGTGTGGGTATTATTGGCCATGTCAGTGGCAACTGTAGTCGTGTGGGCCATCGCATAGTTCATTTTTATGATGCTGCGAAATGAGCAATTGGAGAGTGGAAGTTGCCCCAAGCAAAATACCAGGCACACTGTGACCTTCAGGGTTTATCTCTTTTACTTGGATCAATAGTACTTGGCTTAGAAGTCTTTGTGGTTGTGGCGATAACCAAAAAGGGCTCGTATTTGACTTTTCAAAAGGATAAGTCTTCTGTGAGCCTAACTCTTGGCACAGTTTGATTAGCATGTGCACAAATATCACACTTTCCACCCTCGGCCAAGGAGCTGATTAACAATCTTGGCCATAACTGTTTATGGTTTTGTTCAAACTGTTTTGTTTTTTTTGTGAACTTTACTCCTTTTAAAAGGTTCTTAATCATGCCTAGAGATTTGCTATCTCCCTTCAATTTGAGGGTAATTTAGGGCAGAGGCACTGTCAAGGCCAATCTTTAGCAAGATTATGAGGAAGACAGTTTCTCACTGGCCATAAATTGGAGGGAAGCAGTTTATCCTGTTGGAGATATCCCCTTCCCCTCCACACCTCCCCAGATGATTACAAATCTCCCTATATCTGACCTTACATTCACCTAAACCAGCACTCTATTCCTTTAATTCTTATTTATATTTAGGTGTTTGTGACTAAAGACAATCGAGAATGTATCCTCTTAAAAATAGTTGATTCCTAGTAAGTGGAAAATGCAAACTAAAAAATGAAGCTTACATAAAGCAGCTTTCAATAAAGCATGTCCTTGAAGCTAACAGCAAAGTCACACAACCGGGAAGTGCTGGCATGCATGATTCAAGTCACAAACCTAAGTCTTTGCACACCTGAAGGATGTCCCAAGGCAGATGTCTGCCTCTTATTTTCAGTGTTCTGTCACTTTTCCAGTCTGTACTCTCTTCCTTGGGTTTTTCGTTCTGCCATTCATCTATTTGTTTAACTGATTATGTTGTGTACCTACCTGTGCCAAGCACTATGCTCGGGCCTGGGCGAATCACTGAACAAAAGCATCTCAGCCCTCAAGCTCACACCCAGAGGGAAGAGAAATGTAACTAAATAGCCCATCGCAATACATGACATTCACAGAGGGCAAAGAGAATATTGAGAAAGTACCTTACCTTCACAGAGTGTTTGAGGAAGGTTTCAAGGAAAAGATTACATCTGAAAGAGAAATAAAGGAGGGTGATTTAGCCAGAAGGAAATAGGTGTGGGTATCAGGACATATCAGGCCCTAAGGACTTCGTGGGTAAAAAAAGAACAAAGCAAAATATTAGCATTATTTTTTGAGAAAAGTATAGGCCATTTAGAATAGCTTGAGAGAGAATGGCAAAAATGAATATGAGGTGGTAGCAGAGGTGCTATGCTGTCATTGTCCTCATCCTTTTCATCCTCCTCATTCTCTTCACATCATCCTCAAAGAAACTAACAATTGGAAGTTTACTGTGCACCAACCACTATTCTAAACAGTTTTCAAGTTTCAAGTCACTTATTACAAATCTCTAGGCACAATTAAGAACCTTCGAAAGGAGCCGATTCCACTGTGTAATATGTTTTATGCCCTGAAAGATGCTTAAAGTTTGTCCTCTAAAAATAAAATTTTTCACGCCCATTAGGATGGCTACTATCAAAAAAAAATCTAGAAAATACCAAGTGTTGGCAAGGGTGTGGAAAAACTGGATCTTGTGCACTGTTGGGAATGTAAAATGGCACAGCCACTATGGAAAACAATATGGCAGTTTCTAAAAAAATAAAATAAAAATAATTACCAAATGATCCAGCAATTGGTTCTGAGTATATGCCAAAAATATTTTAAACAGACCTGTGTTCATAGAAGCATTATTCACAATAGCCTAAAGGTGAAAGCAACCCAAGTCTCTGCCAATGGAGAAATGGATAACCAAAATGTGCTATACGTACAATGGAATATTATTTTGTGTTAAAAAGGAAGTAAATTCTGACATATGCTAAGACATGGATGAACCTAGAAGACATTACTACATGAAATAAGCCAGACACAAAATGACAGATCCTGTATGATTTCAGTTATATGAAATGCTTAGAGTAGTCAAATTCATAGAGACAGAAAGTAGAATGTTGGCTGTCAGGAGTTGAGGGGAAGAAGAAATGGGGTGTTTTTATTTAAATTGGGCACACAATTTTTATTTTATAAGATGAAAGAAAAACATGGAGCTGAATGGTGATGACTTACACAATATTATGAATGCATTGACTATCACTAAATAGTATACTTATAAAAGGTTACAAGGGCCAATTTTGATACATGTATTTTACTTCGATAAAAAAGTAGAAAAAAAGAATAAAAGAAGAATCATGGAATAAAAAAGCCAGGTTTTTATTGTAATGAATCACACTGGTATCTACAGGAATAATTAATTTGAAGAGGGAGAACCTGAAAACTGGGAGACAAATCGTTTATGCAAGAGTAAGAATTCCATAGTTGAGGTGTATGTGGACAGAGAGGAAGGAAGAGATTCAAGAAATATTTATGCAGTAAAATTTTGGATCTGATTATTGGATTTGGGAAGGTAATGGGAAGAAGATAAGAACAACTGGATGGACTATCAGGCTAAAAGCTTGGCAGTCCAGGTTAGCGGTGTTAATGCTAATCGTAAAAGAGAATACCAGAGGGTAGGTTGCTGGGTTCCGGTTTAGATGACCTAAGTTTGAGTGACTGAAGGACATCTAGATGAAGATGTACCACAGGTCATGCAATCTAGAACTTGACAAGAAAGTGACCCACCTACAGGTCATCATGGATGCTATAAGCCCAGTGAAATATTGTGAAACACCAGTAATAAAAGAGTGAACAAGATAATGTGAGACCAAGAAGGAGAAGGTCTATGACATACATGGAGAACAGAATCAAAAATCACAGTGATTAAAATGCAGAAAAAAGAAAGGTCTGGTGGGCGAAGGACGAAAAAATACCTGCTTGGTTTGCCAAAAAAAGAAAGAAAGAAAATCATTAGGCATTTTATAGAGAGCAGCACGAAGAATAAATGGAGTGGACAAATGTCAGACTGAAATCGGTAGATCATGAAATAGAGGTCAAGTCGAGAGTGAATGGGATGCAGGTAACAGACTGGAAAGTGAGCAAGAGCACAGTGTCAAGTGTTCTATTTTTATGGTGGTTGAACCTCGAGAAAGGAAAAAGGTACAGTAGAAGGAAGCAACTGGAAGAACTGGAAGAAAAAGTTGGAAATCTAAGAAAGGGAATCATCTAAAAAGCTTCCCAGAGCTGAAGGTAGGAGGATTAGGGTCAAGGCACATATGGAAGAATCAGTCATGAATGTGAGGAGGGATATCTTGCATTCTAAGACTGGGAAAAAAGGAAGAAAGAAAAGAAGCCAATGGGAATAGATATATAGATCGTCAAGGAAGAGCACCAAAATTTTTTATTTCTGCTGGTCTTCATGGTAAGGTGGTCTGCTGAGAAGATTTTGATAAAATGGCTGCAGAGAGTGGTACAGGTTTGATGGAGTCATGAAGGAATGAGAAACAGCCAGCAGAAGACTGATGGGAAGTGAGAAGGCTCAGCAGGGCTTGGGTTGGTGCTGAGTTTCCCAGGTTTAGAAGCTGAGGCAATGCATTACAAATCAGTTCCAAGGCTGATACCTTGCTGGGTGGGAAGGCAGAAGAGTAGAATGTTTTCAGCTCCTCTTCTTTCCATCCGTATTTTCCCAAGGTGTCCATTGCTTTGATTTAGCTGAGTACTTTAATAAGATAAAAGACAGATACAACTCAATCACATGGGGTACTGGGAACATAGTATGTGATTGTGAAACTGCCTGACAATCCTAGGATTCAAAGGCTGGTTCCATATATTATTGACACCTGATCCTGGGGCAAGTTTTATAATCACTTTGAGCATTTGTTTCATCATTTGTGAAAGAATTATAAGCATTAAATAAGCTTATATCCATATAATTCCTGGTTCATCATAGGCATCAGAAAATTTCAGTTTCTCTTCCCTTTATTAACACCTCACAAAGAATATCTTTCATAAAACTGAACCCAGAGGAATCCAAATCTTAGAAATTTCTTTCTTATTGTTGAATTTCCATTGCAGCAGAGCAATTCACTTGCAAAATAAAGACCTATCCGGGGCCAACTTGATTGAGCCCTGGAGAATTGGGGTAATTCTTTCAAAAAGTAATCCTCACCCCAAACTTCCATTTCTTTTTTTAGAGCCTTACTTCAGTGTGAATGAGTGTCTGCGTGACTTAACACCACCATACAATACCATTAGATCCACTCTTCATTTTCCAAGGAGGCACAAACTGAATTAAGTTTGTGTAATAACGTCACCAATCCAAACCTCTGGCTTAAATGAGGGGCTTGAAATTCTTAGAGATTATTTAACTCATATTTTTAATAAACCAGAGCTTCGAATATTGAAGCGTAGGTAAGCCACTCTAAAGCAAGGCTTAAAAAAGTTAAGTCCTACTGATAATTACATGATAAAAATCTTCCGTACTTACCTTCAGCATCCATCATTTTCCACTGTCAGCCATTGGTAGTGTGAAGGAGGACAATACTAATATTTTCATGGATAAATCAAACTGTTTCTTTTTGATTTGTGCCAGTGAAAGTATCCCAAGTTTTTTTCTTTTCTGTTGTTTATACTGAGGCAGGCCATATTGTGGATTCCCCTCAGCTGTGTGATAAATCCCCATGTGAGTCACATCTATTTCTGCAAATGCTCCGAGTGCTGTGTTAAGCAAGGGAAAGAATGAAATCTGTTGGGTATCTTCTTTCTCCTGCCCTTCTGGTCACTGCTGCCTGCTACAGTCATTGAATAGTCTGTTCTCCTTTTCTTTTTAGTGCCTAGTTTGAGTTCCTGATATCACTAGGTGCTCAGAAAAAAAATAAAAAACAAACAAAAAAACTTTTATTGAATTGAAACCCTGACCTGCTTCAGCAGGGAGGAAGGAAAAAACAGAAGAAGTTTTCACTGTTGCAGAGGGACAGTTGCATAGGGACCATACTTCCTATTGTTAAGAGGAAGTAAACAGTGTTCATCAGGGTGCCAAGAACCAAGGAAGAATTAAATGAGATAATTGAAAAGATATAAAACAATATATATGAAGGGGTCATATACATTGGTCATCATTGATGCTATGAGGCCAGTGAAATATTGTGAAACACCAATAATAAAAGAATGAACAAGGGAATTGGAGACCAAGAAGGAGAAGGCCTGGGAAAAAAATGGAGAACAAAAAAAAAAATGGAAGGATTGAAAAAGCAAAAAAAAAAAGGTCTGGTGGGCTAAGGATGAAAAGATACCTGTTTGATTTGACAAAATAAATAAAGTATCCATTTCCATACAAATAGTGACAGTCTTTGTAAAAGTGGAGTTATACATAGGATGCAGTATTGCTAGGTAGCTTAATAAAAGCACTTAGAACATAGTGGGTTCTATGCTGAACATTGAGGATGTATCAGTGTGTCAAACACAGTCCCAGCTGTTTGGTGGACTATAATCTAGGGTTGGCCTTAAGCCGTCTTTCCATTGCTCTCTGGTCCTCGACTTTACTATGACCTCTACAAGGAGAGGTGGGGACAGTGCCCATCCTAGAGCTGGAGGGTTGGCACAATGAAGAGGTCAGTGTCTTTTGCTTTTGTCCTGTTTGTAAACCCTTATGATCGTTGGTCTGTCCCAGGGTTGCACCTGGTGGATTTACTGTCATTCATGCAAAAACACCTCAGAGCATTTTTTCCAACCTGTTGCAGTAGGGCAACAAATGGCGGCAACCAGGAAGAGAGGCCAGGAAGAGGAGACAGGGCATGTGAAGCAGAGCTGCGGAGAGGGGAGCTGTGGTGCTAATTAGAGCAGACAAACCTTGTGCGTGGTAACTAGAAGACCCTTGAAGGCTTGTCTCATCCAACTCCTCCATTGATGAGATTGATAAACGAAGTTCAGAGACAGGAAGTAACTCACCCAGAGCCACACATCCCACTCACCAAATGGTCGATTTCTTTTTACCTGACCATTAAACAGTGATACTTCTTTTGATAGGTCTCACTGCAAGCGGAGCTCTAGCCATCTAGTATAACACAGTGGTTAAAAACAAGGGTGTTAGCACGAGACTGTCTGAGTTCAAATCCCAGTTCTGCCTCTTAGTACCTGAGTGATCTTAGGGAATCACTTAACTATTTGCATCTCAGTTTCTTCATCTCAGAAAAGAGATTATCTCTGTGCTTTTAGAACTGAATGTGTTAAAACATATAAAACCATAGAACAGTGCCTAGAAAGCAGTATGTGCTATGTAAGAGTTTGCTATCTACATATGTGTATGTGTGTGTAATTGTTGTCAAGTCATCCCTCAAATATTAGTCAAAGTGAACAAGCAAATTTAATAAACAATGTATTTCCTCCTCATTTATTACTTGACTGTTCTCTTTTATCTGTTCTAAATGTTCAGTGTGTCAAAGCGGCGTGTTTATTAAATACGCTTCAGGAAGTGGGCTGGGTTTATATATACAAACCTATTCAGCAATAGATTTTTATCAAGGTTGGAGGAATGCCATCCCCCAGAACTTGCCTGCATTAACACCTACTTAGGACTGTACTAACGACTTTAAAAAGTTTCCCCCCAAAGAAGTGCTGACTCAAGACAGGGAATGCCAATGAAGTTAGGATGAAAGCTGGGCTTCCGAGCTCTCTGGAAAATGATTCATGTTCTTACTGTAGTCACATTTTTGCCTCTTGTAGGACACGTTGTTTCACTTCAGCTTCCTTGAAAGATGGAGAGAGTCAACAGAAAGCTCTAAGCCAAGAAAAGTTATCTCTTTTCATTTTCAGCCATTCAAGTCGAGGGCAACATATTCTCTTCTGTTTCTCCTGCTGGAGGCACAAAATGACCCCCACTGCTGCTTGAGGAGAAAGAAGGAATAAAAGGAAGGATGGCCCCAGGCCCAGCATAGGCACACCCTGCTCCTCTCCCTCAGGTGTCCCTGCCAGCTGCCTTCTCTTGCACTCCCAGGGTGACACTTGGCTGGGCAGTTCAGTAACCGTGATAATGGAGAGTGTGTTCCTGATTGAGAAAGGTCAAGTGGTAATAATAAGAACTGACAGTGTATTGACTACCAACTCTGCCAGGCAGTGTTCTCTGCCATTCACGTAGATAAACTCATGTCACCTTTATAACAACCCTCTGGGGGGCTACTATAAGTATTCCTATTTTGCAGAAGAAACTGAGAGCCAGAATATTAAGAAAACAAGTTCAAAGCCACACTGCTAGGAAAAGATAGAGCTAGAATTCAAACCCAGGCCAATGGACTCCAAGGTCCATCTTATAAATTAGTTGATCCTCAGAGTGTGACCTGAGGACTGGTGCTGCAGCCATGATTTGTTAGCACTTGTGATGGGATAATATAGAAGCTTAGAATAAACACTAGAAACTTTTATAGCAATTTGCTATTAACCTGGCATCCAAGAAGATGACCACTAGACTCATCTCAGTATAGGTCCATTCTGGTGTGTGAAACCCACATGGTGAGGTACATGTGGTGTAGGTCATATGTGAGTCATGCACAGTAGGACGACACTGTCCATGAGCAATTGGAAATTTAAAAATGAGTCCTTCAGTAGAGACGGTTTGATAAGCGCTTCTTTAAAACATCATGCTATACAGCCTGCAAAACTCAGCCCTTGCCATGAATGTGATCAATCAGTTAGACATAAATGCATATAGTGAAAGGAGCATTGAATCAGGAATCAGAAGATAAAAAGTAGGCGTGATCACTAAAGAGAAGATATGGCATGTTGGAAGTTGATAAGCGCCATGGAAAATCTTACAGAGAAGGGCAGGGAAAGCAAATCAGGAGACAAGGAGGAGTGTGCAGTATGCAGCAGGGAGGTCGTTAGGACAGTGTGTGATCATTTCCCCTAGGCAGATAAGCCTCTTGGTAAATGTTTAATTTTGCTTTGGCTTCTCCTTGCCTCTCCCCATCATATGTCCTGGCTCTCCTGTTTTCCTCTCTGAATCAAAACATAATAGACAATTCATTCTTCACTGACCAGGAAAGTCCAATCCATCCTAATATGTGCTCCAAAGTTAAATTATGGGTTTGGAACAGATGATCTCCAAGAACTCTTCCAGCTTTGAAACTCTATGACTTTGGCTAAAAGAACAATTATATATTACTCTCAAGGTACAAAACTTTTGTATCAGTGAGGCTCATTTGATGTGACTCATTCATTCAGCCATTCGGTTGTTTAATATAAATTTAATGATCACCACCTATGAATCAGGCACTGCCTTATGCACTGATGTTATGGAGATACATAAGGCACAGACTGTCTTCAGGAATTTCAGAGTTTGGCAAGACAGTCAGGCCTTTAAACAAAAATGACAACGCATCTTAAGTGCTACAATAGATGTCTGTATAGGTGAGCATGATGACAAGATTGAAAGGTTGTGACGTGTACTCCAGGTTTTGAAGAATGAAGAGGAGTTTACCTTCTTGAGTAGAGAGGAGAAAAACTAGTTCAGGCAGGGAAGTACATGTGGAAATATCACAGTGGGTGACATATTTAGGAAATAGACTAGTAGCTTAGTCTGATTGAAAGGTAGCATGTAAAAACGGATCCTGACTGGTGAGAAAGTTAACAGGGCCAGATATAAGAGACAAGGCTAAAAATATTTGTTTTTCGAGGTTGTGTTGTGAATATGTTTTTTTCCCCAGTATGTGATTAAAGACACACACACACACTCTCTCTCTCTCTCTCAGGTGTGCACAAAGTTGTCATTGTCCCTCTTTGTTCTCTAGGTTATTTATTACACGTTGTAGGTTCCCTAGATTATTAAATTGAAAACTCTATTAGTAGTCCACCATTAGCATCCCAGGGCCTAGTTGAATGCTGGCAACATATAAGCACTCCTATTTGAGTGAATTAATACATGAACCAATAAATAAATGAATTAATCAATTATCACTAATATTTTTTGTCTCTGTTACTTCTATAATCCTTTATAATTTATTTATTTATTTATTTACAGTTTTGGATGGACTATTTGGCTACGTCTCCCTGACAAAGGAATATTTGTGGGTTGATCATACCTAGAATATACTTACATATATTTTTAAAAATCAGTCTACAGATGTCAGAACATTCAGGAGTCATTGGTTGGGGGAGGGCAGAAGGAAATAAAGGAGAAAAAAACACAGAGAAAACCTTGACTTTCAAATTATTTTTGGTGATGGAGGGCCAGCTGTCTGTTTCTCATTATCTTTCCCCCACTTCCACATCTATGAATTAGAATTGACTATATTTTTCTAAGACATCACTTCTGCAGTGATCACATGTTTGCATTTTATCTCTGTCTCACTCACAAAAAAAGGGATGGGCTCTAGACTAAGGTATAGCAATCCGCTTCTTGGCATGAACTGCCTATGGTAGGTTTCCAAAAGTGCTCATTTCTCAAAAGCACTTTCTAGATGCTCCTCACCCCCAGAAATGATTTCGTTTTCTTAGACGGCAATTTTTGTAGTCCTCTTTCTATGAAAAATTTTTAACATAAAGAAGGTAGAACAAGTACTCCAGTGAACCTTCATGTATCAGTCACTCAGCTTCAAAGATAATCAACGTTTTTCTAGTATCACCTCCTGTCTATTAGCACCTCCCCTCAATTTTGTTTGCTTGGGTTTTTTTTCTTACTGGATTGCTTTAAAGTGAATCCCAGATGTCATGTCATTTCATAGCTAAATGCTTGGCATGAATTTCTGAGTGATAATGTCATGCTTTCTTTGCATAGTTTCCCCAGCACCATGACAGTAATGCACCTAACAGAGTTAACAGCAGTCTCTTAATTTCGTCTCATACACAGTCCGTATTCAAACATTCCTGATTATCTTAAAGACATCTTTTTTTACAGCTGGTTTATACATATCAAAACTAAGCGAGATCTACCCATTGCATTTTTGTTGTTGTTTTAACATAGCAATTTTAGGCTGTTTATTAGAAATGTATACTTTTTTCCCCTTATCTAAAAGCTAAGAGGCTGAAATATGCAAGGGAAGGAGAAATAAAAATTGCCAAAGCACAGCCTGCTGCAACAGCACCATTTTTTTAATAAAGATTTTCACTCAATGTCTGCTGGTGGCAATCCATAATATGCAAATGGGAAATGGAGTCAATATGTCTTAAGCAGAGGACTTCACATTCTTCCTTCTAGGAATACAAATCAAGGGAGCCACAACACGCTCAGGTGAATACTCAAATGGGAATCACTATGATCATCCCTTTTACTCTGGATTCGTTTTTATTTTCCTTGATAATTATTATAAAAATAATGCCACCTTATATTTTTAAATAGTGTTTTGGTGTGTACGTGGCATTTCCACATCTATTCAATTTACTATAACATATAACCAATAGTTCACTCTTTATGAAAAATACTTTGTCTCATGGGATTCTTCAACCGAGTGAGTGAAGACAAGGCAGATATAATCTTCCCTTTTCTGCAGATGTGGGGAAAGGCTCAGGAATACGCAACAAGGCCTCACAGTAAGTTGGTGGAGTGGAACATTTGATCCTAGCTCAAGTGATATCAAGAACAAAAATCTTTGGATTAAATATGTCATGTCTTAATTTAATATAGAAGAGCTCAACATCAGCCTCCTGCAAAACACCCTCCAGCCAGCTGCCATACGGTGAAATGTTATTTATTTCCTTTAGGACATTCTCCAACTTTGATATCACCCTAGGTACCCATTACCGAAAGAAGCCTTGTCCCCATATACCCTTTCCAGGGTCAATGAACCAGGTGCCTTCCCCAATCCTAAATTACCACTGAAGGCACTGTAATGGCTTAATGTTTAAATGTGGGTTTTACCATAAGGGTTTTACCAATTGATCCCACTAATCCAAAGGGGATATTTGTACAAATTGGGTTAAAGCACTCATGATAGAGATATCTAATGCTTACTCATATTCAGCTTTCCTCCGTTTCTATGAACATGGAAGAGTTACACTTTCCCATTCCTCTTATAGTTGGGCAGGGTCATGTGACTATCCTTCTCAAGTGACTCTGGAGAGATGTTAGATGTCCTTGCTATCATCCCAATTAAAGTCTAACATAAGACTTTAGACTTAAAGTCCAGCATCATGTTCTTCCTCTGCATCAGGAAGTATGAAGGTGGCTTTGTATTAAAATGGCAGCAGCAAAAATCAATGTACCCTGGGATCATGAAATATGAAGGACTGTAACTCCAGGGTCACCTTAGACCTGCAGTATATGACAGGTGAGTAGAAAATAAACTTTTAGTTAAATCCATTTTTGCTTTTCTTATCACTACAGTCTCATGTAGCCCATCTTCATTAGTACACGACTCATTCTTCAAGGCACTTCACTCGTTATTTGCTGAAAAATTGTCATTAAAAACTATACAATTTGGCCAAGTGTGGTGGCTCACACCTGTAATACCAGCACTTGGGGAGACTGAGGTGGGCAGATCACCTGAGGTCGGGAGTTAGAGACCAGCCCGACCAACATGGAGAAATCCCATCTGTACTAAAACTACAAAAATTAGCTGGGTGCGGTGACACATGCCTGTAATCCCAGCCACTTGGGAGACTGAGGCAAGAGAATCGCTTAAACCCAGGAGGTGGAGGTTGCGGTGAGCTGAGATCACGCCACTCGCATTTCACTCCAGCCTGGGCAACAAGAGCAAAACTCTGTCTCAAAAACAAACAAACAAACAGCAACAACAAAAAACCCACCTCCAATTCAACAATGACTGTGAGATGTAAGGTGGTCCCTAGAGTTGAGTGGTACACAGTGGCAAATCATAAGCAACAGTCCTATCAGCAATTTTACAAAGTTATGTCTTCAGAAAATATTCATTTATTTATCCATTTAACCATCATTAATTGAGTGTTTACTATGCACCAGGCTCAACTTGGGACTGAAGATACAGCTGAGTACAAGGTAGTTATGATCCTTGACCACAAGAACTCTAAACTCTATGCAGATAAGAGGATAATTAGAAATATAATTTAAATGTGTGGTTTAAAGATCTTGCTTTGGAATAATATCACAAGAGAACTTAATCAGTTTATCCCAGAGATTGTAGAAATCTTCCACCAAAGAAGGACCTACTTGAGTTGACATTTAAAGTTTAGTAAAGAAAAGGTTGAACTCAGAAAGGATGGAGAATCCAGCCAGAGAGCACAGCATATGGGAAAGTTCAATTTAGTTTTTTCAGAGGGAGAAAAGAACCCCAGGACATCTGGAGTGTAGGAGGCAGGCTGAAGGCAAAACCCCGTGATGGTGGTAAAAGATGAGTTTTGAAAGGAACGAAGGAATGAGGCTGTGCAGAGCAATGCAGATCAGTTAAAAATGTGGGTTTTACCATAATGACGATGGGAAACCATCGAAGTGCTTTAAGTTTCATAATGATATAAAGTGTTAATTTGGCTGCAGTAGATAGTAAAGTGGAGACACCAGTCTATGGTAGCCTGTGAGAGTAGCTCAAACTAAGACAACCTAGTTCGACTTTGTTACTCCTTTCAGTAGCCAAGAGTGTGAAACTCCATCTCACAACAGAGGCAAATAAGTTACTCTAGTTAAACACTGTTTGAAAATGATGGAGCTGGAATTGAAACACAAATTAGCCTGGATTTAAAAGTAACCATTCCTGTTTTCTAGTTATGTGACCCTAAGGTCAAGACCCAGGGAATTTGGCCAACTGAATCAGATCAGATTCAGGCCAGGTGACACCTTCAGTCTCATTTGCTCCATTCTGCCCTTGCTGTGCCACACTGGGATACAATTTTCCCAAACACACCAAGCAGTCTTCTTCATTGACTTCATGTTAGTGTCCTTCACCTTGAACACTTTCTTCCCACTTATCTGTACAATTGCTCCCTGAGGTCAGTGGGTCTCTCTGCTCATCTGTTGCCTCCTCAAAGAGGGTCTCCCTTAACTGAATTGTTTATTTTGTGTATCTAATTTATTGAAACACAAATTAACCTGGATTTCAAAGTAACTGTTTTCTAGTTATGTGACCCTAAGGTCAAGACCCAGGGAATTTGCCCAACTGAATCAGATCAGATTGAGGCCAGGCAACAACTTCAGCCTCATTTGCTCCCATTCTGCCCTTGCTGCGCCTACATAAAGGAGACATTTATTTTTGTCTCCTTTATGTAGACTTAAACCTCCTTGAGATCATAAAGTTTCTGTATCTTGTCCATTTCTGTATTTCTACCACCTTATCTAAAATAATATCTGGCACGTATTAGCTACTCAACATATTTTTGTTAAATTGAAGAAGAAATATTCACATGTAGCTAGAACTGGAGTCCTAAGGAACTAGTCTCTGAAGACACAAGATTTCCGATGCAGGGGAAAAATGGGGAGTTAGATACCTACAGCCAAAATATAAATTAGAGCTTAATCACAGTCAAGGCAGAGGCCCAGTCACTGGGACTGAAGACAAAAGTAAGGGTGAAACAAGAGAAAGTTGGTTCTGTATCCCTAAAAGGACCAATCTGGGGCTTCTTAAAACCCCTTGAATAGAGATAACGTTGGTGCTAAAGCCTGAGACTGAGCAGACCTTTCAGATGAAAGATAAGACTCTTCATTAGCTCTAAGGAGCCTGGCAGAAACAGGACACTTCCAGTCCATTACTAGACAGAATGTGAAATGTCAAAAACATTTTTAACTTTCTTCAAATGTGAAGATCTGTGACTCAATCTCGTAGCGTTTCCTTTATTTGGTAAATAAGATATAAACATTTTGCTGAGAGATCCCAGTAGAATAGTGTATAAAAATAACAGGAAGCACTCAGCTCCTTTAATTGTGCATCTTAATGTGGCATAAGGACATCTGTCACTCCAATGCACTTCCCTTAGTGCCCACCCCAGTTGTTTCAGGAAGTCCAGTCAATCTTATGGGAAATCAAGCAGTGGTAAGATTCCGTTTTTGCCCTAGTCTAGACTCCAATATTGATCACAGAACAGACAAATTGGAGGAACGAGGTAGAGAGGCCTTCTTGTGTGTTAGACATAAGTGCAAATACTCAGTGGAGAGTGACTTTTAACAAATGCAAGTCTACTTTATAAAGCATAACATCTGTGACTCTTTTCAGAGTGTGTGCTAATGGTCAGCTAGCTGTCCCCTTCTCAGCTTCCCCTGATTCACTTAGGAAAACTCCTGAGAGCCCACTAAAGCGTTTTCATTGATGTTTGCTTTTCAAATGTTTGTCAAGGTCAGGCATTTGTGTTGCTCTTATTAAATTTTAAAGAATTTAAGCCTTGAAAATGGTCAACAATAAATGACAAAAATAGAGACTTCTAAAGACTGTGTATGTATCCCTTTTGCTGATGAGAAAACCGAGAACTGGAAAAACAGAAGGCTAATCTGAGATAAAGTCAAGACCTGAACCTATTCCTAGAAAATCTGTGAAGAAATGGGTGCTTAGCGTACCATTGACAGAAAGCCTCATAGGGTCTTTACTGCTGGTACACAGTACTTCTTAGTAATTTCTACTCCTAGGATAAGGAGTTCATTTTTTGCATGCTCTTCTGCTGAGATTGCATCTTAGGAATAGTTAATGTCTATCTTACATCCAGGTTGGAGCCTATGTTAGTTTCCTGTTGCTGCTTTAACAGATTGCCACAAATCTAGTCACTTAAAACAACACACATTCGTTATCTCATAGTTCTGAAGATCAGATGTCCAATCCAGAAATATTTGTATTATTTCCTTTATTTGGTAAATAAGATATTAACATTTTGCTGGAAGATCTCAGTACAATAGTGTATAAAAATAACAGGAAGCACTCAGCTCTGTTGCTAATTGTGCATCTTAATGTGGCACAAGGACATTCGTCACTCTGTTGCACTTCCCTTGCTGCCCAGTCTAGATGTTTCAGGAATCCCAGATGGCCTAAAATCAAACTGTCAGGAGGGCAGTGCTGGTTCCTTCCTGGAAGCTATGAGGGAGAATCCATTTTCTTGCCTTTCGAAGCTGCAAGAGGCCACCACCTTCCTTCCTCTTAGTGGCCTTCCTGTCAGAAATAGTGGCCTTTCAAGCCAGAAATGCTGGAATTATCACATAAATTGCTCTGTTTCTTCATCTGCAAAAAGGAGAATAATATAATCATGTTCTTTGCAGCATCTTTACATTCCAATATAGGGAAAGAAACAATGTACTTTTTTATTTATTATACTTTAAGTTCTGGGGTACATGTGCAGACATGCGGGTTTATTACATAGGTATACACGCGCCATGGTGGTTTGCTGCATCCATCACCCCATCATCTATATTAGGTATTTCTCCTAATGCTATCCCTCCCCAGTCACCCCACCCCCTGTTATCCCTCCCCTAGCCCCGAACCCCAACAGACCCTGGTGTGTGATGTTCCCCTCCCTGTGTCCATGTGTTCTCATTGTTCAACACCCACTTATGAGTGAGAACATGTGGGAAACAATGTATTCTTTTTTCACCTGGTTTAATGGGCAGTTCCTCAAGTCTTGTCCTTGTGCTAGCTCCTGCCTGCATGTCCTCCTGCCTACCGTGCTCTCTGCATCGCATGCCTTTTCTGTTTGCCTTCTACGTTTTACAAAATTATTCAACTTTCACCTTATCTTGGAAGACTTTTCTGACATCTTAGTCAGATTTAAATGCCCTTCGTTAGTATTCCCATGTCACTAAAATCAAAGGTAATATTTGCTGTAAAACAGTTGAGCTTGTTTGTTTGCTCTGATGTATTTAATATTAGAGAAAAAATCTATAAAAGAAGATAAATAACCGTAAAAGAGTAAAAATAAAACTTTAGTGGCTTAGCACATAGGCTTATTTGTTACTCAGCACATGATTCTGTGGAGATCCATGGCTCTGCTGGGTTGTTCTCGTTTAAAAAATGATACTGTGACCTTATCTCCTTTCAGCTTGTGATGCTCCCATTTTCAGTGTGTGATCTTCACCATGACCACTGGAGGGGGAACAGAATGAGAGACTGAGCAGGGGATTGCATGGTCAGGCCCAACAATGGTGCACACCACTTTTATCCACATTGCATCATTCAAGAGGCAGTCATGTGACCTGAGTTGAAATGCAAGAGAGGATGGGATATATTGTCTTCCTGTGTCTCAGGAATTAGAAACAGGATAGGTGAATATCTCGCCAGTCTCTGCCAAAGTTGACTTGGAAAAAAAATGGTTTCATATTTCTTTTCTTTAGTTTCCATCTTCAGATAAGTTTTCATTTGCAGATCATGATAATTACTGACTGGTTAGCACATGTAATCCACAAGGCAGTAATTTCGTTAATTTGATGAAAAATTGTATCCTGCTGAGTCCTCATCTACGTCTCCTGTCTCTACGAAATGGCCAAATATTGCATAGATTCTTCACAAATTCTACATTTGCTAGCTACTTTTAATCTGATTCAATGTTTAAATGCCTCTTAAAGTTATGCCATAACAATCTTGGGATTTGTAACTGCAATAAGGCTTTTTTCCCATCTAAAATGGAATTCATAATATAAAATTGGAAGGGAACAGCCTCCTATTACATGAGCAAACTGCAGTGGCTGCATCACATTTTAGACAAATGGGTATACCCAAAAGTAGAAAGGTCTCTTGTTGAAAGGAGGAAAATTAGTACATCCTATTTTGGAAAAAATATTCAGGGATTCTGTGTTGAGTCCAGTGTGAAAATGCTGCTATAGAATTACTTCACTTCTCGTTTTTACTGATATGTAGGGGTAAAAAGAGACTCCTTTTCACTTTGCTGAGAAGAAATTAAATGGTTAGGGAGGGAGAATGCAAACGACAGCTGGTGACAAATTGCATTACTCAGTAGCCAAAGAAAGAGTCAAGCACTAGTGATGCTGCCAACTAGACAACATAGGACAATGACGTTCATCAGGCACCTTCTGCATCCGGGGACTAGTCTAGGGCTGCAGAGATTTAAAATTGTATGAAGTTCCTGAAATTCTAGGGTCTTATGTATTAGCAATCAGAAATCCAACAAGTTATTTATGCCAAGGAATCTATTTTCCCTTCAAATGGAAGCTTTAAGAATGTATGTGCTATTTGCCACCCCACCCTGACCTCTCTCTCTTTTATTCTCCCATCACAATGACAAATATTTCGGATGATGGCTGCCCCATCTGCCTGCAACCCTTAGTGAGGACAACAGAGGAGTCTCTAGCCCATCCACCATAAACTTGCATGTAAACTAGGAAAAGGGAAAAAGCAACAACAACTAGTAGTTCTAAACCACTGAGATCTTGGGACTTTTTTGTTATCATAGCAAACAGTAGCCTATCCTGATTACATATTTACCCTGGAGAAATGCAACTTTAGGTTAACTGGTAATCAGTAACACTCAAGGTTTAGTAGGCAGCACCTGCTTAAGATCTCTTTGATTAGCAAATAGTAAAAGCCAAATTACTATGGCTCATATAAAAGGTGGAGGGTGGCCAGGCTCCATGGCTAACACCTATAATCCCAGCACTTAGGGAGGCAGAAGCGGGTGGATTGCCTGAGGCAGAAGTTCAAGACCAGCCTGGACAACATGGTGAAACCCTGTCTCTATTAATAATACAAGAATCAGCTGGGTGTGGTGGTGGGAACTGTCACTGAGGCTGAGGCAGGGTAATCACTTGAACCCAGAAGGTAGAGGTTGCAGTGAGCCGAGATTGCGCCACTTCACTGTAACCTGGTGACAAAGTGAGACCCTGTCTCTAAATACAAAAATAAATAAATAAATAAATGGGAGGGTTCACACACCTCAGTGCTAAAATGGGTTCCCTGAGAATCATATTGTTATTTGTTTTATTTATTTATTTATTTATATATTTTTGAGACGGAGTTTCGCTCTTGTTACCCAGGCTGTAGTGCAATGGCGCAATCTCGGCTCACCGCAACCTCCGCCTCCTGGGTTCAGGCAATTCTCCTGCCTCAGCTTCCTGAGTAGCTGGGATTACAAGCACGCGCCACCATGCCCAGCTAATTTTTTGTATTTTTTTAGTAGAGACGGGGTTTCACCATGTTGACCAGGATGGTCTCGATCTCTTGACCTCGTGATCCACCCGCCTCGGCCTCCCAAAGTTGTTATTTATTTTTTTATAGGTTTATCCCACTATAGTGGCTTCATTCTCAAGCAAGCTTTTCTAATGTGGGCACAAGATGACTTTATGCTTACATAAAACCAGCATAGCAAACTTCAATGGAAAAAGAAAACCTCTCTCCTGATAGATTCAGAAAAAATATCAGGTTTGGCCCTTACTGCCCTGTTTGGGATCAGATACTTACCTCTAAAACAGGGGTGACCAAGTGATGTGGTCTTCTTACTCACCAACTCTGGGTCATGTCCTCACCCAGGGAATCAGGATTGGGATCATCCCAACCCAAACTGCACAGGCAGAGAGGAGGAGAAACACAGCTTCCCAAAGGAAAACTGAAATGCCACCATCAGGAGGATGAATAGATGCTTGGAAAAAAAATTAAAATGATCGCCAAAATATATAAAGTCTAGAAGACAGCATGGAACGCTCTTTTGTCTAAGGTGTCTTTCAACTTCAACTGTTTATATCCATGCTTTTCATTTCTTCAAAATGTATTATGGTTTTTCCCTTATGTTTACAAACATGGCAATTAGTTAATCTTTGTGAGTAAATGTTCTTAATAATATAGTTCAGGTTTGTGGTATAATAAAGTGGAAAATCATTCCATGATCTGTTTTCTATTATTGTTCTCTTATACGCGGGCATCTTTCCACATCCAACGGCATTATATCCTAACTCAAGCAAAGCAACCAGGGGAATGTAAAGTCTATTGCAAGCACTGGCTTCATGAACTCAAAGCTGTAAAGTGACCACAAACCACAGAGGAACATAAACTTTGTCCCTTCCTTCTATTCAGGGGTATTGTAAGAATACAATGTGTGTAAACTCTTTAAACTCTTCTGAGAAAAGGTGCTATGTATATCTAACTGATTATTCATACCATTATCCAACACAAATTGAACCTCCATCCCTTGGAGACTGTTTCATTGCTAATATCACTGACAGCAGTTGATAAAGTCGACATTTGGTTTTAATGGCATCAGCTAATAAGCTGTCAGAAGGTTTCACAATCTTACCAAGTCATACTACATTACAAATACTAAGAATTACTGTTGGAATTAACATAATCTGTTTTGGAGACGCCACTGAATTAATTGGATAGGATATGTCGAGTTTTGTTCTTTTCTCTTTTTACCTTAGGGAGACTTGCATATTCTTTGGATACGAGGGCGAATGTTTATAGAGTCTTGTATGTTTGTGTGTGTTTGTGTGTGCTTTTCATATATGTACTTCTGATGACGAATACTCTGTTTTAGAGTAGTCTCTTTGGCTTGATACTTTGAACGCTTAAAAATACACACAAATTCGCGGCACCTGGCTCTGCTTAAGTCCCATTATATCTTTCAAATTTTGAGACCACTCCAATCGTTACCATGGAAAGAGTGTAGTATTTAAAGGAAGCTGAAAATGAAATTGCAATAATTGCTTCTATTTAGTGAGCACCTCCTCTGGATTAGTGCAGTTCATCATCATTAATTTCATCCTCAATACAACCCTTTAAGACAATTTGATCCATTTAAACTCTTTTGCTTGCAAATGGAAGAAAACTCAGCTCTGCCTGGCTGGAACCAGAGAGGGGATTTATTAACTTGAACTGAAGTCCAGTGTAGAATTCAGGGACCTCAGACACAGCTCAGTCAATAGCTCAAACGATATCCCCAGAATATTTTTCTCAAGCTGCATCTTTTAGATAGGCTCAGTTCTTAGGGTTGTGATGGTGACTTTCATTAACTCAAACTCACAAAATGCAGCACACGCTCCAGCAATGAATATGATATGTTTCTTTCTTTAGTTAAGAAACGATACACCATAATTAGATTGTTTTGGTTCTGATTGGCCTGACTTAGGTCATTAGCTTTTTCTAACAGTGCCATCTGCAATGCAATTTATCTACTCTGTAAGGCATCCTTGAAGCTGGCTCAAATATTTCCCAGCTTTAAGTCAACCGGCAAAGCCTGAGGTATAGGATGTGCTGATTTGTGCTGATTAGATAAAACTTGGCATTTGTCACCTGTTGCAACTGGAGGGAAAGGATAGACAACTTCATTTAAAATGCAAGAGCTGAGAGGGTGAGGTGGGACCATCAGAACAAAATTGTGACATGGTTGTCACAGGGTGGAGTGAGGGAAAGATGGATGCAGGACCAAATATCAATGCATGTCCATTATGGATCGTCATCGTAGTTATTTTATCCATGAGGAAAAAGAGGCTCAAAGAAGTCAAGTGGCTTATGTGCTATCATATATCTAACGAGTATCAGGGCCAGAATGTACAACAAATCACCTGTGATTCAAAGCTAATGTTCACTGTTTCAGGAACACAGCGCAGAAGCAGCATGTCTCATTGCACCTGAGAAAGGCAGGTCCCAGGTGCTCAGTTTCTTTGTGATAGAGCTTTTTAGCTCTTGCACACAGTGCCATCTGCAATGCAGTTTATCTACCCTCCACGCCATCCACGCAGCTGGCTCAAATATTCCCCATTAACAGCTCACAATGTCAGTCTGAGCAGAGAACGAGGTCTCCATGTTTGTGAATTTAATTTAAATGATTAAATTTCTTAATACTTGCTGGGCATGGTGGCTCCTGTCTGTAATCCCAGGACTTTGGGAGGTCAAGGCAGGCTGATCACTTGAAGTCAGGAGTTCAAGACCAGCCTGGTCAACATGGTGAAACCCCATCTCTACTAAAAATACAAAAATTAGCTAGGCGTGGTGGTGGGCACCTATAGTCCCAGCTACTGCAGAGGCTGAAGCAGGAAAATCACTTGAACCAGGGAGGTAGAGGTTGCTGTGACCCGAGATCCCATCTTACCACTACACTTCAGCCTAGGCGACCGAGTGAGACTCCATCTCAAAAAACAAAAACAAAAACGCTTATAAATTTCTTTCTGTCCTGAAAGATCTGGGCCTTCAGACATACTATAAGAGTGGCACCTTACTGTTTCCCTTTGCTAGCTCATTTTCCGCTTGCCCTCACAACGTTGAATGCCTGGTCCAGGCCTCTTGTCTCTTTGCTCCTGCGTCCTAGATTACCTCATGCAGCCCTGGCTTCTGTATGCTCTATGTATCAGCAACCCCAAAAGCATGTCTCCAGCCTTGGTTTTTCTAATACCTGCACCCACCTTCCAATGTGCCATCTCTACTAGGTTTTAACATGTGTGTCATACTTAACATGGTGGAAACAAAATTCTGAATTTCCATTCTCAGTCATTTCTCCCAGTCTACTTCTTCCTTAGTCTTTATTATTTCAGAGAGTTTATCCTGGATTCCTGTCTCCTGCATATCCCACATCTGAAAATCCAGCACAAGCTGTTGACACCTTTTACCTCCAGATCATGGCCTGAGAGTACCATCTTCTCTTCAGCTTCACCACCATCACCCTAGTTCAAGCCTCCAGTGTCTTCTCCTTTATCCCTGCAACAGTGCATTAGTAGATTTTTTTTCTGTTCTCCCTCCTCCCCTCTGTCGTCCAGAAAGCAGCCAGAGCAATGCACTGGAACCGTGCATCAGATCACTCCATTCCCTGCTCAAAACCTACCTATGGCTTCCCATCCCCCTTGGGTGGGCTAAAATTCCTATATGATCTACTCAAAATAATTTTTAAAATTCAATTTTATAACGGTTCCCCTAGCTCATTATGCTTTAGCTTTCTCAGTTTCCTTCTACATCCTAGAATTCCTGCCTTAGAGCCTCCTCACTGTGGGAAATTTTCTTGCCTTTGATTTTCTCAGATCTGGTTCCTTCAGACCTGCAGATCACAGCTGAGACATAAACCTTTCTGAAGAGTTCTTCCTGACTTCCCAAATTAACAAAACCACCCATCACTCTTTATCACATCACCTGCTTTAATTCTCTGCATAATACTTATCACTACCTATTATTTTTCTTGTTTACTCATTTGTTGATTTATTTTTTGACTCCCACCAGGATATGAATTCTATGTAATAAGGGACTTTAGATTATTTACAGCTTCATTGTTTCAGACTAGAATGATGTCAAGCCCTCAGTGAATGAATAAATGGAAAAATAGATAAATGAGTGAATGAATGAATGATAAATTATGGCTTTTATTTTAATGCCTGGGCCACCCATGTGGTAACCCTTCCACAAATGATTTAAATATATGTGAGACTACTAACCCTGTGAAGGTAGGAAGAAGCCATGAACTATTTCCCTGGTACCTTACAAAGTGAATTGTATCCATTTTTATATCCATCTTGTCATGTACAGATTGCTCAAGGTTTCCTGTGGTTCTGACCTGTGCTTCGGCTTGGAGTAACAGAGTTGCGTGGTATTAGAGAAAATCCTTGGACCCAAAGTTGACTAGGCCCAGGCCAGAATTCCTTTTTTGTACCTATAGGTGATATGCCTCTATATTAAGTTGCTCAACCTCTTTGACTTGCTGTTTTCTCAACTGTAAGATGGCTATACTCACAATTCATCTCACCAAGTTATTGTGAGATTCAAAAACACCTGGTAACTGGGAGGTACCCAATAAATGTTACTTTCATTTCTCTTGCTTTATAATTTTATTGGTCATTGACAATCATAATTCACATAGTTCTTGCTAAGAATACTATAGGTACCTAATTCTGTAGGTATTGGGGGTAGGAGATCCCATTGATTTTAAAAAGAAACAATCCTATTGACCCTATGCGGCCATCTTCCACTTGCCCTTCCACATTCACTCTGCCTCCTTCCCTAGATTAATCCTGATCTGTGACCTACATGTGGCTCTGTATGGACTTTATCAATAGGTATTTTGTGTTTTGGATTCTGTTGGGTTTGACCAATGAGGAGCACGAGCAGGAGACTGAATAGAAGAAAGAGAATGTGGTCAGGACATTTATTTCCTTGGCTCCATCTCTTCAGAGGCAAGAGGTCTAAATGCACCCTTCAACTGAGCCACAAGCCTCTCCTGCCTTTAGTTTCTATAACTGTTCCTTTTTCCTCATCAGGCCCGGGAATTCTAAAGGCTCCCATTTAAGTAATTGCTCCTTAGCGTTTCCATACACCTTGCTAACACATTTGAAAATAGATAAGCTTTCCAGTTTAAATGTGAAAGTTTAAATACCAATTTGAGGGTGTTGTCTGTTTTCTTCCAAGATCCTGTCTGATACAGTTCCCTGTCCTTAAGGAGTTCACATTCTCAAATCTCATTACATCAGGGATCATTAATATTAAAAGAACCAAAGCAGCAGTTCTTTGCGACCATTGCAGTTACCTCATGGTGCATCAAGTCAGCAGAATATACTGACCTTATTTATTGCCTATCTTTCCACAAGAAGCCATGAAAAATATTTGTGTGTTTATTAAAGTGTGGACAGAATTGATAAGTGGTAAAGTGATATATATTAAACTTTTTTCTTTTTTCTTTTTTTTTTTTTTTTTGGCATCAGTGGTTTTCAATGGATCAAGTCTTCTGAGGAGTTTTTAAAAAATATTTCTGTCAGGCCATGCCCAGGCCAACTGAACTGGAGTCTCAGGGGACAGGAGGCCAGACATCTGTGCATTCCAAAGCAACCCAAGTGCTTCAAATGTGAAAATAGGCTAAGACCAATGGTTTTATACATACCTGGGGAGCCCAAAGCAGAGACTGCCACTATTACATAAAGCATCCCCATGATCATCGGCATTCTCACACTGAACTTACTGCGGACTCATCTCACTATCTACCTCCAAACTCCTCTCCCACCGTGGTCTCTACTTCCTATGATTCTGGACTAGCAACCATTCCTCCAATAGCTCCAGTTGACTTGGACACCAAAGCATGAACTGTTTGTCTTATAACTTGTCTGTTATATCCCTTGATTGTATCCAACAGCGACCTCTCTGTCTCCCCCTCCAAGGACAAGAAATGCACTGCCATGGCACCTGCTCAGACCATCTAGTCCAAAGCCTGCCAAGCCAACAGTGCCTGGGGGGCCTCCATCTTTCCAGAACGGGAGACTGGACAGGTGGGGGGGATACACTACACCACTCTGGAAAAAAATTATTGTCAGAAATGGATCTCAATAGGGGTACTTTTTCACATCTCTCCCCATATTGGGAATGTTCAAAAAGACTTCACAATCATTATCATCAATAAATATTATAATTATCTCCCTTTAAACAGAGTAAGAGACCTTGGTAATGAACTTATCCAAATCTCTTAATGCAGATGGATTTGTATGGCAGCAGCACCCATCCTTGGGTGCTAATACATGCGATAGTTCTTTGTAAAATATAGTCTTCTACACATGCATGTGATTATCATTAGTGTTTCTATTGTTATAACTTCAAGTCAAAACTTTAAAAATGCAACAAGCAAACGCATTTAAGAGTATTTACAATGCTCTAAATGTTAATGAACATTTAGACTAAATGAACAAAAATATATTAAATGTATTTAAACCATTTAACGATACTAGTTAGGAATGGAATCATATGTAATAATTATACGATGCTAATAAAAACCTTATAGAACAGAATATTATGATTCTGTGTAGATTTAAGTCTGGACATTCAAACTTATGTTTTAACCAAATGTCTGAACCATACTTTCTGGTAAAGAGGTTAGGTAATTAGAACAAGGGGTCAGTGGGGTGGCTAATGGAGAGGGAATGGTGGGTATTGCATGTTGGAAGCAGTAACTGCAATCCTACTCATTTGACCAATATCAAGACGACATAGATATTGTTTACTATTTAAGTGGCAAACCCATTTTGATGAACTTGTAGTCAGCCAAGCCAGCCAAGATCTATTCTACTGTTGACTCCACTGTATCCTTGTGGATTTGCCTACAAAGTCTCTCTCCAGCTGAAATAGAGAAATGTGAATGTTCTGCTTGTATGGCATTCAATCTAAACAAATAATTTGCTGTGATTAGAACACACAGTCATTTCTAAATGTTGATATACTGGGGAACTTCACATATAATCAGTCATGCATTCATTCAGGAAACTGCTTAAGAAGCTAGGAAGCCCTCAACACCATGCTAGTTATTGGTGCTATGGAGAGTTGCAACGCACAGACATCACTGCTCTAGCACTCATGGGCTATTGTCAGAGAAACAGATATGATTTTTAGATTAACAATATCTGACAAGTCTTATGATAGACATAAACCTAGAAATGAGGACACAGAGAAGAAAATGATCTGATCGAATGGGAAATAACCAGGTTTGACTTACCTAACATTCCTTCTTACTGTGTCATTGCTTTCAGCCTAAATTGACTATTTGCACTAAATGCCTTGCTTACTCCAACTTTCCAAACAGCCCATGTTCCCAAACCAATCTTGCTGGACTCTAAATTCCTGATGCACTGCTACGACTCTGACTTTTTTGTCTGTTTTTAAGTCTGGTCACTCTGATGCCCAGGCTGTGTTGCAATGGCACAATAATGGCCTACTGCAACCTCAAACACCTGGCTTACAGCAATCCTTCCACCTTGGCCTCCTGAAGTGCTGGTATTACATGTATGAGCTGCAATTCCTGGCCAATTCTAACTTTTCTTACCTTCTCAGACTCCATGAGGCAATGTGATGGCTTGAGCCTGATGTCCTGGGTTTGAATCTTGATTCTGTCAAGTCACTGTCTATATAACCTTGTCCCAAAAGACTAAACCTCCATGGGTCTCCATGCCCTCACGTAACTAGAAACATTCAGAGTGTGGCTAACATTAGAGAAATCTTTGTAAGACAAGAGGCACAGTGCCTGGTAAATACAACGGACTTCCAGGGAAAAAACCCTTTACAATTACTTTCACTGTTATTACTATTCTCTAACCTTTCAAATCCTGCAACGTCTCTAGGTTTGTGCTCTGGGTTCTACTTGAGTAATTTTGACTTATCTCTTTGTGGTTTTGAAATAATGTGGATAAATAATTTTAAAAATTAAGTAAAGATTCCTCTCTCCAGGAAATGACACTTAATTCCTACTCCTCACTCTTCACCCCCACATTTTGGGCTGAACATAATACTCACTTCTGAAGAATAGAGTGTAGAAAGGGGAAAAAATGGTAACTTTTCAGTAGAGAAATGTGGCAAACACCACCTTAAGCAAACAGTCCTGGTTGACACGACAGTGATAAACATGTTGATATCATGCACCTTGATATGATGTGATGAAAATAGCATTTCACATCTGTGTTGCTATTTCCCAAGTCTCATTATCCCAGTAATGATGAGATACAGTTATCTACAAAAATCAAGGGACTTTCTACAAAATACCTGGTCAGAATTGCTTAAAATTACTAGTCATGAAAAACAAGGAAAGAAACCCCGAGGAAAGAAAGGAGGCATGGCAACCAAATACAATGCGGCACCCCAGGTTGGATAGGCCTGGAAGAGAAAAAATAAATTTCTGAGGAAAAAAGCCTGAAGTTTAATTCGCAGTCATTTACTAATGTTGACAAATATGCTATGGTAATTTAAAATGTCATTAAATTTGGGTGAGGGTTATAAAAACTCTATTATCTTTGCAACTCTTCTGTAAATTTGCAGTTATTCAAAAGTAACACATTTTTTTTAAGTGAAAACTGTGATCAGTGGAATTCCCTCTGCAGAACCTCTTTATCGAGACTTTAGGATTCTGCCTATGAACCAGCCACTGTTTACTCAGCTCCAGACGGAGATGTTCCTGTCACTTGCCTACTTCTCTGAAACACAGTCGTAAGCAAACCTATGTTAAAACCCTACTATTTTTTTTCTCTTCAGAGGAAAGAAATGTTTTCATCAATTAGTGTTTTCCTTTGAGTTAAATAAATTAATGGTTTTTGAACGTCTCCTAAATGAGTGAGTCTGTAATTGGGGAAATACATTCAAAGCCTGATCTGATTGTCCATGGCTCAATATTTGTAATATAGGTGTTATTTTTTCGTGAACAAAGCAATTTTCAGACACATAGACAATTGGGTAAATGATTGGTTGGTGTGTTTATACCCATTTCAATGAGAAAACCACATCAGGGAAGGCGTGCGTCACTTGTACTGACCTCAGGTGAAAACATTAGAAGATTTTCTTCAAAGATTTGTGTCCCAATCTCGGTTCTCACCATATTCTACAATGATATTATCTGGATATAAGGACTCTGATGAGCCCATGAAAGATGGGCATTTCCAGGGTCTTACAAGAATTAGTCATCACACATTTATGAATTGTCTCAAACTTTTAGTAGAATAAAAAAGATAATAAAAATGAAGATGTAGAAGAAACTCTCCACTACAATTTGTTTTGCCTTTGCCTGTCTATATGTGCTTATCTCTTTGCTACAGTTTCTTTTGCATGTGCTGCGCATGCCTATCTTCCAGGTTAGAATGCGAGATCCCTAAGGGCAGGAACCAAGTCTCTTCCCCTTATTGTTCTCAGGACTTAGAACAGTTTTGAAACACAACATATGCCCAATACATGAAGGGATATTTACTGTTAAGTGGAGTCCAGATTTTTTAAAGTTCTTTTTATTGCAGTATTTCTATATTTAGTTGCAGAGACACAGTCACAGGTGCAAGAGGCTTATGGAGTAGGAGACAACATGGGCAAGATAAAAGGAGGAAGGAGCAGTGGTTGGCAGGGAGGGCATCAGAGGTGCCCCAGTGCCATTGCACCCCTATTTGGGTAGAAATGGCCAGGTACCAATGCTCCAGAAGTGTGTGGCTTCACTCAAATGTGGTGACCAGTCTCAAGGATGCTGCAGCTAGAAGATGTCATCTGACTTCACTTTTTTACAGCTGGTCAGCAAGTTATTTCCTGAAGATTTCTCTCAGCAGTGCACCTCAATGCTCATCTCCAATTCTCTAGCACTTACTTTAATGCCATCCTCTCTCTAGTGATTACTAAGCTGGCATAACGATTGATATGCTTCACAATTATTGGAAAATTTGACTCCAAATTGATTACTAACTTCTAAGGTTAAACAATCTCATCTACACCACATTTTTTAAAAAACTGAAATTAGTGGAAAATGCTGCCAGAAAAAGACAATGACTATAAAATATCACTATTTTATGTACACAAACACAAAATTACCCCAGTTCTCCCAATGAGCTACTGGTTTGAGATCTGTGTTAGCAATTATTAAAGCACTTATTATGTGAATTATTTACACCTTATATTGTAATATGATGGAGATGAGGCAACAAGGTTCTGTAGTGAAAAAAATATATATCAGACAAAGCTGAGTTTGAACCCCAGAGAAACCATTAACAAGCAAAGTGTCTCAGGCAAATTACATAGCATATTTGAGCCCCAGTTTCCTCACCTGAAAAACAGAGAGAATAACCATTTAATTTGCAGGTTGCACATAAAGTGTGACAATCTATATAGCATGTTAAACAAACGTGTTGATTCCCAGTGACCCCTGGTTGTGCCTGATGGCCCTGCAATGCTCAAAAGAAAGACATCACTGTCAAGCTCTGAGTTTCAAAATAGAGTGTTGTTTGCTTATGTCTACAGGGAGGTAATAGCCTTGACATCAGGCTGATTTGAGAAAGAGAAAAGGATTTATCAGAACTTACACAGCTGATTTCCCTTATTGTTTTATTTTCTTTCTTTCTCTCTTTTATTTGTTTACTATGTTAAGAACTAGAACTTGAAGGAGTAACTGTAGAGAAAATTATAGGGTAAGGAAGAATAAAGGCTGAGACACAAGGGAAGACAAACCCTGCAAGGAAAAGGAAAAGCTTATCTGTGATTACAGAAAGTAGTTTGTGAAGATGTGGCGTGGATGAGAGTAGATGCCGTGTGGATAACTAAAAGGGGAGCTGGCATAGCCCACCCATGGTAGGACTTGGGTGGGGTGACACAATCACAGGATTGTGACCAGATATCTAAAAACAAGACTCAGGGATGGTGATGTCTCTCTGTGGTTACAACCTCCAAAGTCTGGCATGAGCCCTTGTGGATGCCTCAACTTGTCTACACCTTTCTAAACAGTCCCTTTATTGGACCTACTTAAACTACCCTCATGTCCATCTGGCTTCCTCCGGGAACACTGACTTTACAGATGTTAATATTATCATATGAGAAAATCACACCTACAGAAGTAGATTATAGAAACCAGCTGCTTTAAATTGACCACTAGATAACAAAGAGATTAGGATCCTTTTAGAAAATAGAAATCCATGCCAGAATACCCTTGTTTTTTGGTATTCAATGTCTGACAAATATGCCAGACCTTTATAATAAAAAAGGTTTTAAATTTTTTATTGATCCATAATAATTATACATATTTATACATATTGCACACCATTTGAACATATGAAGTACAGGTGATATTTTGATAAATGCATACAGTGTGTAATTATCAAATGAGAGTATTTAGAATATCCATAACCTCAAACATTTATTATTTCTTTCTGTTGGAAACATTTTAAGTCTTCTCTTATAGCAATTTTAAAATGTGAAGTGTGTTGCTTTTAACTGTAGTCACCCTATGGTGCTACTGAAAATGAGAACTCATTTCTTTTATCTAACTGAATGTTTATATTCATTAACCAACCTCTCTTCATTTTCCCTTACCCACACACCCCAGCCTCTCATATCTTTCTATTAATACTTTCTACCTCCATGAGATCAACCTCTATACCTCCCACATAAAAGTAAGAACAAGCAATATTTTTCTTTCTATGCCTGGCTTATTTTACTTAATATAATGACCTCTAGTTCCACGTATATTACCATAAATGACAGGATTTTGTCCTTTTTGTGACTTAATAGTATTTTATTATGTGTATAGTCCACATTTTGTTTGATAGACACACATATCCACACAAAAAAGATGACATTCATTTTTTTTAATTTTAAAAATAATAACTTCTACAAATTACCAGTTTCTCTTTTGGTTTCCTCCCCACATAATTCAATGTGTTGGTGATAAGATGGGACTGATCAAGGCAGGAGCCTGTGGGTGGAAGGAGCAGAAGGGTGTAGCCCTGCATAAGAGTTGGAGGCTGAGCTCAGAAAGAGGGTGTCTACCTGGCAGGAAAGTCCAGCGCAAAGGGTTATAGCCTAAGCGGGATGTTGGAAGGCATCTCGGGGGAGGAAAACAGAGTGTCAGAACCAGACTGGCATCTGTAAGCCATTTTTGTGGAAGTGTCACCCAGCAGAGTTATTGGAGCTTCTGCAGGATAAGGAGAACATGCACATGGGACTATCTGGCATAGGGTATTAGAGCCGAAGAAAGATGAAAAAACATTTATGTAGAGGCTATCTCAGCACAGTATAAGAACCTGAGACGTGATGGAGAGTTTCCACATAAAGAGAAGGGAGCAGTTTGTTGCTGGGTACCAGAGCCTGGGCACAGTGGAGAAGCCATCCCTGCTGGGAATAGAAAACCCGGCAGCAGCAACTCAGCCTGGAGTGTTGGAGACCAAGTGAAGAGAGAAGGGCATCTGTGCCATGCGGAAGAGGCAGCAACGGTGGTGGGCAAGTGTGTCAGAGCCTGGATGGGTTGAGAAGGGTGTCCATGAGCAATCATGGGGTTGGCAGTGGTAGTTTAAGATCGGTGGTATGAGGCCCAGGGGAAGAATAGGACAACCCAGGCAGGGCGAGCCCATGGTCTTTGCAAATGTGAGCAGAGCCGTGACAAGGGGTTGGTCACACCCAGGAGGAATGGTCAAATACGTAAATACATTAAGGATCCTGGGATGGCCGGGCGCGGTGGCTCACACCTATATTCTCAGCACTTTGGGAGGCTGAGGCGGGTGGATCACAAGGTCAAGAGATCGAGACCATCCTAGTCAACATGGTGAAACCCTGTCTCTACTAAAAACACACAAAAAAATTAGCTGGGCATGGTGGCACCTGTCTGTAGTCCCAGCTACTTGGGAGGCTGAGGCAGCAGAATTGCTTAAACCCAGGAGGTGGAGGTTGCGGTGAGCCGAGATCGTGTCATTGCACTACAGCCGGGGAAAAAAAAAAAAAACACAACCAAAAAAAAAAAAAAAAAAAAAAAAAAGGATCCTGGGAGTCAGGATTCTAAAAATTGGAAAGGGGGGATAGAAATAGAAAAAAAGAGAAAATCAGAATGAACGCTGTGGTACTGAAGTGGAATTGAAGGGATTGATGTAATCTTGGGATTTTTAATATATAGCTGGATAAATACACCTATTAAGGTGGAATTGTGTGCATATGCATAACTGGTGTGTATGAAACTGCATATGTTCCCTAACTCTGGCCACAGAGACGACCTGGGAGCAGTAACCCTCCAGTAACAATGAGCACACATAGCCTTCACATCCTGGTTTCAAAATACTGTTTTCAACAACAACAAAAATAGCAGTTCTTAGAGAAATGACTGACTCCAAGACTGGGACAGAGAAAGCACAAAATGAGCCCAGAGCATCTATCTTGGCCTGAATATAAAGAAGTCATCAAAGATAGATGGGGACACATCAGGAAGACACATAAGCCAGCTTAAAGGGCTCCCACTGCTCAAACACAGACATTTAAAGCATCAAAAAATAAGAAGAGTAATGGATTGTGACTTATTGAGTAAAATGAGAATCCAAGTGTTTGTATTGACATAAATATATCAATGAATAAATTGAAAGGCTAATGAATAATGGAATATTTACATAGTTTCATACGTAGTACATTTTTCAACATACTCATTAACCACAAAGGGAAACGAATAATTTTATAGCCTGTCAGAACCCACTTAATCAAGTGATCAAAGTTAATACCACCAGGAATGGGACAAGTAGAAATCACACATTATTAGAAGGCACACAATGAAGAGGACAGGGCATCACTTCAATGATATCCTTACCAAAGGTGCCCACCATGAATGTAAAATCTTCAAAAAATGTCAAGGTCTTAAAAGTCAAAGGAATACTGCGGAATTGCTCCAGGCTGAAAGAAACTGAACAGACATAGTATCTAAACACAACATTAAAATGCATCATTTTGTTATGAAGGACATTATTAGAATTCTTAAAGAAATTTAAAAGGGGTCTGAGGATTAGATGGTAGTAATGTATCAATGTTAACTCCTGATAGTGATAGTTGTTTTGTGCTTACACAGAATATATTTGTTTATAGAAAATGAACACCGAATTATTTGAGAGTGATCATGTTAGTAAATTACTCTCAAATGGCATAAGTCTGATATTGTCTTAATATCGCTCTGAAAAAGTTATTGAATGTTTTTACACAATCTAGCACTAAATATTCTCGTTTTAAACACGAAACTTTGCGCTTGATGAGTATCTCACCTTTTGTAGCTCTTCTAGCCAAGAGAATTCAAACCTATTCCTAGTAACATAATGGGACCAAATAATTTATAGGGTAACAGTTGGCAACATGATAATGGCAGTGAGATTTCTCTTCTCTCTCTCTCTCTTTTTTTTTTTTTTTTTGCTAACTGCTTCCACTTAGAAATGAAACTTTAAATATTCTGCTCTGACCTTTTTGCCTTGGAGAAGAGTTTAATTACCTGTGCAGTTTACATAAATTATGTCGCCTGTTTGTCTAAAATTGAATCCTGGGCAGAGATCAATATGGCTTCAGAAAAGCCAGAGCAAATGACTTCTCTCAAATGCCATCAAAGGTCACCAAAACCTTTCCTGCTTGGATGGGAACACACTCTGTTTGACAGCCTGGATCACGTCACAGGCCTGCTTCCTGCTGCCTTGGGTACCAACCACAAGAGCATGATTGATCATCGGTTTAGAGGGCACTGGATACAAACTCCCTCAGGACTAAGCCACGTGAAATTAATTGAATACCATGATGAGTCTGATTCATCATTCTCCAAAAAGGAAGGGAGAAAATGGCGCAGAACACACCCAGAGCTTGATGCATGAAGCCTTGTGGAGGTAAACTGCAATTTATGCTCAGGATTCTGATGGTCACAGACTATGCATGTGTTATTTGGTTGCCATTTTGCAAAATTATTCAGGGAGAAAAAATGTACCTTTGTATCTTTCCTTCATCTCTTTATTCTTCCTTTAAGGAGAAAAGATACTTGGTAAGGGCCAACTATGTGTCTGACTCTATTCAAACAACCACATTATAAAATATTTCATGGTAGAGGTATAAAGTGTGAAAATATTTCAGACCAGGATAGAGTTTGTTTTAATCTGGGACATTCAGAGAAAGTTTCATAGAGGGCATTACATTTGATTGGTAACTGGGAGAAGGTGTAGAGTTGTAATAAATTTGAAAAATGAAGGTAAGAAATAATAACAAGAGTAACGTCGCAGAAATTGTTCAAAGGTGAAGTCTAGCAGTTACTTTTATATGGCTGGAGCAGTGTGAAGTCGTATTGGAAAGCAGACAACTCACAAGTGCTGAAGTCAGGCCCTTAAAGAACACATAAATTTAGCAAGAGGGAGAGAAGTCAGCTAAGAAGACACAGAAACAACAGAAACGTATAGAAAAACTAGAGTTACATTAGCTTAAAGAGGAAGGTGATGATCCATTCAGAAAAAGAAATTAACAAGATCAAAAGGTAGAGAGAGGTCAAGAAGAGTGGAACTAATCTCTAATAATCCCTAAAACTGAACATCACTAATAATATGATTGTGGCCTTTACAAGAGCCATTCCCAGGTAGGACAGCATGGAGCACATCAGATCTCACGGGAAAAAAAGAGCCCCTGTAGTGAAAGTCAATGCACCAGGTGTGGTTTGACCTTTCTCACAATTTGGTGATGAATGGAGATGTGTTTGAGGTAAAGAAAGTAATGAAAGGCCAGGCCCAGTGGCTCACGCCTATAATACCAGCACTTTGGGAGGCCAAGAGGGGTGGATCATGAAGTCAAGAGACTGAGACCATCCTGGCCAACGTGGTGAAACCTTGCCTCTACTAACAATACAAAATTAGCTGGATGTGGTGGTGCACACCTGCAGTCTCAACCACTTGGGAGGCTGAGGCAGGAGAATCACTTGAACCTGGGAGGCAGAGGTTGCAATGAGCCAAGATATCGCACCATTCACTCCAGCCTGTGTGACAGAGCAAGACTTCGTGTCAAGAAGAAAGTAAGAGAGAAAGAGAGAAAGAAAGAAAGAAAAATAAAGAAAAGAAAGAAAGAAAAAAAGGAAGAGAGAGAGAGAAGAAAGAAAGGAAAGAAAGAAAAGAAGAAAGAAAAAAGAAAGAAAGAAAGAAAGAAAGAAAGAAAGAAAGAAAGAAAGAAAGAAAGAAAGAAAGAAGGAAGGAAGGAAAGAAAGAAATGAAAAAAAGAAGAAAAAGGAGAGGGATGAGAAATGATTGAGAAGAAAAAGCAAAACATTGTGGTAGACAGAAAGGCTGAATGTAACATAGAATGAAGGATTGGTGCTGTAAGAAAAACGGCAGATAACTGTTATGTCAAGTTATACTGGAAGGTGAGGGAAGGTGGAATTGAGAGTACAGGTATAAAAGTAACTCTTCTGGCTGAAGAAGGAAGAAAAAGATAAGAAATTTTAAGATATGGTGACTATTTGAGGTGACTATGTGATGATGACTATGTGAGAGAGGAAAATGAGAGTAAGATAAATTGACTTATGAATTTACACATGCAGCATTAAGAGCTGAGATAAATGTGCAAGAAGTATATGATGTTTAAGTAAGGGGAAGGGCTTGAGGAATGTATAGTTATTTGGGAATAGCTACTGTTAGGAGAGTTTCAAACAAATGCAGAAAACGGTGATAATAAAAAACACCTACAGTAGAGTAGGATAGATGGTACAAACTACTGTGAACCACTGAAATGAATAGAACTCAAGATTCAATGACTTAAAGAATAAAGATGTTTACTTCTTTCTCATTGGGTGCAGGAGCTAGGTTTGCGGTAGTTCTTCTCCATACAGACACTTAAAGACTCTGGTTTGTGACAACTCTGTCCTGTATAACATGTGACTTCCAAGTTTGCTCTGAGTGTCACTGTCCCAGTGGAAAAGACCTCAGAAGATTGTGCATTGGAGATTTTGTGCTTCAGACATGGAGGTGGAACACATCATTTCTGCTCTGATTCCATTAGTTGGAACTCAGTTCTATAGTCCACCCTGATATGCGTGAACAGCGAGCAGTTTCTGTGAAAAGATCTGCATGTCTATTCTAGGGGACAAGGACTAGCACTAATATGTCAGATCTCTTAAGGCTTAGAAAGTTCTTCCCTGAAGACAGAAGCAAAGGCAGACAGTATTAAATTATTCAGGATAATAAGCTTCAAAGTGTGAAGAACGTCAAGAGCTACGTGCTTGCTGGAGCTCTCCTTGGTACTGAGCACTATAGCTGCCTGAAACCATTCCAACAAGATTCCCATAAAAAAGGGTATGCAGCCCCACGGTATATAAACCTGCAGATGCTATGTACAAAATAACTTTGCTGCTCATCCGCGAATTACCTTGGACACTCTGAGGTTCACCCACTTGATGATAATGATTGAATCAAGGAGTAAAAGGAAACTTGGACTGAGAATTGGATAATCTGGAATACAGTCCAGATTTTGTCACAAATTTGCTAATGAAAGTCACTTCTTTCCTCTGAGTCTCAATTTTTCCTCTTTGAAATGCTAATTTTGGTTTCAGTGGATCTTGTTGGCTTTCCTGGTTCAAAAATAAACATGTAGTAAGCCCTCTTAGAGATCACCATGTTTTCTTGCCTCTTCAGTTTCATGAAACGGGAGCCCAAGTAAATGTTCAGAGGTAAGTCATTCTTAAACACTGATGTTTGGAATTCACATTATTACTCTTTCCTGGAAGGAAATTTGGTATGGGTTTCAAGAGCCGTAAGTAATTTCATGCTGAAAGAAATATGATGAATCTAGGTGTTTGCAGAGAATTATACATAACGATATATAATAGAGAAAATTAGCAGCAATAAAAATGTCTAAAGTTAATAGGAATGTTGAATACAATGAATATATACAGTTTCTATAAATAGGGTTTTTAAAGTTTAGTTAACATAATGTCTACTGAGGAGTCATTAAAATATTTGGTTAATTATGAAGATGATGGAAATATGCTTGTGGCTTCCCTCTCTACAAATTTTGGCTCCTCTCAACATTCTCTTTTATTTCCCCTACCTCCTATCACCATGTAAAATCTATGTATTCTCCTTACCCTGTGTTTTTTTTGTCTCTCCAAACCGGCATGCATGCTCCAAGAGAACTCTAACATGTTTTGCTTCTTTCATTCCCTGCTTAGACTCCATTTCCTAGAAAAGTATTTGCAGATAATAGGCTCTTAATAAACATATGTTAAAATAATAACAATATCAAGTGAACAATCAAATAAAATTATATGCATAGTACAACTATTCTAATTGTATTCAGCTAAATAATTGTGTATGTCTGAGTCTGAATATGTCTTCGATATTTCCTGTAAATTTATTTCATTTTGAAATACGAAAGTACAGAAGAGGTATAAAATAGCCATTCATAGGAAGAGTGCGGTAGATTACACCTGTAATCCCAGCACTTTGGGAGGCGAAGGAGGGCGGATCACGAGGTCAAGAGATAGAGACTATCCTGGCCAACATGGTGAAATCCAGTCTCTACTAAAAATACAAAAATTAGCAGGGTGTAGTGGTGGGTGCCTGTAGTCCCAGCTACTCGGGAGGCTGAGGCAGGAGAATCGCTTGAACCTGGGAGGCAGAGTTTGCAGTGAGCCGAGATCATGCCATTGCACTCCAGCCTGGGCAGCAGAGTGAGACTCTGTCTCAAAAAAAAAAAAAAAAAAGAAAAAAGCCACCTATTTGTTTTTAAGATTTAGCTGATTTTATTTGATTTTAATTTCATTATGATTATCAGTGAGATTTAGTTGTATATGTGTGCTTGTGTGTGTGAGAATGTGTGTGCGTGTGTGTGTGTGATAATGTTATTTTGACCATTCCTGGTCCCTTCTTTCTATTGAGTGGGAGTCTTAAATACTTCCACTTTTCTTTGCATTGCTTCTTCTACAGTTTAAGCTTCCAGCATCATCAGTCACTTGAACTACCACAAAATCTTTAAACAAGTCTCCCTATAGTCACTCTCAATCCTACGATCTATCTTTCATATAGTTTCTTCAGTTTAAAACTATAAAATTGATCCTGCCATTCTCCTATTAAAAACCCTCAATGGCTTTCTGTCACACTCAGAATAGAATCCAAGCTCCTTACCTGCCATAGCCTGAAGACTCTGGCCAGCTTCCCCAGGCTTGTCTCTAGCCAAGTCCTCCCACACTCACCTCACTTTATTACTTTTTCTCTCGTCCTAAATTTAAAAAGAAACATAAACCATGGACTTTTCTCATACCAGTGCACTGCCCTTACCTCTGCCTGAAATGCTCATTTCACACAAGGGCTTGGATCCAGGTCCTTGGGTCATTTCAGTCTGGCTGCTTGTCATTCTCCAGGCTCAACAACACTTCCTAGAGAGACCTCTGGGACCACTCAACCACTCCAGTTCCATCTGAGTTACTTTCCTCATACTCCCTGGCTGTATTGATGTTAAAACATTTATCTTCATCGGAAATTATCTTAACCAAAAATGTATGCATTTATTGTGTGTATCTGTCTCCTTCCCTAAAAAATATACCTTTTTACTTTCCAGCAGGAAACTTGTCTTTTTCTTCCTGTATTCCCAAGACCTAGCACAGTTCTACATATGTGGAGTCACTTGAAAACTACTTGTTCAGTGAATTAATTAATGATTCTGACCTTGAGTCTAATCTACTCCAAAGTACAGTAGTCCTTCTTCTTCCATTCTGTCTCTTACTAACTCACTTTATTTTTGCTGCTTGACATTACTTTCAAACTATTTTGAAGCAAGATTTGGACTTCAAATGATAAAAGTTGAATAAAGATACAAGCAAAGGAAACTTTAGAATGAGAATCTATGGGAGCAAAGGGACAGAAAAAGATATATATTTGATGTTGTGCACTGAAATACAAAGTCTACAGTGATCATATTAATCAAGGCTGTGTTTATATGGAGCAGGCAACCACATCTACTGTATATTTTTTAAGTTGTGGGTGGAGATTTATTAGTTCATGTTACAAGAAAGTCCAATTGTATATTGGCTTAAGACACTGATAGATCCGGGTGCTCAAAGAATATTATCAGAAATGTGTTTTCAGGCCTGGGCATGGTGGCTCATACCTGTAATCTCAGCACTTTGGGAGGCCTAGATGGGAGGATTGTTTGTGGCTAGGAGTTCAAGACTAGCCAGAGCAACATAGCAAGACATTCTCTCTACCAAAACTCAAAATCAAAATACTATCCAAGTTTGGCAGTGTGTGCCTGTAGTCCCAGCTGCTCGGGAGGCTCACGCCTGTAATCCCAGCACTTTGGGAAGCCGAGACAGGCGGATAACCTGAGGTCAGGAGTTCAGGAGCAGCCTGGCCAACATGGTGAAACCTCATCTCTACTAAAAAAAAAAAAAAAAAAAAAAAAAATTAGCCAGGCATGGTAGCACACACCTGTAATCTCAGTTACTCAAGAGGCTGAGGCAGGAGAATCACTTGAAACCAGGAGGCAGAGGTTGCAGCAAGCCAAGATCGCACCATTGCACTCTAGCCTGGGTGACAAGAGTTAGATTTTGTCAAGAAAGAAAGAAAGAAAGAAAGAAGAAAAGAAAGAAAGAAGGAAGGAAGGAAAGAAGGAAGGAAGGAAGGAAGGAAAAGAAAGAAAGAAAAGAAAAGAAAAGAAAAAAGGAAAACATGTTTCCATAATCTTTTATCCCTGTTTTTGCTTTGTTTGCATTTTTATGCAGATTTTTCTAGGGTAGAAAATGACTACCAACAATTTCAGCTTAAATCCTAATAGCTTAGTATTGTCAGTACATAGATATTACTTCTTTCCCAATAGCTACATCAAAAATTTCAGAAGGTCTCTACTAGGTTTGTATTAGTTAACTATTGCTTCATAACAAACCCCTGCAGAACTCACAGACTAAAGTAGTGATAATTTATCATTGCTCATGATTCTGTAGGCAGGGTTTGGTTCTGTTAGTCTCAGCTGGGCTCATCCATGCATCTGCAGTCAGCTGTGGGACAATTGGAGGTTGTGCTGATCTTGTCTGAATTCTGAGAATCTTTAAGCAATGACAGACTGGCTGTTGTACGTTAGCTTCAGCTACAGCAGTTGAATTCTCTTGCATGTGTTTCTCACACTCTAGCAGCTCGACCCATACTTTTCTAACAGCACTGGCGTGGTTCTAATAGAGATGGTGAAAATTCACAAGACGACTTTAGGTCTAGACTTAGAATTAGCACATTACTTTTTCTCCATTCTATTGGCCAAACTCAGTTGTGGGGCCAGTCCATATTTAAAGGGCTGGGATGAACTTAATGGGAAGAGCTGAAAAGTCACACTAAAAAGGGCATGAATACAGGGTAGGTGGAAAATTGGAATCATTTTTACAATCAATCTCATACTGGATTTGGGTCAAAGGTCTGTCATTTAATCAGTTACTATGAGCTAAGTGTGGACAGAAAGCTTAGGAGTAATGGTTTTTTAAAGGAAAGTAAAGTACTATTCCCATAGAATGGATGATGAGAAACCAAAACCAGAAATTTTCTACTACGTGGTTGAATAAGCAAGAGTCAGTTTATTATAGTCATTAGAGCCTAAGGTTTGGATTCCAACTACTGAGGTTGGAGTCACAGCTCCACCACTTCCTAGGTATGTTAAATGCATTACTTAATGTCTCTCATTTTCTTATTTGTAGTAAAGAAATTTTTTGTGTAATTAATGAATCAATACAAGTGCTTATAGAGAAACAGGCACATGGTAAGTGTTCACCAAGTCATAGTTTTTTTTGTATTATTCTTTTCTAATTGGTAAGCCTTTGAAAAACTGTGAAGGAAAAAGAGACATGTCAGGAATGTCATTTAAAGAAAATAAGCTTGGTTCTGTTTTATAATCGAATAAGAACCCTTCTTTTATCTCTGCTATACCTGCCTAACTGATTTCAGTTTTCAATATCCTATTAGAGCCCTAGGGAAAATATTTTTCCATAAAAATATTCAGGTACATTTTAGCTTAAGGAAACAAAACCTATAAATATAGGCCCATGGAAAGGGCACAAACCTGTGTCAGCATGGTTCCAGGGTAGTAGTGGAGTCCATCATCAATTATTAAACAAGGTCAATATTTGTGGCACAGAGAGGCATTTTAGCATATATTATTTATGCAGATGGTTGTAATAGGTACTCCATGCTTGAACAGGAGCTTCGAGAGTGGAATACTATTAACAAGAACACTAGTTGGCACAGAAAATAGCATGTATTATTTGCTGAGAAAATCTTTCTCCCCCTCTTTCTCTCTCTCTCTTTCTGTCTCGGTCTCTTTGTCTTTCTCACATATTACTATTTTATTTCTCTACAAAGAAATAAATACTCTTTATTATATCTGTGATTACTGTGTTTCTCCATGCCTGATATCATGCTAGATGCTGTAAGGAAGATGGTAAAAGCTCTAAGAAAGAGAAACATTGTTCCTGGCCTTCAAGAAGCCCGCAATCTGGCTGGATAAATATAATTTCAAGGATGAATCAGGGAGGTAAATGGTCTAGATTAATAAATGCCAAAACATGGGACTGAGACAGATGTTCATCAGGGAAGTTCAGAAGATAGGTGATCAACATGAGCTAACAAACATGATGGGAATAATATATGGTGTCACCTTTCCCCCAAAATTTGAAAGATGACTTCCTGAGATGAGGGGAGGAGGCCAGAGGTTGCATTAAAAGATCCAAGGTTGCATTAGAGTTGACAAGTTTGAGAAGAAAACAGCTTAGAGGTGATAGTGAGTCAATGAGCTGCATTTGGAGAGGCAAGATGCTGTTAGACGGAATTCACTTGTGTTAGACGAGGCAGATGAGTTGAGTATTCATGATATGACCCTCTCATTCCTCCATCTATGAAGAAAGGTGACAGCCAAACTGAGGCCATTAAACTTGATCTTAGAGAATTATGGAGCTGCAGCAGATCAATGTCACTCTTTCACTGACTCAGCAAATAGTAATCACATTTTACTGAATACCTACTGTGTGCCAGTCCTGTGCTAGAAGCAGTGGCGATACAGAGACAGACAGACTGCAGATTTTCTTCTAAGTAACTTTTGTAGGCATAAGACACACACATAAATACACACACATATGTGCACACATACCCCTACTACCATCACTAATGTGAGAATTGCATTAAGAAGGGTAAAAATGGCTACTCCAAAGACTGATAGATTTGGACAGCAGAAAATAGCATCTATGAGTGAGTGCCACATTTTAAAACTTTCACTGGAGTGAACTCAGTTCACCTCTCTGTAACAAGCGGTTGCTGATTTCTATATTCAGTTTGAAAACTATTGTTCATGTCATATCAAGCTTATAAGCCAAGTAAAAGCATTTATCCTTCGCTCTGGGAGTGGTTCCAATTCCACTTACCTGTCATCCAGGACTCTAGCTAGTATCTTGTTGCCTACTCAGCTCTGAAAGCCTAACATGGATAGTATTCAGGAAAAAGGACATTTCTAGCTGTTTGGAAACAGAGCAAAGTTTCTTGCCCACACAGAGTGCTGGCTGTGTGCTAATAGATGAGGGGCACATGGAACAATGAAGCAGACAGCACCTAGCATCTTTTCTAACCCCATTGGTGTTCTGTGCTCCTCCCTGTGAGAGATAATGACATGAAGGACCTGGAGTTGTAGCTAACAGATCTCCAGCAAAAAACCATCAGATAGTAATCATTGCTAGGCAGCTGCTCTCACTACCCCCACCTTAAATAATAAGGGTTAGCGGGGAGTAAGAACTCCAATGTGCCAGAACTAAGCTTTTAACTTACAAAATATTTTTTAATTCTTATAGAAACTCTATAAAGACAAGATCATTATTATCTCTACTTTACAGATGAGATTAATCAGAGGTTAAATAACATACTCAAAGTCACTTATCTAGTAACTGCTGGGAGCTAGGATGTAAATGAATATGTACGGGAGTTTAATGTTGAGAAACAGTACACGGTTTTCTGAACTTACCCCAACCTAGACATAATAAGATGTCTTTTGCCCAAGAACTAGAATATGTCACCTCTAAGGATTATCTTGTACCGTAGCAAATGCTCAATTAATGTTTGTTGAATAAATAGATACGATTTGTATCAAGTGTTTCATATATCCAGGTAGGTTTATATTTATCTATCAAAATCCATATAGCAATGTGCAAATATGTCATATGTAGATTCTAAATGGGTACATATAGGTAAATATTTGTTTATTCTATACCCTATGAAATGATAAGCTTCATAAGAATTGCATTATGCCTAGTTACTGTGGCATTGGAGCTTTTTGTAGAGTTCTCAGCTCGTAATTAAGGTCTCATTAAATATTGGTTGAATTGCAACATAAATATATATCTATACTAATCAAGGAATATTCATCTAACTATTTAATATATACATGTAACTGTTTAATAGCCTACATGTGTGCATATCACAGAATATATGGTGCCTTTCTTCCAAGTGTTGTCAGTCATTTCTCAATGGGCTAAGCCTTTCTATAAGATAAAGCCTTAGACTTATCTGCATTCAAAAGTGAAGAAGGCACAGGCAACAAGATACGAAGAGCTAGAGTCCAATGACTCTGGGGAAAAAATTATTCAATTGAAAAATAAAGTATTTCTGAGTTCTTGTTGTATCAGCTTGTTGACGGATGCTATAAGGGAAACACAAAAGTAGGAAACAGCTCCTGCCTTTTAGGTCCCTACTGTGTTTGGGGGTGATGAATCTCTCCCGTTAAACAGGCAGAGGGTGATACAGGACAGTGTAGAATCATGTCACTCTTGCCCATGAAAAAACTAGCATTGTGGCAGTTAACTGACAACCAGAAGAAGTGGAAAACATACAGGGCTTTCCATGGATATTCATCAATGACCAGATAGGAGATTTGTTTCGAATGTCCAACATTTAGCATAATTTAAAATGAGTGATAAGAAGAGGCAAGAGATAGAATTCAGAATGCACAGGGTTTAGAAACATGTACATTGGGCTCCTCGTCTTAACCTACACCTCTTTTTTGTTGAATTTTATCAATCCTCAGTATCCATATCTGTAAAATAGAGATTGCAATATTAGCTACTGCATATGGTGACCATGAAATCTAAATAAGATACCATACGTGAAGTGGTTAACATGGTGTCTGCCACAGAATAGCTGCTCCATAAATGCTACTGCTATTACCTTCTATTATTAACATAATCTGGGAAGTCAAAGAGTCAGAATGTAGGTCTGGAAGAGATGTGACATCATCAAATCTAACTCGGTAGGATATAGAGGTAATGAGTTTCTTTTTTACCATTTTACATCTGAGAAGAGGTGGAAATTCAGCAAAGCTAAGCAGGATGTTTTTATTTGTGTTCTTCTGCTGAGATACATCTATTGATTTCCTCCAGAGCAGGGCTGCAGTAGAAGGCCTTTGTAAGACCAACTTAAATCAGCATGTTTTCCCATTTTCATCAGGGATTGTAGCCAAGGTCAGTCTGTATAGAGATGAGCTTTCAGCAGAAACAGCAATTACATTACCCTCAATGGTTTTGTCGAAAAACTCTTCCAGATAATGACAAGAGTAAAATATGCCCATGTTCCTCCTTTGTCCCTTTATTAATAGAGTATACAGAAACTCAATAAAAGTGACAAAGAAGGCTCATGAGCATGATTGGATCATCCTTACCGGAGCAACTTGCATTTCACAAAGCTACTTTCCATTAAAAGGCCTTACCCAAAGCAGAAAGCCACTATTGACTGAGTTTGTACTATGAGTAGTTGGAGTTGCTCATTGGACAGGTGGCAGATCCCATGCATGCAAATTGAGCCCTGTTGCTATGGAGTTTCACTGGCTTTGCTCTGGTTGTGGCTTAGTCCCTTCTTGGTCCACACTTTGACCCAGTTCAAGTTCTCCTTGTCTCTTACCTATTGATTTCCTCCAAAGCAGGGTTGCAGTAGAAGGCCTTTGTAAGACCAACTTAAATCAGCATGTTTCCCCATTTTCATCAGGGATTGCAGCCAAGGTCAGTCTGTATAAAGATGACTTTTGAGAGAGTCTCATAGTTGGTTCTCCTGCCTTTCTTTTCTCCCTATCACCAATCAGTTCTCCCCAGAAGTGACCAATGTCTCTTTCTCAAGCACAGACCAACAAATTCCCTACTCTTGTAAAGACATCTGCGGCTCCTCATTTGATATCTTAGTTCTAATTGCTTCTGCTGCTATTACTGTTGTTGTCATTAATTATTAATAATAATTATCATTGTTATTATCATCATTATTATTTCTATATGAAGTCCAACCTCCTTGGAATAGATTTCAAAATTTTCAAAATCAGTTCAATATTTTCAGCTTTGTAATAATCAAGACTAACCCTTATTGAAAGTTAATATGCCCCAGATAATGTGCCCAGTGGTTTACTTTTATTAAGTCATTTTATGCTCACAACAATCCTGAAAGGTAGTCATCATGCCCATTTAACAAATGAGAGCACTGAAGCAAGGAAAAGTAAGGTATCTGCTTTAGGCCCCATAACCAGTAAACATTCAGCAAGAATTCAAACCTGAATTTGTGTCATTCCCAAGACCACATTGTTAATCACCATTCTCTCAGCCACATCTCCTATCACGTATCCCATACGCCTATCTCACTCCTGACTGCTGGCCCCTCTAAGGCAGATCAGTCTCACCCACCAACTCCCTTCGGCCTTTCCACAAACTTTTGGGTCTCCATGGAATGCTGTATTGTCCTCCAACTCATTACAGCAAATGAACCACTTCAAATGTCCCTGAAGCGAATGCTGTGAGTGCCCCATCCAAGTCCTACTTATAGCGCTGGTGAACGGACTTATTAGCTGGTACAGATGTTGACTGTGAATCATTCATATATGCTTCCTTCTCCAAAGAGCTTTTCAAGAGCCACCTTCCCTGGAGATGTGTAGGAGGTGACCACATACTCCCACCTTCCCATGGCAAATGACTGACTGATGAAGAGGAATGACAGCTCAGGCCTCTTGCCTCTGGGTGAGGCAACCTTTGTGGTGCAGTTTGAAAGTACATCTTTGCATAGCTACTTCCCCTGTCCTATCCTGCCTCCCTCACTATCAGGCTTCTCTAAGAGTGCACTCTAAATAAATTCCCATCTCAGGCTCTGTTGCTTATAAACTAACCTAAGACAGGCACATCCTCTGGGATGCCATTCTTGACTTTCCTAGGAACACCTGCCATCTTCTGGAGGGATGGTCTGCAAGCAATGACCATCCCTCATAGGGGGATGTTCATAGACCATCCCTTCATTATAGTATGTGGCACATAGTTCTCATATTATTGTAATGAAAGAGTCTCTTTCCTCCTCTAGATTATCACTTCTTTTAAGACAAGAACTGTGCCCTTTGAAGCTTTGTATCTCCCCATATCACACAGTGGCAGCATTCAGGAGGCAACCCACACGTCCCAGCTCAGTTTAAACCCTCCTGTCCTGATTATCGGACTGGAAGCTTGCTGTCCCAAGAACCTCGCTGCTGTTCTGCCTGCCCCTCCTCGCAGCCCTGCTCCCCCATGACCCAGGCTCACATCATCACAATACAATTAGTTCATCTCTTTCTATCAAGGCCAGCTTTGCCTCTGTTTTCTCATCCAAATTCCCAACCCTCTGCCTCCTTCTCTTTCTGTCTCACATAATTATTCTTTCTCTCCCCCTTACCTTACAGCCGTGTAGGATTTATGGTTATAAGAGCCAGCCAGATAAGCCAACCTGGCCAGGTGCAAATGACCTTATTAATTTATGCATGTGAAACTTTTCATGGGGGTGGGAGAAGTGTTCCATTAAATGATATCTATCTCCCCAATCTCATTAATTAGCTAATAAAAAAAGTTAAAGAGAGTTTAATGAGGAGAGACTGGCTTCTGTGATAGAATATCAGTAAATGAGATATTAATAAAAAGACAACACGTGTCCACATCAGACTCCTCAGTGAGGTGACTGAGGCTAAAACTGACAGTGTAAGTTTCCTCTCATTTGTCTGATGTGTGGATTCAGTGTACTTTTTATCTGAGTTAGTTTTTGTCATGATGAACTAGGCTTTACAAATACAAGCTGAGTAGCTAGAAACGGATACTTCCTTGTGAAGCAGGTGCTATACATTGTCTCACTTAATAATCATGACCAGAGGCTAAGTATTTTGTAAGTCTGTGTGCTAGACAGGATACTAATGCTCAGAGAGGGTGATTTGCTTTCCTGGGGTCACACAGGTAATAAGTATCCAAGCTGGATTTGAATCCGAGTTGATCTGACTTAAAAGTCTACTCTCTTCTCACTGCACCATATTTTATGAGGACATGCTGTAAGTCAAGACAGGATGTGAACAGAGAAGTGACAATTGAAAGGAGACAGAGAAGTTTATGGAATGAACTGGGGAGAACATGGCGGAGATGAGCTAAATTACTCCAATTAGAGGAAATTTTTCAGCCATCTGAGCATTCTGTTTCTACGGGCTGGTACTACACTAGATATGAGGCCAGGTAAGCAGTCAGCATTAGTTAGTGTGAGGGACAATTGACCAGGAATATTGTTCAGTCAAAGCGAACGGTGGACAGGGCAGAAAGGTGGTGCATTTCTGGACAGGTGAATTTAGTCCAGTGATCAAGAAAGAGAGATAATACAATTTATCACTAAAATACCAGCCATGAACTTGGAGAAGGCAAGTTCTCAGAAGAAAGAAAGGCTTCATTTGAGAAAGCACGACATTACAACACAGGTTCTCTTGAATAAGGGAGCAGGCATAGATCCAATTACTATGACTTTTGGGAGGGAGAAAAAAGACATGAAATGAGTGGTCAATTAATAGATACAAATAAGATGTAAACTGCAACAGCTTTAGTTGACAGGATAAGCTGATGACACCATTGGTCTACACAATGTACTTTGAGCAGGGCAATCCCCTCTCCCATAGCACCTCAGCCAGAGTGGCTTCCTTCCTGCCACAGGATCTTCGTACATGCTGCTCTCTGCACAGGACATCTTCATCCACTTTCTCATTGGGATGAATTCCACATACCTTTTAGTGCTCCGTTCAAACATTCTACCCTCAGGGACACCTTCCCCAACTGACCCTTCTATCTTCACTCTATGTTAAATCAAGTTTAGGTCATCCTGGCACATGCATTTACAGTTTGTTTTCTTTTAATGTGTGGCAGTTACTGTTCAATTAATTAACTAACTAATTAAGCTATGTAGTTATTTAGTTGATGTCTGTCTCTCTGATAAAGGAATTCCCCATGTGACAAGAAGGAAAGCATCCTTATTCAGCACCACATATTTGGTGTAATGCATAGTATTTAAAATATAGGGAGCATCATATTTACAAAATTATAAACAGAAAATAAGTATTTCTGGATGTAGGGAAGGAAAGAAAGAAGGAGAGGAAAGAAGTTGAGTGGCTCCATCAACTTATATTGTAATATCTTGCTTATAAGTCTTTCCAGTTGGACTTAAGCACTTAGGTTCAGGGAAGGTTGCTTATTCATATTTATAGCTCAAGAACCCACAGCAGCTGGCAAGTAGTAACTAAATAATAGTTACTGGAAGGATAAGTGTTGAGCTTGGGCTTTATAGATTTTCATTCCTTTCTTCATCTCTACTTGGGGACCTGAAGTGGGTCCCCAAGTGGAGTCAAATGACTCCAACTCAGGCAATTAGGTGGCCATTCTCATCAAGCATTTCCAAGCATTAGAGCCAAAGTACAAAGGCAACCAACTTGATGGTGTTGGATTCTTCAACTTGGTTCCTTTTATATGCTTGTGATTGTGATAAAGGACCAGTATTTTGTTGGTTTCTTTGTCTGCTGTGTTTTTGTTTTTAAATTTTCAAACAGTTACAGATACAGCGTGGTGCCACCGGAACAGCATGGTTCTAATGTATTGCTTTCTATTGCTCGAGCAGGCTTTAAAAGTTAATAGGTTTTAGGTTTACATGACCCATCTGAAAGAAACATATTAATTTTTTTCAATACACAAGTTGGAAAACTGCCAACAAAGGAATGGCTTTTTTAGCCTGACTCCTCAGGCCCAGAGGTAAGACTGAGCAGGCAAAAGTAGCCCTGCACAGGGGCAAGTCTCTGCGTGTTTCCCTATAAAATACATCTTTGCATTAAGGGCATAATATAAATTGTCTGTTCATTACTAGCATATATAAATTATATATCACAATTTAGATAAAGATTTATGGAAAAGTGAACAGGCTGATAATTTTTCTCTATAGTAACCTTCAATTATCATCAATCATAGCTTAATCTAGCTTTGATTCTTACATCGTCTCCCTTATTCTTGATATGATCCAGGCTTTGTGTGGTAAATAACTTCCACTCTTTTGTGCAGAGGGCCGACCCATCTCTCTATGCCAGCCTGCTCTGGTCCCTTGAACCATGTTTCAGATTGTAGAGCCCCTCTATTGCACAAATTTCAATATATCTCTTAATTTGCCTATATATAACCCATCAGACAGAGAGAATCTTTCTTGCAATTCAATTTAGTCCCACTTATTTTATGAAGTAAAATCTTTCCATCTTGTTTGCAACTTTTTATTTACTTCCCCCTCCATGAGCAGAAGATGATTTTAGTAATAACACTGGGTTATGTAATGTTCTCTGGGATTCAGCAGGAAAAAAAAAATCCAAATAGAGAATAGACTTGCTCCAACTGAGAAAAAAAAAACTGCCTTGGCATTGAGTTTTTATATCACTGCAGTTGTCTAGCCATCCCTCCTTTATTAAACAATATCTCATTATCACTCGAAGTATACTTTGTGGAACCAAGATCCCAGCGGATTTTATGGCCTGTTTTGATCCTCTAGAACCAATTGATTTTGTCATAGTGGAAATATCCCGTTTTTATTTCTCTACAGTGTTTAAAAACGCATTTCAGCAAAGCAAAGGATCTACAAATTTTATGCAATGTGGATTATTTCTTTCTCACTGGTTTCTCATTGTGTTTCATGGTGGGTTCACAGTAGGAGACTGCTGTAAGCTAGATAATGAATTTTTGAGTAAGAGAAAATAATGGAACTCAGAGCTGGAGGCTAGAGATGGGAAGATGTGCTGATGTCCAAGTCTATGTTAGCCAACCAGATTTAGCTGAGATAGCGAGAAAAGAAAAAGGAAACTAAGTGCACATTTTATGGAAACTCTTTCTAAAGAAATTCTCTGTCTCACTCACCTCCACCGCAGTGACCCCATGAGTCCCTTTTTGTTTCCAATTCAATCAACTCTTCTTTTTCATACCTGCAGAGACAATGAGGCTTTCTGAGGCTTTTGAAACAGTAGAAAGCCACCTTGGGTTGTGTGCAAAATATTGAGAAACTTCCAGGTATAGCTTGAGCACAAGGGAATTTCTCACTTTTAACTTAAGACTGATTCAGGACTTTGTAAAATTGTTGAAACTCTAATGCTAACCATATATTCTATTCAGTTTTCATTTAAAATGGGTGTCTTAACGATCAAAATATTCACACTTGAGATCTCACATTATTTATCAGAGGAGAGTGGCATGGACACTGAAAGAGAGAAATTTGATATGCAAACCTCGTGCAAGGCAGTATGCAAGGTTGTTATAACATGTCATCTCTATCAAGTTGTCACCATCAACCTGTGAGCAATTTTCATAACTTCCATTTTATGATGAGAAAAATGAGATGTAAAGAGACTATGTACCTTGGTCACAAAGTACAGCTGGTGTGCTTTCTGAGCTCAGTATTGGACACCTGCCTTCTCTCTCTAGGGAGCTCATCCAGTCCTTGGATTTACATACCATTTATACATGGCTCACTCTAAAATGCATCTTCTCCCTGAGTTTCTCTCCTGAGCATCACACTAAAATGTATAGCCACTGGTTCAGCTTCTCCACTAGAATATTCACAAACACAACATGTCCACAGCAAAACTATGGCTTTTTGCCCCCAGTCACCCAAACTCATTCCCTATCAAATCTTCCTCTTCTCAGTAAACAACACCACAGTCATTCTTCCACAAATCAAACACTGGGGATCATTCTTGCCTCCCCTCCTCAGTACCATCATCTAACCCCTTAATGGATCCCATTCATCCACCTAGAAAATAGGCTCAAAGTATGGCTATATCTCAGCACCCATTCTACTAGAAAACCTAATTTAAGCCACTCTCATTTCTTAACTGGCCTCTGTTTCTTCCTCTATAGGTTATAGCTAATAAGTTCCTTATAGGATTTTTATAAGGATTACATTAAAGTATGGAGTGCGCCTTGCTCAAGTTAGTAGCTCAATAGTTACATAAAATTTTATTTTTTAGAAACAACTCAATGTCTATGAATTTATTCAGCTGATATTTTAAACACTTACTTTGATGTGAATCATACAGAACCACAGCTGGGATCACTGTGATAAATGAGGCTGATTGGCCGAGGCCAGACATTTGAAAGATGCCACTGGCATATACAAGTGGTATATGGAGAAGAAGGTAGCACATAGTCAAAATATAATTTCTGTATTACAACACAATTTTATATTTGCAAACTTAGCCATAAAACTGAGCTACTGCCCCTCCAGCCCTGCTTCTTGATCTCTCTACTTGCTGTTGCTGCTATCTCCCAATCCCATTTATTACAGCTTCCTTTGATGTTCACTTTGACCTTGGGGTTCACAACATTGGCATTTTGATGTGTTTTTGAACCGATAATTCTTTGTTATGTGTGCATTGGGGTGGGAGGTGACGTAGCTGCCCTGTGTATTATAAGACATTTAGCAGTATCCCTGGCCTCTTCCCACTAGCTGCCACTAGAACCTCTCCTTTCCCCACAAATCAAACAGTGAAAGATGACTGCAGACATTGCCAAATTGTCCCTGAGAGGCTCAATAGTCGCAGTTGAGAATCATCACAATGATATTTAAACTGTCCAAGCAAAGGGGAAGTTTGCACTGGGGTTGGGCATTGTACATGGAGGTATCAACCTTACTAAGAAATAGCCTTGACTGCATATTACTTGCCTCCAAGAGCCCAATTCTTTCTTTGCATTCTTTATAGAATGCTTCCATTGGGCCAATTGTTACTGTCTTTGAAAATGAGCTCAAATCCCCACATAACCTGGTCAGCCTCACCTTGCCCCCTCTTCTTCTTACTTTTCAGCTAAAATGACTGCTTTTGTCTCTTGGCCAGTGCCAAACTTCTCTTTGCCCAAGACTTCACCCGTCCTCCTACCTTGCCCACCTTGCCCGGTGTGCACCGCCTTTCTCAGTGATCTCTCTTGTCCCCACTTCTTCTACCAAACAACATTAGGATTCCCTCTTTCAAGATCTCACAGCACCCAGCACTTCTTTCATAGCCGTTCTTATCATTGGAATTAATGCCG